>NC_051178.1:112221940-112568606 GCF_013339695.2 Rhipicephalus sanguineus
AATATATATATATATATATATATATATATATATATATATATATATATATATATTTCGTAGCTGAGTCCTTCTTCTCACTCATCTATCGTACCGGACCCATCGAACTTCATATATATATATATATTATATATATATATGATATATATATATATATATATATGAATAATATATATATATATGATTCACAAAACAAAAAGATTACACGATCTCCCGCTAAAGGGGACCACGAGGCGATGCAAAGCCGGAGCACTTGCACGATCGCGTTCCGTTCGCGTTCGTTGGGCATGCTACCGACCTCGGATCGTTATTAAGGGCGTTATTAAAGTTGTAGACGTAGGTGAAACGGCTCACGAAGGCCTTTATTGAGCAGCGTCTAGTACTTGAGGTGTGCACTTTGCTTTGATGAGGATGGCTTTGTGGTCGCTGAAGTGAACCGTGAGGGGATCTTGGTGCAGTGGGTGGATCTTGAAATTGGTGAAGACGTGATCAATGCATGTGCCGTGAATGGTAGTTCGCCGCTCTTCGCTTCGCAGCTTTGTCTTGAGTGGACGCAATTGGCCTGATGCTGACGTGTGCTTGCGTCAGCCAACTCACTGGCGGGACTGTTGATTCCATCACGCTTCATCGGAAGCACCAATGGAGTCAAGCGTAGTCAACCAAAGCAAGCGCTGCACTGAACGCGCGCTGCGCTCTAACCGCTTAGAGGAGGAGAGTAGCGCATGCGCCGCGAAAGCAAAAGCGAGAACACAGGAAAAGCGCAAGCAGGTGCTGGTAGAGAAGTGGAGAGAGTAACACGCAGCTGTCGGAGAGAGGGAAGGAGGAGAGGCGCGCATGCATAGCGCGAGTGCGGACTACCACGGCGCGTGCGGATTACCACGCCGCCTTACATACCCCCAGCAAGAGATGCGTCGCATCTAAAACACTTTTCGAAGCATGCATTAGAACGGGCCACCCCCCGGTCCCCAACGCGCGGCGTCAGGCGGCTAGGCCACGCAGCGTACATTCCTCAGCATGCTAACGGCGAGCTATTTATATACACCACTTACCGCTGGGGTACGCAGATCTCCGGGGCATTTTAGCGTGTTCTCTGCATTACCAGCGAGATGACGCGAAGGGCGCGCGTTAAAGGTCGTCGCCCCACACGTTGCGATCCGCGCTCTCCGCTACCACCTCCACCTTGCCCTATACGAGGCGTCGTCGCCCGAGCGCGCGCGCGCGCTCTTGTCTTGTGAGAGGGGTGGTTTGTTAGACTTGTGCTTTCACCGGAAAGCTTGCGCTGAAGTTACAGAGCGCACGAATGTCAATTCGCTCGCTGCAGTGACCGTGTTTGCGAAAGGAGCGCGCTACTCAAATGCAAAGAAGTAACAACTGTGACAGCACGTAGTACGCGCTCGACCTGTGTGTACCTGTGCGTTTGTTTCGTGCGTCCTTCTTTGTGTTTGAGCAGCGCGCTGTCAAGCTGTGAACACTGTTAATTCGAGCTCGTCCTGTGTGTGTCCTTTTCGTGCATCTTTTGTGCTTGAGGAGCGCTGTGCGTGCTTCGAGCTCCTTGCTGTTCTTCGCGTGACATTCCAATTTGTTGTTATTGCATTTATTGCTTCGCCCTAGCAGCGAAACTGTGACATTTTCTGCTTAGTTTCTCAGATTATCGTCGGCAGCGAAAATTCTACATCAGCCTTTCCAATAACGAAACATGGAAACGCCGTGTCGTAATATGTAAACATGCTAGTTTCATTATTATCATTAAAACCTCTCAATATAATTTAAAGGGATATTTTTTTCCACGTATTCATTCGTCTGTTGACATAATTATCGCTCTTCTTAACACAATAAAAGACATGCGTGTACTTTACCGTTTCAGTTTTATAGTGTGGAACTTTTCCGTCGTTTACTAAGTGATGCTGCCGTGATATATTGCGGCGAAATTTGCATTGTGAGTTCTGGTACAGTTACCAATAATTAAATTGAGAGTTCTAGTACAATTGCCTCCGGTTGATTCCAGAGCAACCGATGCCATACTTTCCTATCACATGTTACTCAAGATTTTATTGTCGAATGCCGTGTTATGCGCTGCCATAACGCCGCATACCACCTTGAAACCCACGGCCTGGTAGAGCGCTTTACCCAGATCTTTGGCGACATGGCTTCATTGCATGCTGCTTCCGGGCAGTTCAGTTAGGACCACGGCCTACCATTTGATAACTACGCCTGGAACATTACTCCTCTCGGTAACGACAGGCTTCTCTCTAGGTTTGACTGTATGGCTGAAAATCCCCATCATGCGGTGGCACTCTTACCGTTGTACCTCGTGATAATTCACAGCAACTGCCGATGTCAAGCAACACTGACACGCAGACTAAATTTTTTCTGCGTGTGACCGTCTTTTACCGGCTGTTTCACTGGCTGTTACATATGTTATCGTGGATGTCATTAACTTTAGCTAGCTAAGCGCTAAAGCTTACAAGTGAGAAAAATTAAGATAAGCTGACTTAAGGTTATAGGTGGCTCACCTTTGCAGCAACTGCTACTTCACGCTGAAGCTGGTGCGCCGCTTTGGTCAGAACAAAAGGCAAAGGAAAAACTGCAAGAATAACGATCACTAGCTTGAAAACACGCCACATGTTTACAGCTTCAGCAGTGTTTAATGATGGAAGCTTTCCGTCCTCATTTTGCGTCCAATTGCCACTGCCGTGTTTTCTGCGGCACCGCGTGTCGCATTTTGTTAGATTTATGGAATTATAGAATTACTTCCATGTCAATCACTGTCGCGTAACATAACAGAGAAATTAATTGGTTGTTTTCAAAGCTGCTTCCTCTCCAGCTGTTTGACAGTTAAAGAAACCAAGCAAATAAGGGAACTCTATTCTTGCAAGCAGTAATCAAAAGCACTTTGTTCTTCAATTTCAATCGCCGTCAAAGCGAAAACAATTGTTTTCGAAGAGGCTCTCCAACAAATGTCGGTCTCACACGACAAACTCTCTAGAATTTCACTACTGCACAAGTGTTGTATGACACACTTTCACTATTGGGGTTCCAGCACTTTAGACTAGAGGGCATTGAACTCGTGTACGTACATTTCTTTTACGAAGGGCTTGTGCGGGGAAACGAAAGTGTCATACCAATTACTCTTCAAGGCGGAAGATATATTGGCTATGGAGCAAGGCAAAGCGTTGGGTTCTCTGAAAACGTAGCATAATTTTATTGCGATAGCAATTATATGGACAGTCTCGGCTGGATTTTGCCGTCGCCGTCGCCGCCGTCATGCACCGTATATGTATAAGTATGTATATATATATATATATATATATATATATATATATATATATATATATATATAAGAGCCCCAAAGAAAAGTAATTCAGAAAAATGCTTCCGAAGCGCGGAATCGAACCAGGGACCTCTTCCTCCGCAGCGAGTTGCGCTAGCCACTACGCCACGAAGCGCAGATCCTCCACGTAGGTAACGGCGAGCGTTATATACACACCCTTTAGCGCTGGACGGACTCAGAGACGGCTGCGCTTATAAGCGTTTCTTCATTACCAGCGAGATGGCGTTAGGAGCGCGACAGGCTCATTTAAAAGTCGTCGGCGAGATCGCTCGCTTCTTCCTATAGACCAGAACAGAGCTAATTCCATGCGCATCGCCATATTTGCATCGCGCGTCGCGCCATCTATCGCACACGCGACGAAACAACATGCGCGGGCTGCCGCGCCAGCAGACGCTACACAGAGCAAACGTGAAACTTCCGAAACTCAGCCCGTTGGCGAGCGTGTTTCGCGTCTTTTCTAGCCTGGACATTTTCGCTGATTTTATTGGAACACCAAGAACATCTTCCTCATGCAAGTCCACAATGTATAAAGTACGTGCTCAGTGGGCTACGGAAGCAACCTCGTCAGATACGTACGCTAGCTGTTACATTTGTAAAAAAACGTTCTCACTGTAGTACGCGTGAATCGTAATTGCAGTGCAGCTCGCGAAAGAGTGAAACGGTGTTTTGTTGCCCCATATTACAAGTTGCAAACAAAGTTTTGTGAAAGCTCATCATTTCAGCATGCATCGCGTAATAATTAGAGGACGCTTTACGGGTAGTTTCGCTGGACGTAATTTTTGTTTCACGGGCGCTCTTACACTAATGCGTCTTGCTCACAAAAGCGTGCTATCAGAGAGCATAACCTGAAGTATCGTTCAGCGATCCCTTTTGGAAGCTACCTGCGCTATTTTATTCTTGTAACGATGGTGCTTTACAAGCGAAACTGTGCTACTCTTAGTTAAGCCGGTTAGCTACGCCTGCGACGTAAAGGACACTGGCGCGAGTACTGCTTACTTACGTGCCAATATATGTATTATGTGCAGCTGGATGCCTCGTGTACAAATAAATTTGGGGAAATAAAACACTGAAATGAAAGCACGAAATTCTGGCCAGCTGTTGAGGAGCACCGTGCCATTTATTACCTTTTGAAGACGAAATCTCGAAGGCGTGAATGCCATAAAAAGCACTAAAGCTTAATACTACGTTGAAAGTGGCAAAGTATGCTGATTGCTTGTGCTTGAAAGCACTACCTTGCACTAGATTTTCGTCAAAGGAAACGCTCAAAGGTATGAAGTGCACGCTCACACAAAGCTCGCGCCTGCCTTCAACCCAGCTGCGTGTCACGCAAATTAGGCTCGCAACATAAAAGGTGGGCATCACACTGCAGAATACACGCTGTTAGTGTACTTACTCGCGATTTTCACTCGGCTCCTAGTTTTTTTGCTTGAATCACAGTTATCCACTCGCGGCGAAGCTGAAAACACCGCACCGGCACTATTTCCGTGGCGCGTCGTAATCGTCGCAGACAACGCTAATATCCTCTTGTTGCGCTGCTTGTTTTGGCACTCAAAGACGACGCAGTAGTGCCCAGACGAGCTCTTATACGCTGAAGCGGCGTGAACGGGTACTTTTTCGCACGTTAAAGCCTCAGAACTGCAGCTCGCCCCGTTTACTTGGTGCAGCCCGCGCGCGCCTTGGCAGCCCCGGTCAGCCCGGCATCTGGGTGCGAGAGTATCCGCTCGGCTCGCCAGCAGCCTGGGTGCGAGACAGGCGTGCTCTGGTGTATACTTCGGCCGCCTTTGCAACAGGAGCGCTGTTCAAACTGAGAGTATCCATTGGCGAGCCTCACTTCATATAGCATTAGTTTCTTGCTATCGCATTCATTGCTTCGGCCTTGCGGCGAAACTGCGACTTTTTTAATATTCCGAGCACTCGTGAGCTTTAATTTCTAAATTTTTTATTGCGGTAGTACCTATTGAAATTATGTTCTTTCTGCAGCACGTCAGATTCACCCCCGACAGGGTCTTATACAAAAATGATTAAAAGGCCAAAAAATATATACTCAGATTCGCATGGAAGGGTAGGAATGCATGGCTAATATGACTGATGGGTCATTACACGAAGAACTAAAATGCTCGTTAGCTACGTCACGATTAACGATCAGATTCGGAATGAATATGCGGCTATGAGCCAGGGAAATGTGGGTGTGAGTCACACGTAGAAAGAAAAGAGAGCGAAAAAAAGAAAGAATGGAAGAAACAAAGAAGGAAAGACAGCGAGAAAGAAAGAAGGAAAGAAAGGAAGAAAGAAAAGATAAAGAAAGGAGGAAACAAAGAGAAAAAGGATTAAAGAAGGAAAGAAATAATGATGGAAAGAAATGAAGGACGAATGAAAGAAAGAAAGAAGGGAAGATAGAAGGAAAGAAATTATGTGTGGTTCATAGCCGCATTTCATATGCGGGTATGAGCTAGGGAAGTGAATCAAACGCTCAGGGCTTGTGCGATGCAAGCTACATAAACTGAACATGAAGGTCGCGTAAAATGTTCTTCATGCTTTATTGGTGAGCTCGAAACCTCTAACCGCTCAGAGGATGCCTCAATTAAGTGTCTGCCGATAAAGCTCGGAGACGGGACAGATTTGTGCAAGCAGGTACACGACATGCATTTTTAATGCGCAGCATTTCTTAGCGAACCAAAGACATTTTGACAGTTTGTATCTATTCATATATCTATATTTCTATCGTACGTCAACGCAGGGACAGCAAAAATGGACTTTGGAAACCTGATCGACATAGCGTTAGGGAGCCCGTGTTGCAGAAAATGTGGTGCCGGCGCCGTCGGCGTTGTCGATGAAAGAAAAAAAGTCAGGTTCGCCGTAACGGCGAAGCAATGAATGCGATAACTTCAAATTGGAATGTAACTGGAATGTAACGCGAAGAACGGAAAGCAGCTCGAAATTTCCAGCGCTTCGCTCGAGCCCAAAGGACGCACGAAAAGAATGCACACCGGACGAGCGCGAATTATCATGCGTCACAGCTCGATAATTGAAGCGCACTGCTCAAACATAAAGCAGAATGCACGAAATGAACGAACAGGTATACAGAGGACGAGCGCGAACTAAATGTCTCAGTTGTTACTTATTTCTGTTTCAACAGCGCGCTCCCTTCGCAAACGCGGCCGCTGCAGGGAGCGAAGTGACCTTCGTACGCTCTGTGACTTCAGCGCGGACATCGCGGGGAAAGCACAAGACATACAACCCCCCGCTCCACCGCCCCGCCCGCCCCCTTTCTTTCCTTGAGATAAGCGCACGAAGGCGACCACGCCCTGTAGGGCAAAGAACATCGGCAAAGAGCATCGACAATGAATGAAACGTGAGGTGGGTGTTGATGAACACGTGCCAGACTGGACATGTATGTATCAAGGAGCAAATTATTTTTTCTCAGTTGACGGGATCTCTCCACATCGCGCAACAGTATCCTACCATAATATTTTTTCCTGGTGCTCCCAAAAGCGAAAGTCGGCACTCCTTCCTAACGTGTCATTTTGCCCGCATCTTACGAGCATTGGTTTGCGGACTACGTCAACAAAGTCATCTCGGTGTAACTTAGACATTCCTGATATTAATGAGCACTAACAGACAATGATGCCAAGGAAAGTATAGGGGATGTTATTAGTAATAAAGTGTACGGGGGGTGGCCGCTGCGGTAGCTCAGTTGGTAGAGCACCGGACGCGTTATTCGAAGGTCGCAGGCTCGGTCCCTGCCCGCGGCAAGTTATCTTTTCGTCCACTTTTCTTTCTTCAACATATACCTTACATTTACGACTAATAACATCCCCTATACTTTCCTTGGCATTGTCTGTTAGTGCTCATTAACATTGTGTATAACAAAGAAAAACGCACCCTTACGATTTCAACTTCTTTCCGTGATTTCGTCGTACATCGTGGTGCGTTATCATTATTTGTAGTGATCCAAAGGAATTGGTTGGAGAAGGCGGAAAAGAAGAGGCTAGAGGAAGAGGTAGAATAGGCCAGGGGGGAATGTAAATAAAATGGCTGAAAGCAAACTGCTTTCGTTGGAACTTTATATTTGGCGCAGCCTTTGACAGGATCCGGAAGATGTGGGTGACCTTCTACCTCACACAGCGGGACGGCAAGCCACTGATTGCAGGCTACGAGCTAGACGGCGAGGACTTCGTTGCGGCGTCAGAAGAGATGACAACACCTGGCCGAATCGAATCCATCGCCACCATTGCCAAAGAGCCAATCAGCGACATCATCGCCAGAGGTACTGTGAAGGCAAATGTACCTTTTTCGGAGTTCGAAGCCTGGGAAAAGCAAAACACCATTAAGGAGCAGCTGCCGAGCCATTCTGATGCAATTGCAGATACGTCAAGCTGGTCGAACATTCTTTCTCAGTTCACTGGGTTGCAAAAGCAGCAACTACAGCACCAGCAGGCACTCTTGACTGTTCTGGCATCAGACAGGACTCGTCACATGACAGTAAACCCGGACATCTTTGACGGCAGTTCCGGTGTAGATTACTGGTTGAACGCATTTGAGTGTGTATGTGAACAGAATCATTGGTACACGGACTGCGACAAAATACGAAATATGCGAGCATGCCTTTCTGGAAATGCCAAACAATGGTTTGACTTGCGTTTTGCCCAACATAAAGAAGATTCATGGCAATCATGGAAGGACAGCTGTGTCAGTGCCTTCAGAAAGAATGCGGTAGAATTATGGGACATAGCCATCAAGTATGAACAAAACAGCGACAACCTAGTCGACTATTTCTTCATAAAACAACAATTGCTGTATAACGCTGATCCGAACCTTCCAGAATCATGCATCGTGCCACTTATAATACAGGGAATGAAGAAAGGAAGTCGAATGCAAATGGAACTCAAGGCACCTGTAACGTCTGAGGAGCTGCTTCATGGCTTGAAGTACATTAGTTCTGACTCTACAGATGCAATCGGGTTGAAAGATCCCCCACCGCAACCTCATGAAGCAGTATCCTCTAGAAAAGGTGTCTTCCCGCACGAGAATTGCGTGACAGATCAGCCGTCACGTCAATTCTATGAGACTGACACTTTACTTGGAGTATCGTCGCATAATTGTGTGCAGGGGCATTTATTGGAGCGAGAGACCGTTTTTATTGTAAGCCCAAACATTCTCTTCGCTGCGATGGTTGTCAATGGTTCCAGCGTTTCAGCGTTGATCGACACAGGTGCTTCAGTGAGCCTGATTAACGAGGAGATGGTATCTAAAGATGACATCTGTCCAGGAAAACCAATCAGGGTGTGTAGCTATGATGGAACTTGCAGGGAGTTCACAAAATGGACCGAGGCAGAAGTTCGCTTCAGAGGCCGGGTAGTACGGGTGAAAAGCCTCGTAATGTCGGGTGTTAATTTTGATTTCCTTCTGTCCCGACCCGACATGAAACTTCTGAAAATAAACATACTGTGGAACGATGTCATAACGACTGACAATGTCGAAAGTTGCTCCCATATTACAGGAACGCATCCTAAAATTGTAAAGTGCGCCGACGAAGTCACGTCGAAGTACGCGGAACTCATTTCTGTTGGCACCTATCCCACAGCTACCACAGCAATCGAAGTTCCCTTCGAACTACGCGACAAAAACGTCGTAAGAAAGAAGCCATATGCCTTGAGTCACGAGAAGAAGACTTGGTTAAGACAGGAGCTTCAAGGCATGCTAGACGCGGGCATCATTCGACCATCCACGTCTTCGTTTGCGTCACCAATTACAATAGTGCCTAAAGAAGATGGGTAGTTCCGGTTATGCACAGATTACCGACTCATCAACCGGCAGACAGACTTGTTTCCTTTCCCAATGCCAAGAATTGATGAGATAATTGACGAGACCGGTGGGTGTGAATGGTTCTCCAGAATAGACTTGTGTAAAGGATATTGGCAGGTACCTTTGAGGGAAGACACAAAGAAGTTTACGGCGTTCGTCACACCATTTGATGTGTACGAATACAACCGGCTCCCATTTGGGTGGAAGAATTCAGGTGCATTTTTCCAGAAAATGATGAACTCCGTACTGAAAGAGTTTATTGGGAAGTTTTGTAATGTGTACGTCGACGACATCTTAGTTTATTCAAGGACCAAAGACGACCATGCGATCCACCTGTCGGCAGTGCTGCAAGCGCTCAGTGATGCACAACTAAAAATTAATGCAAAGAAAAGTGAGTTCTTTTGCCGGACTGTAGTATTTCTCGGCAGGCGCTTTGACGGCAAGACAAAGAGTACCAAGGAAGAAAGTGTGCAGCGAATCAGATCTCTTGCGAAGCCCCATGACGTTCATTCCCTTCGTGTGTTTTTAGGTCTTGCAGGACACTTCAGAGCATTTATAAAAGACTACGCTAAAAAGGCGAAGTGTCTCACCACATTAACTCAGAAAGGCGTCCCGTTCATGTGGTCTGACGAATGTGAACGAGCCTATTTGGAACTGGTTACAATCATTTCTTCTGACCCTGTGCTAACGCTGCCAGATTTCACGTTACCCTTCGAGCTCTACACCGATGCTTCACACTACGGAACTGGAGCTGTTCTTTACCAAAGAGATGACAAGGAGCCGGCATCCCGACAACTACAAGTAATCGGATATTTTTCGTACACGTTTACAAAAGCCCAAATTAATTACTGCACCACAGAGAAAGAAGCTCTGGCAGTTGTCATGGCCTTGAGATATTTCAGGACATACTTGGAAGGCAGATGTTTTAAATTGTTCACCGACAACCAGGCCTTGACTTATCTGCTTCATCTCGCACAGCCAAAGGGGAGAATTGCACGATGGACAAGCGAGATCCAACAGTACACCTTCGAGGTAGCTCATCGCCCTGGACAAAATCACCAGGATGCTGATGCCTTGTCCAGACTGCATATACCACAAGAAACAGAAGCTGAACACGTGAACTTCATAAGGCTGTGGGAAGGTACAGGAAAGTTGACATTTAAGAACGGAAAGGTACACGTGCCGGCGACCGAAGTGCAAGTATTCTGAGGCTGTACCATAACAGTCCAGAATCTGGAGGACATGATGGATTCTGGAGAACGTACAGAAAGCTCACTGCAAGATTCACTTGGCCGAACATGAAAGCGGATGTCGCTAACTACATTAAGACATGCCACGAATGCCAGCTCTTCAAAGCAAAGTTTAGGCCACGAGGGAATAAAATGGTAATGCCGGTGTACTCGGAGGTACCATTTGAAGTAATTCACCTCGACTTTGCAGAAGTCAAGAAGAAGGGCGAGGGCGTGCGCAAAACTCAAGCGTTTTTGGTTGCCGTGGACGAGTGCACACGCTATGTGGCTGCTAAGGCCGGCCGTGAAGATGCGAATTCAGTGATATCACTCCTGGAGCGGAATGTTTTCAAGGATGTCAGAGTTATTGTTGCCGACAATGGACCAGCTTTTCGAAGTCTTAAGCTTCAACGATGGGCAGAAGAAAGAGGTATTAAACTACGTTTTCCAGCACCATACCACCCTGAAGCTAATTCTCTTGCAGAGAGGATGATTAGGGACTTGAAGATGTTTATGTCTTTATACCCAGACTTCAAAGGCGGGTGGAAGTGTGCTCTGGAGGCGGCTGTATACCATCACAATCGCTCCTATACTGCAGGACTTGGATGCAGCCCCAACTTTGCGGCTTTTGGAAAATCAAGCTGGTTGCCTGCTGATCAAGAGCTTGGGTTGGTTGACAAGATCGTTCTCAAGGAAAAACCCATGGCGGAAGAAAAGAAACAACGATATCGCCAGACGGTGAAAAGGAACTTCGATAAGCGTCATCGATCAGAGATACCCGATGTGCAGCCTGGAAGCATGGTTCTTGTGCGCAAAGGTCTTGACTCGAAGTCTCCGTTTACGGGTCCCTACTTCGTCATGAAGATCGCGAAACAACAAGGCATACTGAAGACAGTATATTACGAGGGACCTCGTGGCAAGATCGAAGAGGCGTCTCTCTCAAATATACTTCCATACCATCTCCGGAGAGATGGAAACAGGAGCTTGGGAGGATGTAGTGATCCAAAGGAATTGGTTGGAGAAGGCGGAAAAGAAGAGGCTAGAGGAAGAGGTAGAAGAGGCCAGGGGGGAATGTAAATAAAATGGCTGAAAGCAAACTGCTTTCGTTGGAACTTTATATTATTATGGGCCCATTTACGACATGCAGCATGTATGAGAAGAATGTGCACTACGCAGAAGATCTGTCGGACTGTAGCTTTCTTTGTGTGTCAGATAAACACAATTGTGCTTTTACCTCTCTCTTAGTGTCTAATGATGCCGCAGTAATAAATATGCTGCTTAAGCTACGCTAAAGGAAAAAAAAATATGTATGTGGCATATTTGTTAGAGGCGCAGCAAATTCAATTCATATTAAATTCTGGTGTTGACACCCAGGCCAATCAGCCGAGGTGGTTAAGTAGCTATGGCAAGCCGAAGCTAAAACACGAGTGCACAATTTCCCTTCGAGCGACGGCAGTCGCTATTTGACGCGGACGAAAAGTAGTGCAGAGAGTTTACATTTAGGTTGACATGAAGAACATTAGGTGGTCATAAGTAACGCCCCAATACGAGAATAATGATAATCGTATTGTGCATCTTGCTCGTAAAACCCCAGAATTCAATTTTTAATCTTAACTACAGTGACGGCACCACCGAGGGCTAAAAGTTGCTGGATTTTCCGTATAACTGCTACCAAAACGAAGGTAGATTCAGCAGCCTTACTGAGAAAATGAAGCTTTTAAAGATGTTTCAATGCGCGTGCTATATAAAGACGTGATGTGACCTACATGTACAACGTTTGCAACTTCATGCTGTAGTTTGTGCTTAGCCTCGCATGAAACGAAAAGTAAGGCAGAAAATACAACTATTGCCACTACCACTCCACCAGTCAGCGTCACGGTTAAACTAAATGGCTCACTCGCGGGTGAGCTCTATTTGACTCGCTTCTGCAGAATGCTCTAGCTGCGTTGTGGCTTGTATGTAACAGACACAGCTCTCAGAAAATCACGGTGTGGAATTATACAAATTCCTGCTTGAACAGAAAAAAGGAGACAGAGATAAAGGGAAGCCTTTCTTGTATAAGAATTATTCGGCTCGCATAAATCGCCCTCATGCGTTTCCAACACAGGTTTCTGAGATACGCCGCAGCAAAACAGCGCATTAAGGCTTTGATAATATAGGGACGTATGAAAGACAGCACTATATTTCACTCGCCGTGAGCAGAGGTTCCAACGAAAAATACCTGGGTCACGTGACTTTTATGTACAATTGTCCAATCGCACTTTCCACCACGAGAATAGCTGGAGGAGTCTTTGACAACTTAATAAATGAAGCCCGACACGCTTAATTTACGTTGGCCTCACTTGATAAACTATGGAGCTTTAAGGTGGAAAAATGGGATATCATTATAAGGGAAGCTGATGTGGTGCACCTATGATAATTATGGCAACGTATTAGTCGTGAAGGTGGCCTAGCGTACCCCATAAAAACTGTCTTACTGCTTGAGAATTAGAAACACCATAATTAGAAACGCCCATTCTGCGCTGTTTGCTGCTAACAGAAAATGCTGTGTTGCGTGCGCGCTTACCTGCACTCTGGCGAAGCGTTTGCTCCGACAAACCACGCCCACTCATAAATCTGCGTCCCAAGTAAGCTATGCTTCAATAGGATCTAACCTCAGCGATTCATTTGTCTTTTAACTGGTCTACAATGATGGGATCTTTTCTCACCGACATGAATCGCGTTACTGCTGGCCTTTTTCTCAATCCTAGCTTCGAGCGCTTAAGTGATTTAGCCGTAAATTATGCTTTTGTGGACTTGTACGCCGATACAAATGTAGGACTACTCAAATCAATACCGATCGCTTCTTATTTCTTGTTTAGTTTTATTGCATATCTAAAACTTAGAAAGGATTGGAAAACCAAGCATTTATGACGCCGTGCACCTGCTACAGGTGGAAGACGGCTACACACGAGCTAAACTACGAAGGAACTTATGCATCCGACAATGAAGTCACAAATAGAAATAAATGAATGACATATTAATGATGTTCGTCGCAATTTCTGTGTGGAGAAGTACTGGTTGTGAGAGGTACTGATATAAAGGTTACAGTCGCGTCATAAAAAGATGAAGGTAGGAGACTGCGTTTTGACTTTTAACAGTGGATCAACTACAGCCTACAGTGTACGAAGCTCGTTTGCTTTGTTTTTAGCAGTCGCAGATACAAAGAAACATGCATATATAAGCTGCATTATGCCACGACGTTTCGTTTGATTGCATCGTGTTTTTAGATTAGGCTGATTTCTTCTGTACACCCATTCAGTCACGTTCAAGCTGACGTTTACTGACATTGAAAGCAACAGACGTTCATAATCCTGCCTGCTTACTCCATTCGTCTCACTCTTATGCTTATAACACAAAGCGTTGACTTGAGTGTGAATGAGCGTTGAAGGCTGTTCAGATCAATGAGCGTGCTCATCAGGGTAGATCTTGTTGAAAAATGTAACTTGGCAGTCCATTTTAACGTTGGATATATGTATTTACGAAATGGTACAATATGAAAGCTCGTGCCAAGAATTTTAAATTCCTCATCACTGTCCCTTATATCCTGAAGTGGGCTGGTAGAATGCACATTTTCTTCTTTATTCCTTGAAACTAGCGCAAGCTTGAGAAAAGTATTAGTATACCTGCTAAATTCGTTGCGCAAATAGTTCCAAGCCGAGGTTTTCCAGGCTGATTACGTAGGCAAAGTAGTCGTGCAATACACAATTATAGCAAAGTGAATAAGAGGTGTTTTTCAGTGGATTGCTTGCTGCAAGCAGCGTTCGCAGCTGCTTGTAACCAGCGCCTTGCGAGATCAGCAGTCAATGGGCGAAAAGAGACTTTTTGCTTACACCGACCCTCTCATCTGGCGATCTCTGCAAATTTACGGAAATATCTGTTTTTTATCATGTATTTCATTACCGCAGCATCCGGTTTCAACCACAGTAGAGTGCCCATGGGCAGAAGTCTAGGCGCCCCAATCGGCACCAACGCAGGGGTCTGGTCACGAACGCTGGGTATGCTACAACTTTGTTCAATCTTGATGAGCTCTTGCGGCGGATTTCCTTGGGCAGAACTTCTGTCATTACCCAGGCCTACAATTGTCTCGTGCGTGAAAAGAGGGTGGCTTACAGCAATCATCTTGAGGTACAAGACATTATGGCTCCCAGTCGGCAGAAGTGCCGTGGACGATGCGACTGGGGACCGTGGGTGTTAAATATTCCGTGCACTTCTAATAAAAACTATGTCATTTTAAGGTTAATCATGGTGACGCTACCACACTTGGGCCAGAATTCACCGACTAATTTCTCCTGTGTAGAATAACTCACCAAGACCAATAGGTGGCATGCCATTGCATATTAACTCTGCCATATTTGAATTAAGCAAGCCTCAAAGTACATAGACAGACACCTGCCAATGTGAGCGCTTCGTAAGCCCTTAACTGTTTTGCAAAAGGAGATCATTAAACAATATTGGTGCAAAATGAAGCGCTTTGCTTTAAGAACTAGCCAAAAATCGCGGAGGCGCTGCATGAATGTCGCCCGATGTGAATCCCGTAGTTTTCTATGAGAGTCCTAAATAGCGCCGTGATCAGAATATACTTCTACAAGCTCCGCCAGTTTACGGAGATGTAGCTTTTGAATAGAGTTCCGACAGCACAATGCAGCTCCTCTTTTTTGCAACGCTCCGGCTGACGCAACCGATGTGACGCGTTCACAAGGCTCGTGTCATATGTTTCCGTCCTTAATTGCTCTTTTTTGGTCACCTGCAAAAAAGCACGGTCAGAGCTTCCAAATGACGCAACGGAAGCTACGCAAGAATTTTAGTGAAAACAATTTATAATGCCGCCCGTTGTCTGGTCAGCATTTGTGGAAGCGCATACAAACCCAGCATCAGCACATCCGCGAATCGCGGCTGCGGGCTATAAACACAAACACGAGAAACTCAAACAACAATACGTCATACGTAAGAAAGAAAACGCCAGGCCTATGCTTAAAAAGCAGCATAATCACAGCGAAAGCTGGAAGAGCGGCACTTTTAGAGCCCGCTGTAAAATCTGTTGGGGCTACTATTACAAGTACATTACAAGGTACCCACTACGCCATAAATAATAATTTTTATGAAGTTGGGCAGCACCCAGTACGCCATTATTCGTCATTCTGTGGACAAGCCAGGCAGCCGCAACACATCAGTAATGCATTAGGTGCACTTTGTGCATGCGGCGGCTTGGAATGGCTTGGAATGGCTTTGTAATGGCTTGGAAGCATTAAACGATCAACTAGTTACGCAATTCGCATTCTGCGAGACCCGGTCGTTATTTCACGCTCCCACCACGCTATATAATATATGTTAACATGAGAAATACACAGTGATGGAAGGAAATTTTTGAGACCCTGAGCAAATGGATCATGGGGGGCCTTATGGGCTTCCTCGGCAACCAATACAAGTACATTGCGGGGTACCCACTACGCTATAAATTACAATAATTATTGTGAAGTAGGGAAGCAGCCACTAGCCATTTTTATCATTCTCTGCGAGCCGTGGCACCCGCTAAACACGTGTAAGACATTATGTGCACTTTGTTGATGCTCTGAATGATGACGATGATGAATTATGGCAGAGCCCTTAGTAGTGGGTTGGAAGCATTCAACAACCCAATCGTTGCGCAATTCGCATTGTGTGACGCCTTATTACAGAAATCGTGTTGCTTGATGCCTGGTTATTTTACTCTTCTGCGACTATATCACATATGTTAATGCTAAACACCTGTAAGGCATTATGTGCACTTTGTTCATGCTGTGCCTGGTGACGATGAAGAATTACGGCACAGCCATTTGTAATGGGTTGGAAGCATTCAACAACCCACTCATTGCGAAATTCGCAGTGTGTGACACCTGTTTATAGAAATCGCATTGTGTGACGCCTGGTTGTGATTTCACTCTTCTACGACGCTATATTAGATATGTTAATGTGGTTCCTTCCCAACATGAAGCCTGTATAGGGCTTTTTTGCAAGGGAATTTCAAGGACTGGCATGACTATGAGCGACGCTGAAGACCCACGTTCGAAACCCGTTCTGTGCCGGATATTTTAGATGCGAAGCAGCTTGTGCGCTGGGCTTTGTCCGTAGTTCCAATGGCGACCGTCCGCTTTCTAAAACCTACCATAGCCATCTGTAACATACTGAGGTGCGCTCGCGCCAAGGAGAAGTCTTCTTCATCTTGTTCTTCGACCGCTTTGATGATGATACGTGCAGAGCGCGCGCTCGCGCCACGGAGAGGTCTTCTTCGTCTTGTTCTTCCAGCGCCTGGATGATGATACGTGCAGAGCACTTTAGGGGCGCGGGCTGCCGTATGCTGTCCTAGCTTGGCGTAACGAAGACAAAACCGCGTGTGCTGGCACGCGCTAGTGCGTTCGGGCCTTGTAAGGGGCTGAATAAGACGCTGTGGCCTCTCCCCCTTACACTCTCTCAGCAATCACGTGATGGCGTCGGGGAACGAGATTCTGCAGACGTACGATGAACCCGTGTGGCATGCTCCAAGAAGAGTTCGGGACGAGTAACAGTAAAAACAACTACAGTGAAACCATGGTGTGCTCCCCATGCAAGGACGCGTTAACATCGGGCAAGGTGCTCGTGATAAACGGAACCCATGCGCTCCTTCGCATCCCCACATAGTTATCTTCAGTGGGAGATGGTGAAATGTTTTTCTTATTTCGTGTTTTTCTTATTTTGTGCAATAGTCGTTACGGACACCTGCGGGAGTGGAGGTGGCAGGCAAATACGGCGCCAAAAACGGCCGTTCTTGTGATCTATAAGAAATTTCTTTGTGAAAAGCATGCTTCCACTTTTAAGTGCTGAGCACTTTAGGGGCCCGGGCTCTCGTATGCTGGCGTCATCTCATGTAGATTGGCGTAACGCCAACGTAGATCTGTAACATAGTGAGGGCACGCTCACGCCAAGGAGAAGTCTCTTTCCTATTGTTATTCGAAGACCTTGATGATGATATCAACCACGTATAGCATAGCCATCTGTAGGATATTGAGAGCACGCTCGCGCCAACGAGAAGCTTTCTTCCTCTTGTTCTTGGAGAGCACTGATGATGATATCACGTGCGGAGCAGTTTGGGGGCCCGTGCTGTCGTATGCGGTCGTGGCTTGGCCTAACGCAGGCAAAACTATGTATAAAAATAGAAAAAAAGAGAAATTGAGCGAGAAATGGAAAGAGAGAGAATGCAATGGAAAAAATCGGAAGAAAAATAGAAGTAAGTAGAAATAAAGAGAGCAAAATAGAAAGCAGAAACTGAAAAAGAGAAAAAGGAAGAAGGAGAGGAGGAAAGAAATAATAGAAAACCTAAGAGGAAAAAAGAAGGCTACCCAGCCCTCCGCACTCCTCTCTGGTTTGGCACCACTGGTGCGAAGCTACCTTAACATTTTTTAACGTAGGAAAGCGTATTCACTCATTCATCTTCCTTAAGAAAGAGCAATTTCACCTACTTGGTGGTAAATATACCGGGCGCTTTCATGTTACGAACGCAGCTAGTGCACAAAGTCTCACTAGCTTCCACAGCTTCACACGATTTGTTTGAAACGAAGTGTAGAATAAACCACAACGCTAAAGCGAAGAGGTTGAAGCCTTCGATTCCAAGAAAACCTGCTTGGTTGCCATGTGTGGGCACTTATGTCGTTGCTTCGTGAAGCCAGGGCCTCGTGGATAAGCTAATGAGTCTCCGTAAGCACGCACTATGGATCCTGGTAGAGTAATCACTAAAGAAAGTTTACCTGCACCTCGTCGGACACCATGAAAAACTAATTGGCGGAGTAGGCAAAATGGACGTTCCACCAGCCTATAAGACGACATGCGCGAGTGCGGATTCCCCTTGCTCCATACTTGCATATTGATACTTCCCACCGATACGATCGAAATTTTGTGGGCGCACAAAATGTGCAAGAAAACATATACAGTCACTGTTAGTGTCATTTTTTCATAGCATTTGTATACTTCCAATCGTTCTGTGGGATGTCCCGTAGCAGTATTGGCGAGCGAAGAACAGAATAAGATTATTCTACGTTTCTAGAGGTTTCAAGAAAACACAGATTCTATTGAACGTTTCAATACACACATATATAAATGAAACCAATAAAAAATGCAGGTTTCTAAAGATCGGTTTATTTTAAAGTTGCCGAAAAACTACGCTAGTACAAACAGGGTGCCGAAAGAGCTGCCATTTCTGCCCTTCTGTGCCTTTCACACTTGATTGCAAGTCTCTTTATCATACGCGATAACTTCCTTGCCGCAGTTCATTCGGAATTCTTCTGTGCATTTACTTGGAACATTGTCTTTGGCTTCATCCGCCGTCCAAAGCATGCACTCTGGAAACGAAAAGGAACGGTATAGTCGGTGACGGGACAAATTAAATTTATCGTGCTTAATAATCACTTTCTTCGTGTGGCTAATGTTAGTGAAACTAGACATGACGGAGCAAGAATATATACCCCGCATAGAATATTTTTTGAGGAAAAAAAAGTTGCCCGAAAGTTTTAGCACTGATGTAGACCATACATTGTGGAGGTTAATAGAAAAGTTTGTCCTCGAATGTTCATTACATAGCTCTCTAGCGACAGTGCTATAAATAGGGTGTTTCAAGAAACTTGGCCGAAAATCTTCCAGAATAAAGACAATGAGAGATCTTCACGCTGCTTTCATAATTAGTTTTTATGTGGTGGTAGGCATCTTAAGATGAGTGGAGGTATCACTTATACACTAACTAAAGAAATAAGTTCATTAACTTGTTGAATATGGAGACAAGTGGTCGGGTCCGATTGGAAAGTTGGAGCCCTTTCTCTGGAGAGCCTGTTGCCGCTTTCAGATTTCGCAAAAACAGCGGCTGGCAATTATTAGCGCGCAATCAAACCTAACAAATATCGCCGGTGCAACCGAAACCGAAACTCGGTATATCTGCCATACTTTTCCGAGACATCCATGTTGAGCGAGCGTCGTTGTACCAACTATTGGTCGACCTCGCTTCGTGGTTTGGCTGGTTTTCTTTGCGAGAACTGCACGTATGCCACGCGCGCATTAACAAATGCTGAAGAACTAACACTACTGCAATTGCTGTCGTGAAGAGTACCGTCATTCTGGTTGTCTGCTAGTTGCGCGCATCGTAGCTTCGGTTCCGGTTTCACCGGTGAATTTCGTTGAATTCCATCGCTGCACAATGTTCACGAGAGTCCGATTTTCAATATCTCAAAGCGGCAATGGCTTGTTCGCAGGAAGGGTAGCAATTCTCCCATTTGACCCGACTGCCTGTCTCCGTTAATTAAAAAGCTAATGGGCTTCTTTCATTTCATTAGTGGCGTAATTGTTGTCTCTTGCCGTCTTAGAGTGTCTCCCACCACAAAGTGATTATGAAGGCACTGATCAGATATTTCATTTCACTTATATTTGACGATGTTCGGACACATTCTTGAAAAACCCTGTACGCACTAGTTAAAACTGCGCCATATGTCAGGTTGCAAAGGGCCCTGTGATGTGCTTCTACGGCTTTGCTACGCATCTGTCATAATATCCTTCTAACGTAACCACAAAACCTATCACAAGGTTCTATCTATGCTGTCAATCTAAGCAATCACGTCTTTCTTACGTGGACTGTCATTGTAAGGAATCTCCAACACGGCGCAGGTTTTGTAGTCTCCATAAATAAGTCTTGACTCCTGTTTGCGATCTTCATCTGAAAGTCGTAGCAAAGAAAGAGTCTGCGTATTAGCCCTTCATCAGTACACACCAAGCAAACGTAATGGGCGAGAAAATGCGAGGTTACGATATATAACTCAAACATACAGGGTATATCCGAAAAGTCATTTCAATGAGCCTAATAAAAAAGATGTATTGATCAGGTCAGTATAACATCATGAAAGGTTTCAAAATAGGCTCCTCCTGCGACGATACACCATTTCCAGTAAGATTTCCAGGCATCGAAGGCGGCACGGTAGGTCTCCTCCGGAATGTGCAAGCCTCTTCGACATTGTCAACTCTACCTGAATGATGTCCGTTTTCAAGCGCGGAAACAAAAGAAAGTCTGGAGGAGCCATGTCAGGAATGTATGGCAGCTGGGGAATCCTTGGCACCTTTTAATAGACAAGGGCGCGCGTCAAGACGAAGGTGCTGTGGACTGTTGCGTTGCCATCACTGATGGTCGTTGCCGGCCGCCCAGGGGCTTCATCGCTGACCTCGTTACGACCTTTTAAAAAGGCTTTATGCCACCGGTGCACTTGATGTCGTGACTAACAATTATCACCAAAGGTCTTTATCATAGGAAAAGTGTCCACTCGGAATTGTCCATTTTGCACAAAACTACGGCAGCCTGCATTGGGACTTGGACGGGAAATGAAAACAAGCTTCACGGAAAAGTGTCGCCTTACTCTCCTAATGGTAGCATCTGATAGTGCGACAGCACGTGCGTAAGCTTACTGCCCCCTCAACCAACATGAGGCGGTCCTAGACTGTTGTCAGGTAAGACGCATTATAATTTAATCATTGACATTATTTTCGGGCAAACCCTGTATAAAAGGAAATGAGATAGAATGTTTAATGATATATTGCAACTACTGGTGTGATGCTGGCTTTTGTATAAAGCATTTATTGTAACATTTGTTAGAAGTAGGACTTATCTTCCTAGAACGTATAGTGCTTGGTGTGTGACCACGAGTTGTCAACGTGTTAAGAGATGTGGGCAGTTTTTGCATGACGATCTTCGAAATGTGTGTGCGGTGCATTTTACTGAGACAATGCATTAGTAGAAGTGTCAGGACGCAGTATTACTTACTATTTTAACGATATCATTTGGGAGCACTGTTACGTATTAAACATCATGCAGCTTGCTGATGGCGGAAGGACCTTACTAATGAAAAGAAGACGTCCGACTGAAATTCAGCAGAAATACAGGCGCCATTCTTCAAAAGTGTTTGGCCCCGGCTAGTGGATCTATGAGTACTTTTCATTTGCTTGCTGCTGTTTAACGTGTTTTGATTTAACGCTTGCACCTCCTGCACTCGGTAGTGGGGCGAGCCCAGTTCCTGGGGCGCATTGACAGATGCGGCGTTTTTGACGGCGGAGCACAAGTTGCTTATGGCTTAAACAGCCTCGCTGTTCAAAAGGTGCTTGTCGGCCCACTCCTCTTCTTTCTTTTCTACCAAACAGGCACATTAGACATATGTATCTTGGTTTTTTAACCCTGCTCGCTGAGGTATATTACGGGCTCTTGGCCACACTAATACACCCTTTAAATACCTCCGCCTTATTTTAACCTGTTATGACTGAGCTGGAAACTGTTGCTTCCTGCCTACAACACATTCAGTTGTTCACAAATTATATAAATACCTTAGATACGTCACTGGAAGCTTCATAGGAATATATTTGTTTTAACAGTTTTCGCTGTGTTTCGTGTATGAAAGTACATGATACAAAGTTATTTACTTCACTGATAAAGTTCCAACCGGAGAGCGTTAAATATCGTAATAACTTAATATTCTTGTGTTATGTATTACAGTGAAGTCAATTTATTTACTTTCCATGAATAATGCTTACGTGTGCTAGCACTCAGGATTGCAGTCTGTTTCACGATGTAATACCTTTACTTCGTAAAGCAGTAATATACTATAGATAACCAAATCTTAGTGACCGTGAGTAAATGCTTAGTAGAAATGTTGGATTGCACTGACGGGTGAGGTTAGACTCACAGCGAATAAACCCCAACCACACGTACGCACAGGAACGCGTCAGCACGCACTGGTTCGGGTCATTGTCAGCGGAAGAGTCTGGATTGTGTGTTGACGCGTGTCTAAGACGAGAACTACCGCTGTCGGCTTGACGTGAGAAACTGGCCTAGCTGATGTCATTTCTGGTACGGCGTTTTTCCCAGAGCTGAGCTGCGCGCGCGAGTGGCTGGTTGCGCGAGTGCTTATGATCATGGTACCCACGGCAGTGAAATAGCCGCAGTGCAAATTCGTGCGCCCTTGTGGATGATTTGCAGTGCAAAACGCAATATTGCACAGTGGATGCGTTATGTTCCGGCATGCGATATGCAACTGTTCAAGACACAGGACCAATGAGCGAACCGCGCCTGCGCTCCGCCCAGATCTTGTGCCTCGATACGTACCCTGGGAGCGACTTTATATCGTCGTCAACTACTACAACCGAAACAGATTTGCACAACACTACTTTGTTTTTCAAGAACAAAGTCTATAAGTTATGCCCTCGTAAGCGATAAGCAGGCCGCAAAAGTTCGGAGTCACTGACGGCCCCACTGGTGGGCACGCTATGCCTAGTTAGGCGGAAGCCTCGGCCGATGCCGAGGCTTCCGCCTTTCGCAACACGGCTTGTGTTCTGGTGTCGTGCGTTTTCTCAATGTACTCGACACGAAGAGAAAAGGTGGAAGCGAAGCGAGCGGCATCGCTGGCAGGACAGGTGTCGATCTTTAACTATACAATATGCTCGCATCGGGGCAGTCGAGGGTCGAGACCTCCCGGGTGGTTTGCTACTGTACCCTGCTTTGCGGCGGGGACAGACATTTGACATCACTTTATTCGATTAGGACTTATTTTGTGTCAGCAACAAATTGTAGCCAATCTTGTTCATGCCGCCTTGAGTGGCTATGACAGAAAATATCTTTGTTGCATTTGCCACGGTGACGCGCGGTAACTCGCGAAACGTGCAGCTCCGCGCTCTTTCTCTTTTCTTCATAGGAACACTACGAGGCACCTAGTCTACACATCGCGCTGATACGTTATAGACCGTACGTGTGGTTAGGGATTAATGGTTGCCATAGAGAACGCCAACAATGCATTTAGAGGATTTGTTTCGTTCACAGCCGTGGTTATTTCAATAGGCTTCAAAGCTCTCTGTGCCCACGCTCTTTTTAAGGCCCCGGATAACGTACCAGCAAACGAAATGAAAAAGGTCTGGTCACCTGGTTATATCTACCAGCTTACGCAGAGCGTATTACGAGTGATTAGTACAATTCAGAAAACGGCAACGCACAAGAAACCAAGTGCACAAAATACCTTACAGGTGTGTAGCGGGTAGTACCTCGCTTATTCACAAAAATACGAATATAGCCGTAGTTGGTGCTGTCCTATCTCACGAAAATTATGATTTATGGCGTAGTCGATACCTCGCTTAAAGCCAAAACTTGAAGCCAGATAACAATAAATGCTAGAAGCAATCTCACGCTACCAGTTCTTTCCACTCTGTCGTTTCGCGCCAGTTGCAATGAATTTCTTTTAGAATAAATTATTGTATTTAGTTACCATCATCGATAGTGACTAGTGCCTTGTCCGGAGCATCTCCTCTCTTGAAGTGGACTGTGATATTCCGTCTGAAAGCAAGAGAACAATGCCGAAAATTAGCAAGAAAAAGCAACTGCAGCTTCACTTCATGGCTCCCTATAAATAATGAGGGAATTCCTTACATGACTCGCGTACAGCTGCTTACTGATTTAAAAAATATTTTCGACACTTTGGATAACAATGTCTGGCAGTGGACTTAGATTCGCGTACATGTCTTGGCGTCTTAACTTATTCATGTTTAGTGTATAACAATAGATCGCATTTATATATGCGCACAAATAAAAGTAGTCACATGTTGGCAAGTGCTCATCTAAAAATAATGTATGTCACTTTTATGCTTGAGTGTTGGTGCCAGATGAAAATGCAGTAGTTGTGCGATAATAACGTGGTGCTCCTTAATATTATTCAAACGTGTAGCTGTATTTTTAGCCCAAGAACTAAAACACTTCTTGTTTCAGCAAAAATTGCGCAATGTTATATAAAAAACTAAAGTGAAGTTTTATTCGATATTCAATAGAAGCATTGGAGGGCTCGATTCTGCGGCACGCAAAACACAATCACACTATAACAACTATCATGCATTTTACAGCCTTCTCCCGCACTTTCCCGATATTACCGCATTTTGTTGGCCGGCCTGCAAAGTAGAATGTCTTTTTCAAGCGAATTGAAAACGTTCACTGGAAACTTCTACATAATATATCAGGCCTGGGCTTGAACTGAGCTAAGAATACGCCCATTCTACAACAATCGCGACTGTAATAATGTTGTCTCAAACGAGATCAAATTTGCGATTAGAGGCACTTCTACGCGACCATCGATGCAGCATAACGCCCTCCGTGTCCAACCTTGCAAATGGAACCGCTGAATTCTTCCTATAGTCAAGACTTAATCTATTAAAATAACCATGGCCAGCAGAGAACGGCATTAGGCAAGATTGTTTTAGCTCAATCTCTTAGCAAAATGGGTTGAATAATGTACTGTCACAATTACTATGTGGAAGGTGCTAACAGCGATTGGGCGCTGTGGAGTTGAGTCGAGGTGTTTTAGTAATGTGTTATTGGTTTGGGATAACATTAAATAGATCGATACAAGACATTTCGCCGTCGCGAAGTTACACTTCTTCGTTTGTGCTCCTGCCACTGAATATACTCACACAATAAAGAAGGCCCTATTTTGGGCAATAAAAGAGGCCATATCGATGCCACATGCGTGCGGTTATTTTTGTATTATTTTGCCCCAATATCTTTACTTGTTTATCAGCTCGTGTAACATCACTAACTCGACATATTCGTTAGCTAATGATATTTACAAACTTCGTTCAGTAAATTGTCGACACCTATGTTTTGCTAGTGAGTGTTTCGATACATTCAGAGCAGTATGTCTATAAACCTTTTGCACTCCTTTCACTCGTTTGCTCGCTACATTATGAAAGATTTAAGCAATAACCATTTGTCACTCACTTCAGATGTCCATTGAGGCCCTTAAGAATCCAAACATAGTCAGCAGTTGGTCGCTCTTTGTCAAATTTTGTTCGCACTGCGGTCAGGCACTCGAGATCTCCATCTTCGTCGGTGTCCAGAATGACGACGCCATTAGGGTGTACCTCAAATACCTGCGAGAGCGGCAGTGACGTTGAAACGGAAGTAAATAAAATATAAAGTTTAAACTGAACCCGCGAAACGATCATATGGTAGCAACAACCGCAAGTATCCTACTTACCTGAATTAGTAAAAAAGCCTGTCTCCGCACCTTTATGAGGAATACGTGTTGAATAATGCCTAGTATGAAATGAACGAAACGCTAGTAAAAGGTACGTGTATAATGGATGTTCACCTTTGCACGATTGTGCAGTTGCCTAAAGTCAAATCACAAGGGCGCAGGACACACATACTCGAGGATTTTAAGCTCGCTTTGAATTTGCCCCGAGTTCGTGCGCCTCAACACTGCGCGATAGGATCGTGTCACTGAGTATCGGATGTCGTTTTTCCGTGACAAAAAGCGAAAATAAATTGTCGCGGAGACTGAAAAGTATAAGCGGCCGTTCTTAATAAAAATGTGCATTGCAAACGTAATCGCACGCCTGTTTTCCTATAAGACATTTAATACCTACTGTAGACAGCGCCAGTACATATCAGCCTTATACGCGCCTGAAAACGCTAGCACTACTGTACGCTATGTCAGGCAATACGTATGTCTTGGCTACGCAAATAGTATAGACTCCAACTGCAGCAGAATTCCATGTTTAATTATTATTGCGATAGCAATTATATGGACAGTCCCTGCTGGAAAATGTCCGTCCCCGTTGCCGTCATGCACCGTATATGTATAAGTATGTATATATATATATATATATATATATATATATATATATAAGCCCCAAAGAAAAATAATTTAGAAAAATGCTTCCCAAGCGCGGAATCGAACCAGGGACCTCTTGCTCCGCAGCGAGTGGCGCTATCCACTACCACACGAAACGCAGATCCTCCACGTAGCTAACGGCGAGCGTTATATACATACCCTTTACCGCTGGACGGACTCAGAGACGGCAGGCGATAATACGCGTTTCTTCATTACCAGCGACATGGCGCTAGCAGCATGACGGGCGCATTTAAAAGTCGTCGTCGAGCTCGCTCGCTTCTTATATTTGCGCAGCGAGAACATTGCCCTTCCGTTGTCTGCTCGCGCGGTTTTCTCGCGGTGAGGGGAGGAGGAATGTTTCACGCTTTCACCGTGATGTCCGCGCTCATGTTACCGAGCGTACGAAAGTCACTCGAGCTGAAGGTACGCCGCTAAACGAACAAACAGAAGATGAGCGCGAACTATTAAGTGTCACAGCTCGATAGTTGAAGCACGCTAGTTTTCTTCGCTGCTTCGGCCGCCTTTGCAACAGGAACGCTGTTCAAACTGAGAGTATCCATTGGCGAGCCTCACTTCGTATAGCATTAATTTCTTGCTATCGCATTCATTGCTTCGCCCTTGCGGCGAAACTGTGACTTTTTTTTGTTATATTTCAGTAGTATACCGGGTGTTAAATGTTGAGCTTTGTGATTTCCTTAAAATTCAGCTCTGGGAAGAACGTGTAAAGCACCTTTACAGACAAGTTATGTATCCAGGGGAACACGAAGTGAGACAATAATTATCACTGTCAGCCACTCAATTGACTAACAATGAATAGTGAACTTTTGACTGACTTCAGCAAGCGAGCATGTTGTATGTATTGAAAATTTGGAGGCAGTCGCATTTCTACACAGTTCCACTAGGAAGAACTCCTCTAGCATGTCTTTGTTCAGATATGCCCCGCTGCAGATTTTAATTGCTGTTGGCATGATACGCCTGCAAGATGGGGAGGATGGGCGCAATGTTTCCTCCTGATGTAACTAGAACTCATTTGCTAGCGCCAGCTGTTAGCAAAATTGTAACCGTTATCATCTTTGCGTATACCTTCGACTCGTTTTCAGATTAAATGCCGCACGCAACTGTTGCAGCACATCGGGGAGGGTCTCTGCGCCACTGCTCACTGTCTTGCATGCGTGACCATGAAAACCTGAATTAAACATTCCAGCGGCATATGTCAGAGAACAGACATGCTAGAAGAATTCTTCCAAGTAGAACTTGTAGAAAGGCGACTGTCTCCAGCATTTAAATGCAAACATGCCTGCATGCTGCAGTCTTTAAAAGTTCATTATTGAAGGTTAGTTAATTAGGCGGCTGGCAGAGATAATTATTGTCCCATTTTGTGTTCCCGAATACAAAGCTTATCACAAACTTAATGTGTGCAGATTTGCTTATCGAGCAGTTAGAACATAGCCTTCTGAAATTTGTCCTCATACAAAACCTCGCTAATTCGAACATTACGTGCTTTTCCTCACATAATAACATTTACTTCCCAAGGTCCGAACTAACTAAGGTTCTCTATGCCTAGCTTTTGTTTTAATCAAAATTTGGGATTCTTTGTCGAATAACATTAAGTGTGCTTTTTCTTTATCATCATTGAAACATCAGCTTCGCAATTCTATGTTTAACGAATAGCACTATTTATTGGATGTTCATCAAACAGAACTTCGATTATGTTGTCCTTATAAGTGTTTGCTCTGTGTTCTCCTAGAATTCATTATCCCTACGTTTTATTTTTACTATATGAATTAGTTTTGCTTAAATATTTGAATCACCTATGCTTTTCATTTTTTACTTCGTCCTCTGCCAATGTTCTTTTCATTGTTGCTCTTAAGTAGTGTTGATTTTTTTTTCACATTATAGTAAGATACCCCTACAGCGTTTACACTATGGGAACTCGTTCTGTACTAAAATGTCTATATTCTGCATATATAATATGTATTGAATAAACTTGGAACTTCAAACTAAAAAAATAGGTGGCTTTTACGTACGCCCCAGGGCTGAATTTTAGGAAAACCATAAAGCTTAATATTGGACACCTTCTTTATCCAAAACAAAAGACATCTTGCGTGCTTTTCTTGGTTCTTTTGTCAGGCACTTTACATAACAATTCAACAAAACGAATAAACCGTGTTTTCCTATGCGTGGGACCTCGAATGAACAGTGTGCAGCAAAATAGAACACCGACAACACTGGAAACAAATGGAGCGCTTTTTTGTTGGGATGTCTGAGATAGACGAAGAAGCACGGTCTGTATGGGCACTAAATGAACAGCCCATAGAATAGTCTGGACTCCAGGCCACACAGGACTTCCCGGCAACGGGGCGGCGAATGCCGCTGCCTGCACTTCTCTCTTCCGGGCCGCTGCCCTTCCATGTCCTGAGTCGGATCCTGGAAGCTCGAGCCTCACATGCCACCGCAATATTTTTCATTACTATCGCACTTCGCGCCGACTTTACCGTGGCCCTGCTCGAGGTCTGGCGAAAGCAGACGAACGAATACTACGCCGCCTTCAGATTAACACTTTCCTTAGTCTGGCGGTCGCCCGGCACTTGATCCCGGAAATCTCTTGCACGTGCCCGACATGTCAGTTCCTCGCCGACACCTTTCACGTCGTGGCTCCGAGTCCTGCAACTCCACTCTTTTTCTCATCCCCCTTCCCCATCCCAACTAGAGAGGCTTGGGAGGAGTACCTGCTCGGCTGCTCTACCTTGGATGTGCAACGCTCCTTGGTGGTGCGCGCCCGGGCAGTGGCCATCTCCAATGGCGTCCCGCACTACGGACTGCCACTCGGGCACACAGCAGCTCTCTTGTGAATTTTTCGAATAAAATGTTTACCACCACCACCTATGTGCAATTGTTTTATGAAGTAGCTTAGCGAATTCTTTCTGCTTTTGTGGCGAGATACGCTTCACATGTGGTAAATCTCTCATAAAAATGTGTATTTTGCACAGAATTACAGAGCCAAACAAAAGCTTTTAGAAAACACAAAGCAATACGTGCCTTGAATATGTCACGGACATCATTCTGTGGGCCGGCCTGCGAGTCAACGAAAACTGCCGCTGATGTCAGCCAGATGGCGCACAGGCACGCTGCCACAAAGTTATTTATTTGCCGCATCATAGGTCGAGCTGGTGTAGTGTCATGGTTGCACGTTGAGCTTATATATAAGTACCAGTGAGCTTCTTTACCCTTGACCTATGAATGATATTCCTCGCCGTTTGGTAATTGCAAGTTTCGT
This sequence comes from Rhipicephalus sanguineus, assembly GCF_013339695.2. NCBI lineage: Eukaryota > Metazoa > Arthropoda > Arachnida > Ixodida > Ixodidae > Rhipicephalus > Rhipicephalus sanguineus. The sequence goes on from NC_051178.1 coordinate 112,251,302, forward strand.
GAATGCTAGCATTCCTGAAGTCCACTTGAATTATTCTTATCCCCTGCGTTAGTAATAATTGGATTTTCTAATTGGATTGGTTCATGATAAATGATAACTGCAGCCTGGCACAACTAAAAGAACTTCAGGCAAAGTTGGCAATCGGTCTGTCAGGTTCCCGGAGCCTATTATCGTAAACGCAACACTACAGAGGCTCCATCTTTTCCTGCTCACTACCTTCAAGCCACGCCGTCGTCAACGTATCCAGAACTGCGTTCAGAACGTTATTTTGCTCTGGTTCTATTTTCCCGTTGATTCATGGTTCACGGAATAATGGTAGAGTCATAAAAAACCACATTTTACAGACGCGCATAATTTTCGTTTGTTTAGAACTGACACTGGGATAATAGAATATTTCGGAAAAGCTTATGAAGGCGCCTCTTTAATCGCTTTTTGTTAGCGTCGTAGTTTTGTTGAGGGAGTTGTGATACTGGCGTGAGTCAGCTTTTTTCCTGCGAATTGTCCGGTAGAACGCAAGATTTTGTGCGATGTGAATATGTGTGAGTCATATGAACTCGTTAAGTACAGTAAAATACCCGAGGAAATTGGAAAAAATTTTCCACGTTGAGGCAGAACAATTTTCGAAGCATAAACGCGCTTTCAATGTTCTTCATGCAGCTGAACTATCCTTGTATGCAGTGGTCGGATACACAATATTGAAGGACACTGAGGAAGCAGCTCCCGACTCGGAGTCGTGTATGTGAAGGGTAACTTTCTCAAATAGGAAGCTTCTGCATAAATGTGTGCTTCTCCAGCTTTCGGCAATGCTGTATATATATATATACATATATATATACATATATATATATATATATATATATATATATATATATATATATATATATATATATATAGCCACGTGCGTATCGTTCAGCGGTTTATCGCGCGATAAGGGCTGTCGCTTTTCCTTGCGTTTTTCACACTCGCTCAGGGTAGCTGTCCTAAATGATGACGTGCACGTCTTATCGAATTCCGCGATAGACGGTAGGTGGGCGGTGAATGGTCTCATGCCACTGTCTTAAAAACGAGCTGCGGGGAGTGAACGGCATTCATTCTTTTTTCTTTACTGTAGACGGTCGCTCGCTACAATAGGCACGCTTGCGGCGAAGCCGTTGAGCGATCTTTGTTTTTCGTTGAGGGGGGGCACAAGTTCGCTCCGAATAAAGTACGTTTTCTTGTTCCTGTGTCGTCCGTCGACTTCACGTACTTGCCGTACGTGACATATCTGGTGGAGGTGCTGGGTATGTTCCAGTCTGCGTCCTCAAGCCTTGATCAGAATTCAAGCAGCGACGAAGAAACGCCGAGAAGAAGTCGCCGAAACAAGGGACTGCCTCCAGAGTACGGACTGCTGCCGGAGAAGACCCACGAAAAGCCGGGCACCGTAACAGCTGTAATGAGTCAGCCGTCAGCACCAGCTACCTTTCTGCTGCAGCAGCCACGAGAACCTCCGACTTTCCATGGTGCGCCGTGCGACGACCAGGAGGACTGGCTTGAGAAGTTCGAGCGTGTGGCAACACACAACCAGTGGAATGAAGAATCCAAGCTGCGTCACGTGTATTTCGCTCTAGAGGGGTCTGCGCGCACTTGGTATGAAAACCAAGAGTCCTCATTCACGTCGTGGGGCGTATTCAAGAGCAGCCTCCTGCGCACGTCTACTAGCATCGTACGGAAGGAGAGAGCGGAAGTACCACTTCAGTCGAGGGTCCAGCACCCAAACGAAAGTGTGACAATATTTGTCGAAGAGATGAAGCGTCTCTTTAACAGGACGGATCCTGCAATGCCAGAGCAGAAAAAGCTCACATATCTGCTCCGAGGCGTAAAAGAGGAATTTTTTTCTGGGCTGATGCGAAACGCACCGAACAACGTTGAGGACTTTGTTACAGAGGCAGCAAACATCGAAAAGACGCTCGATGTGCGTAGAAGACAGTACGGACGCCCCGCACAAGTCTCTTCAATTTCTGCCTCAGAATGCGATGCATTAAATGCGGATAGTCTTCGAGACATCATCCGAGCGGTTGTGCAAGAGGAGCTTAGGAAGTTGTTCCCGGCATCGCAGCCACAGGTCGCAGCGCTAAGCGATGTGATTAGGCAACAAGTCCAGGAAGTTATTCTTGAATCTGCTCCGGCCTTGCCTAACCCTGAGCTTCCTTGCAACATGACTGCGCCGCAGCTATCCTACGCGTCGGTACTGCGTAACCAGGCGCAATCATCTCGGCCGCAGTTCTCAGTGCCGCTGCTTCCCCAGCCGCCCACCCACCCTGTTAGTTACCAACGGCCTCCCCCGAGAAAGCATGAAGTCTGGAGGACATCTGACAACCGTCCACCCTGTCTCCACTGTGGAGAAGCCGGCCACGTGTACCGCCGCTGCTTCTACCGTGACCTAGGCCTTCGAGGGTTTCCCATCGACGCCCCACGCCCCCGGCAAGGTCAGAGGCCTCGTTAAGTTGAAGAATATCTCTCTCGAGGTGAAGACAGGCCGAACTCGCGTTACAGGTCGTCATCACCTTCGTTTCAGCGCTCTTCTCGATCTGGCTATGTAGGAGCGGCGCGGGGTAGGTCTCCGAGCCCAAGTACGGGAAACTGAAGACAGCAACTGATGGAGGTGCGGTTGCTGCCCATCGGACTGCTGAAGAGCCTCCTCTGGTACAAGAAGATCCGTTAAACGCATCTGCAACAGCCGCACAAGATACATCCGCCGGTTTGGTTCGCAATGCGCCGACGAGGCGCGTAAAGACCAATTTACGACGAAGCCGTGACTCCAGACAACGTCGCAACTGCACCGTGATGCCACATTCTTCGGATGTACAAGTGCTCGTAGACAACCTGAACGTAAATGCACTCGTTGACACTGGCGCCGATTTTTCCGCACTAAGCGCAGGATTTGCAGCGAAGCTTAAGAAGGTCCTCACAAAGTGGGATGGTCCACAAATTAGAACTGCTGGCGGCCATCTTGTGGCACCAAAAGGAAGATGCACAGCTAGAGTGACAGTCGAAGACCACGTATACCCGGTTGCCTTTGTCGTATTAGATCGGTGCTCTCGTGACGTCATTCTCGGGCTGGACTTCCTCCAAGCAAACAACGCCGTCATTGACCTAGAAGGACAAAGTGTTAGCCTCGCAACCGACAACGCCATTGACGAAGTTCCGACTGCTCCCACGTGCATCTCGCTTGCAATCCTCGATGACCAGGTCACATTACCCTTGTTTTCGGGTGTCCTAGCTCTTGTTGGTAGCACCAATTCTACAGACCTTGAAGGCTTAGTCGAGGCTCACCATGGCTTGCTGCTCAGTCAGGACATTTCTGTGGCCAGAGGTGTCACCCATCTCTCCGGCGGAAAAGCCAACGTCCTGATTACAAACTTTGGGCCCGAATATCGTCATCTCAACCAAGGTACAATAGTGGCAACATTTCAGACCGTTCCAAACATCGCTGACGTCGTCACGCTCGAAGTGCAGCACCCTCGAGCAGCAAATAATTGGTTCGATGTGAATCCTTCCCTACCGCAAGCAAAACAAGATCGTCTTCGATCCCTCCTCGTCACCTACCAGGATTGTTTCGCTTCATCGTCCAAGGTCCGTCAAACAGCGCTGGCGAAACATCGCATCATTACGGACGAAACAGCACGACCGATACGGCAGTCTCCATACCGTGTGTCTATGAAAGAACGCGATGCTATCAGCAGACAGGTAAAAGAAATGCTCACAGATGACATCATCGAGCCGTCCAAAAGTCCATGGTCCTCTCCCGTTGTGCTGGTACAGAAAAAAGATGGTAGCCTACGATTCTGCGTAGACTATCGCCGGCTCAACAAAATAACAAAGAAGGACGTCTACCCGCTTCCCCGAATAGACGACGCACTGGATCGCCTGTGCCATGCAAAGTACTTTTCATCTATGGATCTAAAAACTGGCTACTGGCAGATCGAGGTAGATGAAAGAGATCGCCAGAAGACTGCATTCATTACTCCAGATGGCCTTTACCAATTCAAGGTTATGCCATTTGGCCTCTGCTCCGCACCCGCCACTTTCCAACGTGTCATGGATACAGTGCTGGCTGGGCTAAAATGGCAAACTTGTTTGGTGTACCTGGACGACGTTGTAGTTTTAGCGCGCAACTTCGATGAACATCTTCGGCGACTAGAGGCCGTACTCGGCGCTATAAGGGCTTCTGGACTGACACTAAAGAGAGAAAAATGCCGATTCGCCTACCAAGAGCTCGCGTTCCTCGGCCATATTATCAGTGGCGCAGGCGTTCTCCCAGACCCGGACAAGACTGCTGTTATTCGCCACTTCCCGCAGCCCCGCAACAAGAAAGGCGTGCGAGGTTTCTTGGGGCTTTGTGCCTACTACAGGCGCTTTGTTAAAGGCTTCTCTAAACTCGCCGAGCCGCTCACACGCCTTACGAAAGATGATGTCCCGTTCGAATGGCAAGAATCGCAGCAAAAAGCATTTCATGAGCTTCAACGTCGCCTACAAGAACCACCTGTTCTCGCGCACTTCGATGATAACGCCGAAACCGCAATTCACACTGATGCCAGCAGTACTGGCCTGGGCGCTGTCCTTGTGCAAAAAGAGAACGGCCAAGAACGGGTGATCGCTTATGCCAGCCGTTCCTTATCGAAAGCAGAAGTAAACTATTCTACAACCGAGAGGGAATGCTTGGCAATAGTGTGGGCCACATCCAAATTTCGACCGTACATCCCCAGGCAGCACACAAGGTCGGGCCGATATTGGTTTTACGGCGGCTGTGCGCGGCCCCACCTCGGGCCAGCATTGCCAGTCTGGCGCCGATATCGGCGGAGCCGTTGACATTTGCCGGCAAAATTGGGCCGATTTTGCCGCCTTTCAGCCGATGTTGGTCTTTCATCGGCAACATTGGGCCGAGTTATCCGGCCTTCTGCCGTCTTCCCGCCGATATCGGCTTAGCCGATTTCTTTCACCGGCAACATTGGGCCGAGTTAGCCGCCGTTATGCCGTACTTTCGCCGACATCGGCCGAGCCGTTGGTTTTCACCGGCAACATTGGGCCGAGCATGCCGTCATTCTGCCGTGCTTCAGCTGACATCGGCGGAGCCGATGGCTTATCGACGATGTTGGAACTTTCTTGTCTCCCTTCAGACAGTTATACATGCCCTGTTGAGAACGTCCTCCTGCGTCGCGGCGCTCCAAAATTCCTCGTCACCGACAGAGGTACAGCTTTTACGGCAGAGCTAACGCAAACCATCTTGAAATAGAGCCATACAAGTCACCGACGGACATCACCCGCAGGCGAATGGCCTCACCGAGCGGGTAAATGAAACCCTCGCCGACAAGCTGGCAATGTACTGAACGTCGAACACATGACATGGGACGCCATAATATCTTCCGCACATAACCTGAAGTTAACACGGCAGTGTAAGAAACGGCGCACATATGACGTCGTTCAAACTAGTTCACGGAAGCCCCTCAACGACGCTGGACGCCGTGTTGCCGGCCGTCAGTGACGAGAATAACCTAGACGTTGCGCTCTACCTTTAGCCCGCCGAAGAAGCCCGGCAGCTCGCCCGCCTAGGATACAATCGTAATGCAATAGAGCATTAGGCGCTTGAATATTTGTAGCTTAAGCTGTAGAATACCGCTACATGGATTGCTGTACTAGCGCAAATAGCAAAGTTCAAATATTGTACAATGCTAATGCCGCACGTACGACTCGGGGCGCGAAGTATCGCCGACTGAATAGCTTGCATTCTCTTATTCGTTTCTGCTATGACAATGACTAACAACTATCACTAGCACAGTCACTTTTCTACCAAAAAAAGGTGGTCTTTAGAAGAATAACTCACTGAAATTAGATGGCCACTTCACTGAACAGTTGTTGAACGCTATCAAAAATGTTGAAACGTTATAACACATACCATTAACTTCATGGGCCAAATTCGAAGTACTTCTGTTTCGTAAATGTTTTTGCCACTGGTCGGCCGACTTCGCTAATGTATCCAGCATCAAAATTCACCCAAACATTCCCGCACGAATGCTTTTAGCGGAAGAAGGTTTATGTGAATATTAATTCTAAGCATAAATCGAGCCCGTCATCATATTTATAGCGCTATATCCTTTCAGCCGCTGAATGTGTGCCGCCAGCGCTCATATACTACACGGACAGTTTCCGATCACTGTGTTTACACATATTTACTCACGCGCGTGTTTGGGTGAAGCGTAACAAGCGCATTTGCTTCAGTGATGTCACATAATTTTAATTATGAAAATAGTAAAAGCTCAGCAAGGCGTGTTGCTGAGCTAGTTGGTTCATTACTTGAGAAAAATAGGTATGGTGCAAAAAAGACCGGGCGAAGTGAAGGCACGTTTTGTCGTTTGAATGTTTACAAATCAACAAGCCCGCTGACCATCTTTAATGAACTGACAAACACATGTTTGCCACGTGTTTGTCAATTCGCATTTGCACGTCGTTGCCGTCCATTTTGCGACATACATATCTTTTTCAAGTAAAAATCTCGCTCAACAATTGCTTCCCACGTGCTTTCAGAAACAGTCGCATAAAATTATTATTATGGCACGTGAAATACGATGAAAAATGCGGCTGCAACGTGGTGTACGCAAAGTTTTCATGCAGCGACATGTGGCAACAAGTGATGCATTGAAAATTCGACGAACGCCTTTCTCAAACGGCATGCCCATAGACATGCTGGGGGGATCGCACACCATTGTGGTAGGCTGAGCCGTGCTTTCAAGAAGGGAGAATTCGCATTTTTTTTTTCGTCTTCTTCAACCTCTACCCCCCCCCCTCCCTCCCTTCCCCTCGTTCAGCGTCATTGTCGCGAAACTCGCTTGACCAGGCAGGGTAGGGTAGCCGTCCAGGCGGAGGGACAATCGTAGCTGCGGGAGCAGGTTTTTTTCACTCCGACCAGCAGAATTCTTCAAGAAGTGCGGTGTGTGGACATGTGTGGTGGAAAGTCAAAATCGTGCACGAGACGGATACGCGGCAGGATTCCGGCATTGTTTTCGGCAGAGATCACCGCAGCGAGGAACCAGTGGCCCCTTGCTTCCATGCTCACCTCATATAAGGCCGCGTGTTCACTGCTGTTACGTGTCATCAGATTTTTGTTCTCTTCTTATCGCGTATTCTCTATTGACCATCGTGTTTTGTGTATTCTGATATGGTGCGCTTGCATTCTTTTATTCGGTCGTGTTTTTAGCGATCCAACGGGCACACGTGAGTGGTTCTATGCACGATTCCTTTCTGTTACAATCTTACCTTAGATTAGGAATGCGTGCGTGTCTATCTTCTTTAGATGTAGAGTTCATGGGATCTTGTGGTACCGCTCGCAATGTTTCTCGCGTCGCGTGCAGCAGTTATCCATCTTTTTGGCCTTAAGATATCAGTGAAAAATTGCAATTCCCGCTTAAAGGATAACGCTAATTTAATTGCCAGTCATGTGTTGCGAATGCCTACCGTTCCTTGGTGAACCTAATAAACGTGGGGAGGGGGGTGCTCCTCTGCTCGTAATTAGCTCACGCGTATACACATATTCTAGTCTAGTTGCCACTCTTAATCTCGCTTTTTCGGCAAGCCGCCTAACAGTATCTTCTTTCTTCGGGTCCGTCTTTAATCCTACTTTAATGCTGCCTTCGTTTACATCTCCAGAATTTTTTTCGTGATTCGGCGCCATCGTTACTGAAAAGCGCGATATCGTCCGCAAAACGCAAGTAGCTTCGTTAATCCTTATTCCTATTTTGGCCCGTTCTAGTTCTTTCAATGTTTACAGTGAATGTGCCGCGCATAACGTTGAAGAGATTGTAACTCTTTGCATAGGCGTGCGCACAGTGGGGCCGGGGGGCGGCCGGCCCCCGTAGTCACTTAAGAAGAGGTGGGCGCAAGGTCTGCCAAACATATTGACTTAATAGGGAGGGGGGGGGCGCCGCGATGAACCTTCGCCTCCCCCCCACCCCCTCTGAAGGGGAACCCTGCTCACGCCTATGATTTTGCGCCTGATCCCATTCTCGATTAGGATTGTCCTGCTTTTTTTTGAGGAATACGGTGGCTGTGTGGTTGTTTTAGATGTTGGCTACGGTATCTATAGATGTTTAAATATTCCTTTATGGCATAATTATTCCGGAACTGCTGGCGTGTGTTCATATCTGTGAATAAATTTGTGTTTATCACCGTGCAAATGTGTTGCTCCTTAATTTCTCAGACGCATGCGTAGTTGGCGCAGCAGGCCTTTCATCATTTAGTTTTGTTTGAGACAATATTGACTCGTTCTCGGCCTTGCACGGTTCGACAGAATTGTGGGTCTTAATCGCACACTAAGACATCAGTGAACCTAATCGTTAGTCGTTAGAAGCATTTTTCGAATATGGCACCAATGGCAGTCGATGAATGTCGTTGGGCCGCGAATAGTATATTTAGCGCTGCTGACTTACAGTACGGTAACCACAGTAATACCGAACTGCCGTGTCGCACGCAGACATTTTACTTTATAACACATGTATCAGCCTGCCTGATCAGGTTACTTTACGCACGAGCAACTACCGCCTGTGTCTCCATATAAACTAGCTACGTGCCGACCACGACGGTACAGTACTACCGTACTTAACGCACGGTAAGCCACCACTGCTAAAACATAATAACGGGTGTAAACGGTCACGCCGGCGGCTATCCGACGTCGGCGGGGCCGACACCGCGCCAGCATCGGCTAGCATACATAGGCCCAATGACGGCTTGCCATCATCGGCTGAATAACGGCAGGCCGGTCTCGGACCGACGCTGGCTAGCCCACGTCGGCCCGAAGCCGGCAAGCCCGCATCGGCCCAAAGGCGGCTAGCCGACGTCGGGCCGATGCGGGTAAAAGTAGCGCGAGCGTGATTTGCCGACGTGGGGCCAATATTGCTGCCGTCATTTGCCGACGTTGGGCCGAGATCGGTCCAATGGCGGCGTGCTGCCTGGGTCTACGGCAGACCTTTCAGCATCGTCACGGATCACCACTCGCTTTGTTGGCTAACGAACATCAAAGACCCGGCAGGCCGTCTCGCTAGATGGAGCTTACGCCTGCAAGAGTTTGATATGACCGTCGTACACAAGAATGGTAGAAAACATTCCGATGCGGACTGTCTGTCACGTGCCCCCATAGAACAGCCTTCGTCTAGCGATGACGACTGGAATTTTCTCGGAGCAGTAACAAGTTCAAGCTTCGCAACAGAACAGCGTAATGATCAAGAATTACACGGCATCATCGAGTATCTTGAAGGACGAAGATGAGACGTCCCGCGAATTTTCAAACGCAATGCCTCAACTTTCTGCTTGCACAACGGTCTTCTGGTGAAGAAGAACTTCGAATCTACCAGCACAGCGTACCTACTCGTCGTGCCATCCTCCTTGCGGTCGGAAATTCTAGGGGCCTGTCATGACGAGCCTGTATCCGGGCACCTTGGCGTAACACGGACCCTGTCACGGATTCGTGAAAAATACTACTGGCCTCGCCTGGCAGCAGACGTTTCTCGCTACGTACGAACGTGTCGGCAATGTCAACGTCGAAAAACACCCGCCACCAAACCAGCTGGGTTCCTACATCCAATAGCACCTGCTACAAGGCCATTTCAACAGATCGGAATGGAATTCCTTGGACCATTCCCGACGTCATCGACAGGAAATAAGTGGATCTTAGTAGGAACAGATTATATGACACGCTACGCAGAAACACAAGCACTTGCAAGAGCCACCGCCCAAGAAGCTGCCCGATTTTTCATTAATAACATCGTTCTGCGTCATGGTGCTCCAGAGGTGATCATTACTGACAGAGGAACCGCCTTCTGCAGTGACCTTATGCAAGCGATATTGCAGTATAGCCAGACCAGTCACCGCAGAACGACCGCATACCATCCACAGACTAACGGCCTCACAGAGCGGCTCAACAAGACAATGGCAGACATGCTGTCAATGTACGTAGACGTTGAGCACAAGACATGGGACCAAGTGCTACCCTATGTAACGTTTGCCTACAACACGGCGTTGCAAGAGACCACACGAATGAGCCCGTTTAGTCTTGTATATGGGCGAACACCTACAACAACACTTGATGCCATGTTGCCGCACGTAAACGACAGTGGCGTGAATCCTGACGTAGCTCAATATTTGTATCGTGCCGAAGAGGCTCGCCAACTCGCACGCGTACGGCTAAAGAGGCAGCAAGGACTAGATGCCCAACACTACAACCTTCGACGACGGCAACAAGAGTACACTCCTGGTGACCTTGTGTGGCTGTGGACGCCTATTCGCCGGCGTGGACTGAGCGAAAAGCTCTTATTACGCTACTTTGGCCCATACAAGGTCCTACGTCGTCTCAGTGAACTATGAGATCGTTCCCGAAGGAGCATTGCAGCGGCAACGGCGTCGTGCGCGACCTGAGGTAGTTCACGTCGTGAGACTGAAACCTTTCTACGAGCGGTAGGCAACCGATTTAATTTTGTGCCGAATTTATGTGCCGAACTTGAAGTGCGCGTACGCAAACACTAAGGTGTATTCATTTTTGGACTGAATTTTTTTCGCACTGTCCTTTATTTCTCTCTGTGTGATTTCTTATTTGTTCGCATCGAGGCGATGCTGTCGTTTCAGGGGGGCAGTGCCACGTGCGTATCGTTCAGCGGTTTATCGCGCGATAAGGGCGGTTGATTTCCTTGCGTTTTCACACTCGCTCAGGGTAGCTGTCCTAAATGATGACGTGCACGTCTTATCGAATCCCGCGATATGACGTAGGTGGGCGTGTGAATGGTTCCTCATGCCATGAGGAAAACGAGCTGCGGGGAGTGACGCATTCATTTTTTTTCTCTACTGTACGGTCGTCGCCACAACAGGCACGCTTTGCGGCGAAGCCGTTGAGCGATCTTTTTTGTTTTGAGGGGGGGCTCAAGTTCGCTCCGAATAAAGTACGTTTTCTGTCCTGTGTCGTCCGTCGACTTCACGTAGTTGCCGTACGTGACAATATATATATATATATATATATATATATATATATATATATATATATATATATATATATTATATATATATATATATATATATATATATATTGTCACTAATCCCGTTAATGGGGTCGGCAATCGCCGGGCGGATTCTAAGGGCTGGCGTCAAGGCCCTCCGAAAACGCACCACGAAAGCGCGGACAATTTAGGGTTGGTCCTTTGGTGCGCCAGCGAACGCCGGTTGTGGTCCAAAGACCGAGTCAGAGCCGAGAGTCGATAACACAAACGAAAACGAAATATATGCTCGGTTAAGGCAATACAAATAACACAAACACATGCACACTCGGCTGGTACCAGTTACAGCTTCACAATATAACTCAGATGGTGTTTACACAACGGGAGCTAAACAAACAGATCACACGCTACAAATGCAATCGCATGCATTACAACTATTCAACGACAGTTAAAGTCCTGAATAGATAATGGCGTATCCAGTCCACAATACTTGGACGGTAAACGAATGCTTCTCTTCAAGGAAACACTCACGCCAGCTCCAGCGTTGATCGTCGTAGCTCAACCGTCGTCGTGACTTGTCACGGCTCACACGGTGTCGTCATCGGATTCTTCGAAATCGACGAGCGACTGACCGCACACCATCATAAACACGTCTTCTTTGGCTAACGAAGCCACACTTAGCGGAACTTCACCATCACCGGGCCAATCCTTCACTCACTGACTTCTCGACTCCTGTCTGCACTGACCCCCCGACTCTCGTCGTTTGCACGCTTTTATCCCTTCTTCCCCGGTTTCTAGAAGCATCGGGAGAGTTCTTCCGCGTGCAGCACAGCCAAGCCTGGTGAAAGGGCGAGAGCTTTCTCGTATGTTCGAATTGCGACGGCATCGCTCGCGGATGCGTCACCCCCTCCTTCTAGAAAGATCCAGGCTTTGCCGGGCGTTCGATCGTGTTGACTGCGTCTGGCTCGAGTGGGTGAGGAGAATGCGGGGCGCCGGCGTCTTTTGATGCTTGTTTTTTCGTCTTTCGCGCTTCTTGGGCGCGCGACTCGCGCCGTTCTGTCGCGCAGCTGCTTGAAAGCGGCCGCGCGCGCTTTATAACACGCTAATTCGTGACACTGCCCCCCGCTTCAAGAATATTATCACATAATATTCAAACAACACAAATTAGCGCGCACATACACATCCAAAAATGTCCCACAGACAGAGTCCATAACTCAGTCCACACAAAATGCGCGTCACATTCATAATAGAACTCTCAATACAATTCCAGGGCATTTCAATGTCACGACATATGAAAGATAAACACAAGTACATAAGTACAAAACACCAACATAGCTTTCATATAAACAATGCGAACGCACAAAGCTCTGCAATTATAATGCATATACAATTATATCAATAGCATTGTACACATAAAATAACGCAAGTAACCCTTGGGCTCACTAGCCATACACACTCTACACCGGGTATAATAATTCAACACACTCAAAACTCAAACCATTTCAAACAAATTCGATTCCAACACCCTATTCTGTTAAATTCTGGTCGCGCTTACGCCCCTTCTTTCGGTGCTCGCTCGCTCTCTTTTAGGGGCGAAGCTCCTTAAGGCGGCACCCGTTCGTCCCTCGTAGTCGTAGTCGTAGTGCGTAACCAGTCTTACGCTTTGACCTCCAAGGTTGTGCCGGTGGGAGATTTTTCCTGTGCGTTGTTGAACAATAAAAAATTCGCAGCGTTAGCTAAAAGCCGACTTCTTCTCTCTCATTCCCATTAGCATCCATTCTTTACCTCCAAGGTAGTGCCTGGTGAGATTTCTCCTGTGCGTGATTAAACAATAAAAATTTTGTTCAAAACGCCGTTGATTGATGAAATAAACCAACGATAGACGCCAGATGTTTTGTGAAAGAAAAACGAAAGAACGCCAGATGTTTCTAAAGCAAAACGAAAATACGCCAGCTGTTTAACGAAAGACGCCAGATGTTTTCTAAAGCAATGGTTTTCTAAACAATGAAAATTCACAGCGTACATGTAAAAGTAAAGTGAGCTGCAAGTCGTCATAACTCATCGAACCTTTAGTATAAACGCGCCCGATCTCACGTCGGTGATGATATACTGGGCAGAATTCACGGAAGATTCACGGTTTACCGATGAACCTCCGCAGCTTCGCCCACTCATCATCATTCACTCCGTGGATATGCTGTGATTTTTTTTGTTTCTCTTCTTTTTCTTGCGAGCCGTTCCATTTGACGGTGCCGGAGGGGGCGTCTCTGCTGTCGTCGACACATTCGCACTAGCAAGACGTGGTCACGTTCGTTAGAACGTTCGCGGTGCTTCGCCAACTTCTGCGCGCCGTGCTGTTTTGCTTGGACGACCACCTTCGTCATCTTTTGAGCCGCAGATGATGGTGGCCGCTCAGTTGCAATGTCACCTGCTTGGCGCGTCTTCACTGGCGGTACAGCGACCGTTGGTGCTCCATTGTTGCCATTCTCTGACACCTCGGCTTCAATTTGAGCTCGGGCGACATCTTTCCTGTGATTCTCTTCCGCGGGTCCTTTTTGTGGCCGTTCCCGAACTGACGAGGGCTCTATCTTCGGGGCTTCTCCCAAACGTTCAGGATCGTCCTGCCCTCGCGCTCCGGCGATGTTTCCAATGATTAGGTCAATCAGCGGGTTATTCATGCACAAGGCAGTAACTCTCCCGCTGAAGTAAGGGGTCTCAATCTCAATCGTGGCTTCAGGAAGCGTTAGAATCGAACTATCAAGCAGGCGAACCGGTTGGGTATTGCCTGTGAAATCACTCTCTCGGACCAATTTCTTTCGTACGATAACCGTGCTGCATCCACTATCTCTTAGTACTGTGACTTCCTTTCCACCAACTTTCCCCTTAACTGTCGGCATTTCTTTAGTTGAATCTGTTGTCACCGCAGCGCCAATGAAATGCATCTTCTTCCCGCTTTTCAGCTCGGCCAATTCATCATTGGTTGCTTTTGCTTCCTCGTTTGGCGGGGCATACGCACAAGCTGCTTGGTGGACTTTACTCGCATCGATTCGACATGCGTCTGCTTTGTGCCCAGTCTGTCCACATTTAAAACACTTTATCACACTGGGGCGTGAGAAGTTAGTCCGACAACTGTTAGCGCGATGGCCCACCCGGTTACACAGAAAGCATCGCGGAACACTCTCCGGTGCACGCTTGTTTTCTTCAGGTGCCGATTTCTTCGACTCCTCGTGAACTTCCTTTTTTACCTTGGCCAGATTCGTGCCGCCTTGCGCTTCTAAGAATCGATCGGCCAACTCAAGCATGTCCTCGAGCGATTTGGCTCTCCTCTCCTTCAGATACAGCGACAGGCTCGTGTGGCAACTGGTGAGAAATTGCTCTCTGATTAAAAGCTCTCTAAGCTCACCGTACTCCTGTGCCGTCTCTGAAAGTTCGATCCACCTGTCAAAATAATGGCTGAGCCGCGCAGCATACTGCGTTGCCGTCTCGCCATCAGCTGGCTTTCCCGTACGGAACCGATCTCGGAAGCCTTCCACGGTGAATCTAAATCGCTTCAGCAAAGCAGCTTTTACTTTCGTGTAATTAGCTGCATCAGTAGGTGTCAGCCTACCGTACACACTGAGCGCTTCGCCAATCAAACAAGTGCTCAAAGCTGTTGCCCATTGCTGCTCCGGCCAATTTTGGCTTCTGGCTATCGTCTCAAACCTGTGCAGGTATGCATCAAGGTCATCTTTCCTCTCATCAAACGCCACAAGCAGTTTGCTTGGGTTCAATCGGAAGCTATGATCTTCCCTTTCGCTGCTCTCCACTCTAGCCTGGACGGGAGTCTCTGTGCGCTGCTGCAAACGGAGCCGTTCGATTTCCAATTCGTGCTGCCGTTGTCTTTCTCTCTCAGCCATCTCAGCTTGCATCTGTCTCTCTTGCGCCTCTCTTTCTTCTTTCTCTCTCTCAGCCGCCAAGCTCTCTCTTTCAACCGCCTCCTTTTCCTTTTGGCTCACCCACTTTCGAAGTTCGGCCCCAGAAAGACCCATCTTCTCACCAAGGGCAACTAATTTCTCGAGATCCATGATGCCCGTCAACAAAACCTAGCCGCGTGCACAAAAGCTCTGCCTAACTTCGAATTCCAAAACACTCTCTGCACACAGGCTAGCGAGAACGCGGTGCAACACTCAAAATCGTTCGCAAGCACTATCAACGTCTCAAGGCTCTTTCTCCCTACATTGGACACACTGTGCACCAGAAAGGTCCTGTGTCGCGGACGCCAGAATAATTGCCACTAATCCCGTTAATGGGGTCGGCAATCGCCGGGCGGATTCTAAGGGCTGGCGTCAAGGCCCTCCGAAAACGCACCACGAAAGCGCGGACAATTTAGGGTTGGTCCTTTGGTGCGCCAGCGAACGCCGGTTGTGGTCCAAAGACCGAGTCAGAGCCGAGAGTCGATAACACAAACGAAAACGAAATATATGCTCAGTTAAGGCAATACAAATAACACAAACACATGCACACTCGGCTGGTACCAGTTACAGCTTCACAATATAACTCAGATGGTGTTTACACAACGGGAGCTAAACAAACAGATCACACGCTACAAATGCAATCGCATGCATTACAACTATTCAACGACAGTTAAAGTCCTGAATAGATAATGGCGTATCCAGTCCACAATACTTGGACGGTAAACGAATGCTTCTCTTCAAGGAAACACTCACGCCAGCTCCAGCGTTGATCGTCGTAGCTCAACCGTCGTCGTGACTTGTCACGGCTCACACGGTGTCGTCATCGGATTCTTCCAAATCGACGAGCGACTGACCGCACACCATCATAAACACGTCTTCTTTGGCTAACGAAGCCACACTTAGCGTAACTTCACCATCACCGGGCCAATCCTTCACTCACTGACTTCTCGACTCCTGTCTGCACTGACCCCCCGACTCTCGTCGTTTGCACGCTTTTATCCCTTCTTCCCCGGTTTCTAGAAGCGTCGGGAGAGTTCTTCCGCGTGCAGCACAGCCAAGCCTGGGGAAAGGGCGAGAGCTTTCTCGTATGTTCGAATTGCGACGGCATCGCTCGCGGATGCGTCACCCCCTCCTTCTAGAAAGATCCAGGCTTTGCCGGGCGTTCGATCGTGTTGACTGCGTCTGGCTCGAGTGGGTGAGGAGAATGCGGGGCGCCGGCGTCTTTTGATGCTTGTTTTTTCGTCTTTCGCGCTTCTTGGGCGCGCGACTCGCGCCGTTCTGTCGCGCAGCTGCTTGAAAGCGGCCGCGCGCGCTTTATAACACGCTAATTTGTGACACACACACACACATATATATATATATATATATATATATATATATATATATATATATATATATATATATATATATATATATATATATATATATATATATGTATATATATATATTATATATATATATATATGTATATATATATATATATATATATATATATATATATAGAGAGAGAGAGAGAGAGAGAGAGAGAGAGAGAGAGGGAGGAGTGGCTGCCGTAGAAGTATAAATATAGAAATACGAGAGGTGGCACTACAAGCGGACCTTATGCATGTAGTGAACATTTCGATCAGAGCCTGACTTGCCTTGACAAAGGTCTGGCTCACACCGCAACGTTCACTAAGATCTTCTTCCTGGCGCGCAACCGTCACGTCCGGGAGTGTCAAGAAAACGTGGGAATGCCTCAAGCGGCACGGACAGCGAGGCGACGGAGTTCTACTCGGACAGCTTCGACTCATCGGACAACGACTTCACGGTTGTCATGAGCCGAAATGCAAAAAGAAGACTGCTGCGGACAACATCGTCGGCAAGTGTATCCACCGTGAAGACTACACCACAGCGCTGGCCGCACACTATGCTCTTCATGGCCATAGACCCTGCGGCCAATTTACGACTGCTAAACAGGCAAGTCTTCTCTGCATTTCTCGAGGGGCTTGTGCCAAATGAGATTAAAGACGTGAGGATAAACTCACGGAAGGATGTCCTGGCAGTACATGTTCTGCACCGTAGTGCGCTGCAAAGCCTACGGAACGTGACGGAAATCGACAATGTCAAAGTGAGATCAGTGATCCCCACAGGCTGTAACGGCAGTGTTGGCGTCATTTATGACGTCGACGTTTCCATCCCAACTGACGACTTTCCTATTTTAATAAAGCCAACTACAGAAGGCGCCCTCATCACGCACATCGCAAGGCTCGGCCACTCACGTTGCTTGAAGCTTGTGTTTGAGGGAGACAGCCTTCCGTCACACGTAAAAGTTGGCCACGTTCGCCACCAAGTCCGTCCATACATTCCGAAGCCCCTTCAATGCTACAAATGTTTCAAGATAGGACACGTAAAAGGTGTCTGTACCAACAATGCTGTGTGCCCGCGGTGTGCTGAACCTCATTCAGAAGACGCCTGCCAGGCAACTGTGTTAAAGTGTCCTAATTGCCATGGTGCTCATGAAGCGTCATCTAAGGATTGCCCGCGAGTGCGGAACGAGCGGGCGGCACTCAAACGTATGGTGCGCGACAATTCAACGCACAGAGAGGCTGCTGCTACTGTCAGGCGACGACGGCATCGCCACAGAAAATCACGAAACGTCGCATCTGCCGCTAGAGACTCGCCATCTACCGCAAAAGCAACTGGCCACCGATCGTCAAGCGTTGCAAAGAGATATACAACGAAAACAAGGGCAGGGTCAACGCTCGCACCTCGTGAAGAGTGGCCCTTACTTTCACGAGCGCAACCTGCTTCAGAGTCGCATCGGATCCCGCCACCCTCGATGTCTTCACGAGCCGCTGATGCAAAGACGACTGATGATCGACAGGTCATAGTCATGTTGCAATCCCTTATGAACGCAATGCGCATTCTCTTGAGCAACATGAAGACCCCGTCTGCACAGAGCGCGCTGCAGGTGCTGGACACTTTGAGTCCAGTGCTTGCAGCTCTAGGGTAAAACCTTGGCCCGCGAGATGCTATCGTTTCGAGAGGAGGTCAAGAATTCATCTGTCTTTCAGTGGAACGCAAGAGGGCTTAAGCCGCGCATGTCCGACTTCAGACAGTATGTATTCACCAACCAGTTCCCTATCGTTGTGATTTGCGAGCCCAACCTGTCAGCTCCCATAAGACTATCCGGATATGAATGCTTCATATCCTCCACCCACGGAGAGTGCAACAAGGTTGTTATGTTTATACGCCGCGACTTGACTTACGTTCATCACCCAGTACCACCTGACGAAGACAACCAAAACGTATGTCTAACAGTGAAGAAGAACAAGATCACGTTCACAATTCTTGGAGCCTACTTATCTCCATCAACTCGTCTAGATTGCGAGCGCTTACGCGGAATTTTCACATTGACTCCCCAACCGTGGGTGATAACTGGCGACTTCAATGCCCACCATTACTTATGGGGAAGCTCCAGGGTCAACACTAGAGGGAAACAGTTGGTGTCCCTTGCCACTGAATACGAACTTTGCCTCTCGAATGATGGAAGTCCTACTTATCTGCGTGGACCAACGTACAGCAGTTGCCTAGACCTTACCTTCGTTTCACGTTCGTTCGCCAGAAGAGTTCACTGGTTTTTGGATTTGGAAACGCGGGGTAGCGACCACATCCCTACTTATCTGAAGATTGAAGGTTTATCTAGCTCCAAGTGCACCAGAGCCATCCAGTGCACCGACTGGCCAAAATACAAGTTAATCTTGGAGGACTGTTGTGACCACTCACCCTTCAACCTGGTGGACGCAATGAAGAGTGCCCTACAGACTACCACGCGTTCGCTTTCGATGAGTTCAGGCGCGCACCGATTTTGACATTGAACTCCAGAAACTTCGAGCAATTCGCCGTCGTGCGGAACGACGATATAGACGCACAAAGTCAAATTATGATTTGAGACTGGCTAGACGCACACAAAAGAAAATACAGCGTCACATGAACAAGCTGGCTTCACGCCGATGGGTATCTTTTTGTGAGTCCCTGGATCCACGAAAGCCTTTGTCGCTTATATGGAGAACTGTTCGTGGTCTGCATACAACCTTCGGTCAACGCCATCCGTTTAAATCTTTGGCACTACATCTACAATGTACGGAGATGGCCGTCGCAGAAACTTTCTGTAGAAGGGTTGCCGGTGAGGCAAATTCCGCAGAAACGGAGATGGGAACGCTCGACTGCCGACTAGCTTCACGTGATCCCCGCATGGAGTGTCCATTTTCTATGGAAGAACTAAACGCTGCGCTGGCTTTGTGTAGACGTTCTTCAGCGCCGGGACCTGACGGCATTACCTACCGTGCCCTCTGTCACCTAGGAGATCAAGCTCGGAAGGCGCTATTGTTGCTGTACAATGACTCCTGGGAGACTGGTCTCGTTCCACAGGAATGGAAGTCAAGTCGCCTGATTCCACTCCTCAAAGCTGGCAAGTCGCCTTTGGACATTTCCTCCTACCGCCCGATTGCGCTAGCTAGCTGTGTGGGAAAGGTAATGGAAAGGATGATCCTCACGCGTCTGGAATGGTACTTAGAATATTACGAAATCTATCCAGATGCTATGGCCGGGTTCAGACGCGGTCGCTCGTCACTAGACAATGTGGTTGACTTGGTGACATACGTCCAACATCAGAAGGCCTGCAAACGATTATCTGCTGCTCTGTTTCTAGACGTTAAAGGGGCTTATGACAATGTCACCCACGAAGCCATTCTAAGCGCGTTAGAAGCAGTAGGACTTGGTGGCAAGATGTATATGTGGGTGCACAGCTACTTGCAGAAGAGATCATTTCACGTGCAGACAGAGAATGGCCCGACACCCGATTATTACGGTAGCCGAGGAGTCCCTCAAGGCGGAGTGCTAAGCCCGACATTGTTCAACCTGACGCTCATTAGACTAGTCGACAACCAGCCAAGCAGCGTACGACTTTCCATTTATGCTGACGACATCTGTATATGGACGTCAGCTGTGACGCGGCTTCAACTTCGCGCTCGACTTCAGAAGGCAGCCACAGTGACATCGCGCTACCTGCGTAATCAAGGACTCGAGATCGCAAGTGAAAAGTGCGCAGCCGTGGCATTCACCAGAAAGCCAATGTCCGCTTACGGCATATCAATCAACGGCCAATGTGTATCATCCAGCAGGAGTCACAGGTTCTTGGGAGTCGTAATCGACAGAGACCTGTCTTGGACCCCTCACGTAAACTATGTGAAAAAGCGGCTGATTGCTATCTGTCACTTGTTCAGGTTCCTCGCAAAGAAAACTTGGGGAGTGTCTATACATTCTATGCTACAGCTGTACCGGGTATTGTTTATTGGGTTCCTGCGATACAGCCTACCTGCAATATCCAATACCTGCAAAACTAACCTTCGTACGATACAAAGCATTCAAGCTCAGGCTCTTAGGATATGCCTCGGTTTACTACGCTGCTCTTCAACAGCTGAAACCATTGCCATTGCCCAGGACTACTCAATCACGACACACATCACCGTTGAGACCATGCGCACTTACCTCAGGCAATATGCCAGGAACCCTTCACACCACCTGGCAAGCCTCGCTGCTGAAAGGCCCCGCACGACATTTAGTGCAACTGTCCATGCCCATCGCGCATCGTTTACATCAGGGTATGCGCCTGCTGAGAAACGGGTGTTTCCTCCGTGGTGCTTGTACCTTCCACAAGTACGCCTAACAATTCCAGGACTGCAGAAGAAATCGGCTTTACCCGCCCCAGCACTAAAACAATTGAGCCTACTTTTCTTCCATGAAACCTACAGTAACCACGTGCACATCTACACCGATGGGTCAACCACGGTGTCCAGTTCCGGTGGTGCAGTGGTCATACCAGCACGAGAAATCACCCTAAAACTCAAAATATCCCATGTGACTACATCTACGGCGGCAGAACTTACGGCTCTGCGTTGTGCACTAGAGTACATCGATTCGGAGAGACCGAGCAAATGGGCTGTTTTCTCCGACTCGAAACCGGCGTTACAGTGCCTGCAGTCAGCTCTCCGACGCGGATGCCACGAACAGCTTACGTACGAAATTCTGAAGATTCATCACCGCGTCAAAGAAAAAGGCCACGAGGTTGACTTCCAGTGGCTACCTGGTCATTGCGGGATCAGTGGCAATGTTTCCGCAGACAATGCTGCTCGCACATCCCATCAAGAAGAGACCACCGTTTCGATTCCTCTTTCTAGGACAGACTCTGCAAGGCAGCTTCGTCACCTGGCACGTAGTCTCTGTTTGGCGGAGTGGAACATGCCAAGTATAAGACGTACAAGACTCCACCAAATAAACCCTACGCTGGAACTCCGACCTCCATCCGGACTTCGTCGGCGTGAAGCTTCGCTTCTATGTCGGCTTTGGTTAGGAGTTGCCTTCACGAAGGCATACACAACATTAATTGGAGTGACCGACAGTGCAGCATGCGAGGTCTGCAGTACTGAGGAAGACATTGATCATCTGTTATGCCGCTGCCCTCGATTTGCCTCTGAACGACGAACTCTTTCTGACGCGATGCGACGATTGGACGATCGACCGCTCTCCGTGCAGATGCTGCTGGAGCACCGTCCCCATCGCTCGGCGGCCCACAAGGCAGTTAAAGCACTTTTGTGCTTCTTAAGAACTACGGGCCTTTGTGAACGCCTATGACTGTTGTACAGTGCCACCGCCACATACGTGTCAGCTCATTTATTGATCATTTCCTTTTTTTTTCTCGCTCCCCCTCTCTCTCTTTGTCTCTCCCATCTTTCCACTCCCCTTCCCTTTCCCCCGGCGTAGGGTAGCCAACCGGACTGCTGTCTGGTTAACCTCCCTGCCTTCTCCCTTTTTGTGTTCCTTCCATACTCTAAATATTACAGATAACAGCCCCTATACTTTCCTTGGCGCTATTGTCTGTTAGTTCTCATTAATATTGTGTCTAACAAAGAAAACGAGCCCTGAAGAGTTATCTTCCTTCCTTTATATATATATATATATATATATATATATATATATATATATATATATATATATATATATATATATATATATATATATATATATATATATATATATATATATATATATATATATTCATTCTGACGAAGGCTGGCCCACCAGCCGAAACGTTAATACAACTGCATTTCGTACGTGAGTCCTTCTTCTCACTCTCTTATATATATATATATATATATATATACATATATATATATATTTATGTATATATATATATATATATATATATATATGTGTATGTATATATAAAGCCAAGAGATTATGTAACTAAACAAAAGACACACAAATAACAAGATTTACAGTTTAGTCGACCTTTGGTAGCCATTTCAAAATCTAAAACATGTATTGCCAGTTCGTCGTCCATATGGGTGGATTCCTCGCGAAAAATATGCAGCATAACAATCAATTTACGCACACTTTGGGTAGCGAATTCGTGTAGACATCCTAGGCGGAACAACCGCCACGGTAATCTAGTGGTTGTGGTGCTGGACTGCGGACGCGCAGGTTGCTGGATCGAATCCCGGCCACGGAGGCCGCATTTTCGATGGAGGCGAAAATGCTCGAGGCCAGTGTACGGAGATTTAGGTGGCAGGTAAAGAACCCCTGTTGGTCAAAATTTCCGGAGTGCCCCACTACGGTGTGTCTTATAATCATATCGGGGTTTTGGTGCGTTGAACCCCAGGAAATATTTATTTAAGTTAATTAAACGGCAAACACTGTCCTATGGAGTGTTTCAAGAATTGTGTCCGAAAGTCAATAAAAGTAGGAATAACAAGATATTTTCACGCTGCCTTCATAACTGCTATTTCTGTGGAGGCAGGCGTATTTAGATGAGTGGAAGCATCAATTGCGGCAATAACCGAAGAAATGATCTCAGCTAAATTTTTAATTAGTGAAGAAAGGCGGTCGAGTGAAATGGGCAAACGACAGGCTTTCCTGCAAAGATTGTGTTGCCGTTTCCAGATTTCGCAAAAAAAGCCGCTGGCAATTACTAGCGAGCAATGAAGCCTCACCAATTTTCGCAGGCGAAAGCGAAATCGAAACTGGGAACAGCACACCTGCCATACTTTTCCCAGGCGTCCAGGATGAGCGAGCGTCCTTGTACCAACCATCGATTGACTTCATTTCCAATTACAACACGTATGGCGCACGTACGTTGACAAATTCAGAATAACTGACACCACTGCAATTACTGTCGTGAACAGTGACATCATTCTCGTCGTATCCTAGCTGTGCTCATCGGGGCTTCATTTTAGGTTTCGCCGGTGAACTTGGTTGAATTTCATTGCTTCGCAATCATTATCAAGGGCCGATTTTTCTAATGTCAAAGCGGCAATGGCCTGCATTCAGGAAGGGCAGTAATTCTCCCTTTTTACCCGACTGCCTATCTCTGCTAATCAAGAAGCGTATTAATTGTTTCTTAATCTCTTACTGCCGCAATTGCATTGTCCACTCATCTAAAGATGTCTCCCACCACAGAAAAAAAGTAGTTGTGAAGGCAGCGAACAAATATTCCATTTGGCTTATTTTAGATGATGTTCAGACACATTTGATAAACACCCTGTACAGAGAAGTATTCATTATTTGCAAAGGCACCGAGAGGCGCGACTTTTTTTCCAGTGATAAAGAATGATCTAGAAATGTACCCCGATTTCCCTGATGTGGCACTTTTGTTGTGAATGCGAAAAACACTGTCTTAACCAACGCAATGTCATGCAGGAGTAGTATTCTTTTTGGTTCCCTGTTACAACAATGTTGCGCGCAAATAACGTCTTCATGAATCCCATTGGCATACAACGCATATGTGCGCCTCCGGAATATCCTAGTCATGCGTCTCGGGACTCCCGCATGGACGTGCTGTTCTCAGTAGAGAAGCTTGAAGGAGCTCTGGGAACCTGCCGGCGCTGATCGTCTCCTAGGCCTGATGATATCACATATTGAGTGCTCTGAAACCCTGGTACGAAGGTGCGACACGTGCGGCTAAATGTATACAACGAGTCTAGGAGCAAGGGTTTGGTTCCTTGAGATTGCCAATGGAGTGACTTGGTTCCGCTTCTCAAACGTCGTATTCGCCCCTCGATATCTTATCGTACCGTACATTGCTCTAGCTAGTTTCATTTTAAAAGTTATGGAAAGGATGGTGCTCAGACGCTTGTAATAGTACGTAGAATGGCTGTGCCCAGGCAGACAGACTGCTGGCGTGGGCGCTCCTACATAGATAATGTAATCGACACAGTCACATTTGTTCAACATAAGAAACGTGTGAAAGACATCGCAGCGGCAATGTTATTCTTGTTCCTCCAACATTCTCGAATAGATTCAAAACCGTGCTGCACGTTTTATCTACTCTGCATATAGCTACAATTCCAGTGTTTCTAAACTTAAAACTCGCGGTCACCTTTCTTATCTAGAATTACGAGGTCATATATCTCGACTATGCCTTTTATTGCGATAGCAATTATATGGGCAGTCTCGGCTGGATTTTGCCGTCGCCGTCGCCGCCGTCATGCACCGTATATGTATAAGTATGTATATATATATATAAAAGCCCCAAAGAAAAATAATTCAGAAAAATCCTTCCGAAGCGCGGAATCGAACCAGGGACCTCTTCCTCCGCAGAGAATGGCGCTAACCACTACGCCACGAAACGCAGATCATCCACGTAGCTAACGGCGAGCGTTATATACACACCCTTTACCGCTGGACCGACTCAGAGACGGTAGGCGATAACAGGCGTTTCTTCATTACCAGCGAAATGGTGCTAGGAGCGCGACGGGCGCATTTAAAAGTCGTCGGCGAGCTCGCTCGCTTCTTCTTATATTTGCGCAACTGGCAAGCAGTTGCACACGCCCAGAAGCAACCGCTTTTCTGTGTTGTTTATCGACCGCTTCCTATCATGGACGCTACACGTCCATGATAGAAACATGATAGAAACATGATAGAAAGCATTCAAAAGAAACGGCTAACTGCTATAACGAAACTTCTCAAATTTCTGAGCGAAAAGTTGTGCGGCACATCAATAAGGCCAACCCTACTGAAAAAACCTATATGGTTTCATACAGGGTCCGTATGGTTTTATACAGGACTTACAGGACTAAATATAGGAATTGTATAGGACCGTGTGGGGGTATATAGGATCCAAACAGGATCCAAATGGGACCTAAACAGGACCCATATGGCGGTATATAGGACGCAAGTAGGACCTACAGAGGACCCATATGGCGGTATATAGGACTCAAATAGGACCACCAGAGGACCCATATGGCGGTTATAAGATAAAAATAGGGCCGGCCAGGACCTATATAGCGGCATATAGGATCAACACAGGAGTTGGTTTCTTTCATCCGCTCTCATTCAAACCTCTCACAATCTCTTCCTGATCAATAGTTCGACTTTTTATCTTTATAAGTCGCAGGACAGCACTTAATTCTCAATGTTATCTTTCAAATTCCCTTTAATCTCAATCTAGCTCTCGAACCAGCTGGCTTTTTTTTATCTTGACAAGTGGCAGTGCAGCACATAATCATCCGCTTTCATCTACACCTCTTACAATATCTTTTTCACGCGCACCCTTTACAAAAATGCACTTTGCGTGTCAATTGACCCCGAACCGAGGCCTTTTTGACTAAATAGCTGGTCAATTAAACGGCAGCTTCTAATGAGTGCCCTCAATAAACATTGAATTGACGTTAGGTTTGAAACATTCAGTTGACTCTCACTCATTTTATTTTTAATTGACATACATTAAGAAAGTTTTAATTGACCGACGGTCACTACACATTTAATTGACCTAGTATTGAGCGCTCTCAATGAAGGATGTTGACACCTACATTAGCTTCTGGGATAGAATTCACAAAACTTATTGTGTGTGTGTGTGTGTGTGTGTGTGTGTGTGTGTGTGTGTGTGTGTGTGTGTGTGTGTGTCACATGGCCAGCACCACTATTGGCTGCAGTTTTCTCTTACGCATATTTTTCCGTTTTTCTGTAAGACACGTTCGTTAATAAGGGTCCTGAATTAGGCATAAACCAAACTTGAGGATACAGTTACTGCACTCAGTGGAGCAGCATTGTATTACATAAAACAGCATGCAAGCTGCAAGCATATGCTTTCAGGCACTGACTGTGCGGCGCACGTGTTTCTGAACTGTGTAGACGGATCGTGTCGCGGTAAAGTGCGACACGTGCATTTGCTTCAATGATGCGCTAAAATGCTGCCTTCCAAAATTAGCAAAAATACCCTTGATTCAATGTTAATCGGAATGTGTATTCAATGCTCTGACAGGCAGTGTCTTTATTATTATTATTTTATTACTATTTATTCATGAGAAGTACGATAAAAATGGGGATAAAACACGTCGTGGTAGCCGGCTCACGCGAAACGAATGGGGATTCGACGAACGCGTCTTTCAGCGGTCGTGCATTTTTAAGCTGCTCTCCCCCGTGGGGGGAAAAGGCGCGCCCTATTGTTCCGAAACTCGTCTGTCTGGTAAGTCGCGGGCGGTAGTCTTTGCACGTGGTGAGACCATGAGGAGCGAAGAATTCTGAGAACGCACGTCGCCAACTTTCGCATCACAGGTGCAAGGAGGCCCGTCTACTGTTGCGATCAAGAAAATAACGCGAGAAAAGATCAATTTGTATTTTATAGGGTGCTAATATTGCGCCATGAAAACTTGATAGTTCACAAATAGGCTTCGCAGAATTTATTGGCAGTTACACCAGTGTGAATTTCTGACGGTCACTTTAGTTCTTGTTGTGTATCCCTCCGCGCCGCACTTTCTTCTTCATTATCGCTCACCAGCGTCACGAGTGCGGATCGTGTTCGTCACTTGCGATCTCTCTTGCTCTGATTTCGTGGACATCAAGTACCGCGATGTGCACAGGCTATCAGCGAAAGAGTGAAGAACATACTTCGCTCATGTGCTGCAATTGTGGCCGTACATGGGAGTTTGTTTCGGCGGAACGGTTGTTCACCAGACCCAGCATCGCAACTTTCCTGCGGAAAAATGGACACCTCAGC
The DNA here is from genome assembly GCF_013339695.2 of Rhipicephalus sanguineus. Classification (NCBI taxonomy): domain Eukaryota; kingdom Metazoa; phylum Arthropoda; class Arachnida; order Ixodida; family Ixodidae; genus Rhipicephalus; species Rhipicephalus sanguineus. The sequence goes on from NC_051178.1 coordinate 112,278,298, forward strand.
CTACATACAAGACTCCATCGCAGCTTCCCTTCTGCAAAGCTGCAGAGACAGATACCGCCACCATGATGTGCCATCAACATTTTCTTTATTTGCTGGATCTCTAAACAACGCGCCTCTGTTGATTATCTTTGAAGGTAACTTTATCAATTTCACTGCCTTCGTACGTTCTACTCGAAAATCATGAAAACTGAAAAAAGTATTGTGCGTTGGATGTTGTATCAGTATGCAACTACGTAACTATTGTGGTTTACATTATTAAACCGTCCTCTTCTAGCTATATTATTTTTTATGACAAGATTTTCTCTTTTTTTTGTATTTCTTACAGGCACGCCTTGTCCTGGTTATTCGGAAACAGGCGCTACGCCAACTAAATGATGGCATTCGTCCCTATTGGAAATTTCGTAAAAATAAATATAGATGTTAACAGATCTGTGTTTTCCATTTTGACTTGAACACTTTACAGAACACCGAAGGTCTGCATATCTGTAATATTCGAGAGAAGCGAAACGAGCTGCACGAGAGTGCTGCGCGTACGCCCTTGTTGCCTTCGAGAGCGGAAATCTCCATGATGCAGGTGGAATGAAAAACTTGCCCGAAAGAGGACACCCACTCACGAACACGCCTGTGGGAGGCGCGATGTTCGGTTGGCAAAAAGATAGCGCGACAATCACTCTAACGTCGCTGCACTGTTGATTTTTGACTGAGTGGCGATGTAAAAACGGCTCGTAGCCGCTTTTATCAATGCTGCTATCACGCGCACCGCACTGTCTTCCTATCATGACCGCCGTACTGCGAGCTCGGAGCGAACTCGTGTGCCCGAGAAGCTCGGGCCATGCTGCATAGCACCCCAGGGCAACCAATCGAAGACTTTATCAGCTTAATCTCCCTGTCTTTCATTTACCTTTGTCTCACTGATTTCATCGAGAATACCGCTAAACATTGTGTTTTCAATGTAGTCGTCCGCTATAGCTGGCTGGTGCTTATGCTTTTTGTTTGTGAATTTCAAGATTGTCTTCCTGAGACAACCGTTACGGCGATGGCCGTTGCCACCGCATCTAGGTATATTCGTGGTGCACAATCTTACCGGATCTACCCCCAACAGTCACCAACGTAATCCTCATTGAGGACTTGTGTGGATATAGCAGCGTTGGTATATTAGGAGCTGGCTCGCCAGTTTCTTAAGCTGAGGCAAAGTCCGGCGCCGTAAGCGTAACCTTAGTCCCACAGGCGACCGCTAAAGGTGCATCTAGCGCGAAAGAGAAGTCTTCTTCCTCTTGTTCTTCGAGCGAGGCCCTGGATGATGATATTAACGCAGGCAAAACCACACACAGCATAGCCAACTGTAGCATGCGCACGCTCGCGCGAAAGACAAGTCTTCTTCCTCTTGTTCTTTGAGCGAGGGCCTCGATGATGATATTAACGCAGGCAAAACCACATATAGAATAGCCAACTGTAGCATGGGCATGCTCGCGCGAAAGAGAAGTATTCTTCCTCTTGTTCTTCGAGCGAGGGCCTCGATGATGATACTAACGCAGGCAAAACCACATATAGAATAGCCAACTGTAGCATGAGCATGCTCGCGCGAAAGAGAAGTCTTCTTCCTCTTGATCTTCTAGCACCTTGATGATCACATTAACCCAGGCAAAACCACATATACCATAGCCAACTTTAGCATGCGACGCTCACTCCACTCCGGCAATGCGCTTCTATACTAATAACATGAACGAAGAGGACAAGGTGGCGGAGCGGAGGGCTCGCAAGGCGCCTGCAGTGCGGGCTCGCCGCCAAGACCCTGCGGTGAGAGCTCGCGAGGCCGCAGAGAGACGTCAGCGTCGTGCGGACCCCGAGATACAAGCCCGCGAAGCCGAATCAGCGTGGAAGCGGCGGCGAGAGATCCTCGAAGAGGTATGGGAGCGGGATGCAGTGGCGAAGCGCCCAAAGCGGTCGCTACCTAAAGTTGGTGGCTGCGATACGCGCTTCACGCGCGATTCATTCGACCACGTGTTCGGCGACATGTGCAAGGTCCGCGACCTCTTGTGGTTCAACAACAACCTGACAAAAATCGCTACTGTAACAACGTGTGATGTCTTTATATGAAGGTAGAGGAATTGTACGGGGCATTCACGGTTTACCCGATTATCTCCGAGCCACCTCCTCCATCACCACTGCAGCTTACACAATGAAGAAATCACAGCATCTGCATCACTGTGCATGTGCGTGTATGGTGCCGTTTTATTTCGGAGATGCTTAAAGATTTAAATAAATAATCAGTCACCAAATATTCTTGCCTGATCGTTTTTCTTCAAGTATATATTTAAGTGCAACAGTGAATTCTTACATTCCTATAATTAGACTGCTGCGAGATATCATTACAGCTTGAATTGCTGTATATATTTGCTTTTATTACACGCTTCATAAACTGGCATGTCTTTATCAATATGTTCCTTTGCTGCACGTCATTTGTGACCCAAATCGCTGATTCGGCCCATGTTACCCATATCACCTGTAACACCCATATAATCAACCTACCTGTATCACCTATACGACCTATATCACCTATACAACCTATATCACCTATAAACCTGTATCACCTATAAACCTGTATCACCTATAAAGCCGTATCCCCTATACGACCTGTATCCAATAACATCATATGTATGGGTCCTGTATATATAGGAATTTTCAGTAGGGAATGCTTCAGCTTTGCGTTGCTTTTCTTGTCAGTTTCGACAGAGGGAGCCTTCTTGTGATAGGAAATAAATGCAAAAGAAATTGGCACGTACAACAGGGACTACAAGCTCAAGGTCTAACACATGCCTCGGAACTTTGAATTGTGGTTCTACACCGGCAACTATTTTCATCGCACAAAATGACCCTATGTAAACATCTGTAGCCACTGATACTCTCAGGACACGTTTTCGACACCTTGCCGTGATACAACACAGCGCACACAACATTCAGCCACACTACTGCTCACAATCGTGCTTCATTGCCCTCAAACTATATGCCTGCATCAAAAGCGGCCTCGCCATTGAGTTGCCTACACCAGCTCGAAGAGTGTTAAGCTACCAGGAATCGCGAAGAAAACAAGAATGTCATCCGTGAACCTGAAATGAGCCACGCCACACTTTTATTGCGGCAGCGATTATGTGGACAGTACCGGCTGGTTTTTGCAGTCGCCGTCGCAGCCGTCATGCTGCTTATACATATAATTATGTATATGTACATCAAGATTCCAAAGAAAAATAAATCAGAGGAATGCTTCCGAAGCGCGGAATCGAACCAGGAACCTCCCACGTCGCAGCGCGGTGCGCTAAGCACTACTCCACAAAGCGCAGATCTCTCAGGTAGCTAACGGCGAGCATTATATACACAACCTTTAGCGTTTGCAGTCCTCCGAGACGGCCGGCGCTTATAAGTGTTTTTTCATTACCAGCGAGATGGCGCTAAGAGCGCGACAGGCGCACTTAAAGGCGTCGGCCAGCTTTCTCGCTTCTTCTAATATTTGCGCAGGGAGAACCTTGCCCTTCTGCTCTCTGCTCGCGCGGGCGCTCGAACAAGCTACCGCAGTGTTCATGATTCCCAGCAGATGGAGCTACGTGGTAGCTCTCACTGCGCGTTGAGTACGTGTAGCTAAAAGCGTTCCAGATGTCGTGCACGTAACGTATGTGTATTTTTCACGTTTGCGCACGCGAAGTCCCTACGTACGTGAAATTAAAATTGTCTAGTAGCTGCCGGGTAGTGATGGACGCGCGGTAGTTGCAGCGCGTCAATCACGCGCCGCTTTTCTTGCTATCGCACTCATTGCTTCGCCCTTTGCGGCGAAACTGTGACTTTTTACATGAGGTGTACAAATAGTGACATTCATATCTACACTGACGGTTTTGTTGCTCAAAGGAGCTCAACCGCTGCAGTAATAATTCCATCAAGGTCGACCTGTCATGATTCACCGCACAATGATCCAGGCAACAAAAACTACGTCTGCTGAACTTGTAGCCCTCCGTCTAGCTGTTCAGTTTATTATAGAAGAAGCACTTAATTCTTCGTCTAACCTGTATGAGTACAAAGGCACCCCCCTCAGTTTACTCTTCGCTTTACGTCACGGCTCACACGAGTAGCTTGTTCCAGAAACAGGCAAGTTCACCATGGTGCAATGGGTAGAGGACACCCAGTATTGCAAAGGTCTTTTTAGTTACTGCGACACTGAGGGGTAGAGAAGGATAGAATAAACGTCCTCTTTGGACATGATAACTTAGGAGAGGCGGCCTTAGTCCCAGATTCCTTCAGCTCGGGCAGCGTCCTGGGCCCACCCGACCCGCCTTAGCTCATGAAGCAGACACAGCTGTCCGATGCGCCCACGGCGGCGTCAGCAGCGTCGCCATTCCCCTGTGACGGTCTGACCCAGCAAAATACTTCGTGCTCTAGCCAGGAATTTAACGCGGAACCTGTGGAATACACCCACGTTTACAATCAGTGTTTGCATACCTTCGATCCGGATATTTAGGTACGTACCCGTCAAACCTACCATGACATGACTCAACCCTCCTGGTTCGTCAATAGCTAGGACTGGCCTTCTTAAATGCTTATTCATTTGCTATTGAAATGACCAATAGTTCAATTTGTGAACTCTAGGGGTGCCCCGAAACAATTGCGCTCCTTGTTTCCAAGGGCACCCGCTTGAACTCCGTAAGAGCAGCCCTCTAAGCAGCACAAGGTAAACGTTACAACCGCCTTCTCATAGAAAATTGGATTCTCAGGCATTGGCAAACCCGGACTTTAACGCGAGCCGCTACGATGACGTTGCTGCAGTTTCTTAAAAAACCTGACTCACTGTCACGTTGTGACTGTCAAAAGACAATGTTTGTGTGTAGTTGTCGAACACTGCTATAAGGCACTGCTGTAGACTTTGAAAAAGTCTGTAAACAGGGGGTGGGTGCTCGAGACGACGTTTCGACAAGTGGACTTGTCTTCTTCAAGGCTGGAACTGCTTTGAAGCCTTGAAGAAGGCTTTAAATCAAAGCCTTGATAAAATTGGAAGCCTTGAAGAAGACAAGTCCACTTGTCGAAACGTCGGCTCGAGCACCCCCCCCCCCCCTCCTGCATACAGATTTTTTCATCGCAAGCGCTTCCATCTTCCCCTTCCTGCGTTTTTTGGATTTGCAATAGACTTTGTATGTTCTATCAAGAATAATATGAGCTGGACCATCGAATTCATGTTTATTTACCGATTACTTGTAATATACAGATATGAACGTGACGTACTGAATTGCAAGAGATACCTTTCCACTCTAGAATTTGGTGTTATGGACAGATTTGCGCTCTTCAAATGCGCTTAACCGCTATGGCCTTTAACAGGGAATTTCAGTGTTCCGTCACATATTGCTTACGACTATACAGGTGTATCATTTTATGTGTGCAAGCGTCCATACAATATAAAAATTGTGGTGAAAAAACCTCAACTCCAAATTTGTAATATCGCCACTGACCCTTCGTTTCCATTATTCTTTCTCACCGCCTCTCCCCCTCCAAGTACCGGGGTGCTATGCAGGATGGCCCGAGTATGGCGAAACTCGGAATCTTTCCGAGCTCTGGCGACACCCCCTTTTGAACGAGCTAACAGTACGAAAAGGTCAAATCGATCCCTGAGCGCGCGCTGCCTTTTAATGGTTACGATCAAACGCAGCGTCATGTCAAGGGCGGTCGACAGACTTGGGTGGTGTCTCATAACCAGAGGCATCTTTCATTTTTTTGTCGTTCCACTAAGTGCAGAAGTGCACCCATGCAAGAATGTCATAAACATTTACTAACGATATGTTTTAGAGGTATGAGTTGTTTAAAATCCTTTTCAGGCGTTTAATGTTTGCACAAAGTATCATTTAGAATAACCAGCAACATTGCCACTAGATTAGCCGCGGCCGAGTGCCTTACAGCATCGCGGCCGGAGCTAACCGCCGAGGCCACGTGTATAATCATCATGGTCGGCCTGGACGTTCTAGCACATTTCTCGGTACGGCGCGCCCTCTTACTCATCGTCTACTCCCTCCACAAGCACGTGCGCCCGGCTGATTAGCTAATTGGCTGGGCGGTATGCCTAGCTAATTAAGCCAGGTCATGCCAAGACCGGCATAATTAAGCCCCATCTTACTAAGACGATGGTAATGAAGTCGTGTAGAGCTAGGACCGAGGTAATTAAGACCATGCTAATTAACGTCGCGCTAATTATGGGGGCGTTAGATAAAACCAAAATAATTAGCGCCTCACTCACCACGACCGCGCTAACTAAGATCGCGCTAATTAAGATTATGCTAATGACCTGTAAATAATTTAACACCTTGCCCAAGAAACTGCCGCGGTCATCACTTCGAAGCAGACCGAGAACATAGGCGTGCGCACGGGGGTGGGGGGCGCCGGGGAGGGCGGTCGCCCCTCCTATTCACCTAAGAGGAGGGCGCAAAGTCAGCACCACGCATTGACATAACAAGGAGGGGGGCGCTGCGGCTCTGGGGGGGGGGCGCAATGTCAGCGCCGCAGATTGAAAGGACAGCGCCGTAGGTTGACATGATTCGGAGGGGGGGGCGCTGCGGCGAACCTTCGCGCCCCCCCCCCCTGAAGGGGAATCCTGCGCACGCCTATGAGACCGAGCAGACTGAGTAAACGAGCTGCGCAAAAAGCTAAAAGAAGCTAGGTGATCACAAGCTCCTCCGATGGCTCCAGCCTTGCAAGAGTATTGCAAGCTGGCCAAATTATTTCATATGCAAAGAAGCTGCTGCTTAGCGTCCACCGCATGAACCGCGTGACAGGTTCACAGGCCCAATGAGTCACGAGTTGAGCTGGGGCTTTTTCAGAATTAATGATTTTTTACCCGACTTCGCGCGTCAATCAGTTTGATAGATAGGCGCCCGCGGCGACGATTGGGTCCGCCTACCGCGTTTGCGCTTACCAAGGAGCAGTGCTCACGCCGCAACGCCAGCGATTGGCCCAATTGATATATGTGCATATTCGCACAAACTATGCACACACGCACGAAGAACTAAAGGTTATATCATCACGTGGCTACGATGTGTCACATTTATTTCACCGAGCTCACGACGTACCACTCACAGCCACGAAGCAAGCGCCCCTGGTGGTATTTGCGGCGATAAATGTTACTGTTCACTTGTTTGTGGAGACATTGTTTCTACCGATTCGTTACTGCAGAATTATTTTCAGGCGTGTAATGTAAGTTGCAGTAACATGTCTGTCTACATATCTGTAATATTCGAGAGAAGCGAAACGAGCTGCACGAGAGTGCTGCGCGTGCGCCCTTGTTGCCTTCGAGAGCGGAAATCTCCATGCTGCAGGTGGAATGAAAAACTTGCCCGAAAGAGGACACCCGCTCACGAACACGCCTGTGGGAGGCGCGATGTTCGGTTGGCAAAAAGATAGTGCGACAATCACTCTAACGTCGCTGCACTGTTGATGTTTGACTGAGTGGCGGTGTAAAAACGGCTTGTAGCCGTTTTTATCAATGCTGCTATCACGCGCTCCGCACTGTCTTCCTATCATGACCGCCGTACGGCGAGCTCGGAGCGAACTCGTGTGCCCGAGAAGCTCGGGCCATGCTGCATAGATCCCCAGGGCAGCCAATCGAAGACTTTATCAGCTTAATCTCCCTGTCTTTCATTTACCTTTATCTCACTGATTTCATCGAGAATACCGCTAAACATTGTGTTTTCAATGTAGTCGTCCGCTATAGCTGGCTGGTGCTTATGCTTTTTGTTTGTGAATTTCAAGTTTGTCTTCCTGAGACAACCGTTACGGCGATGACCGTTGCCACCGCATCTAGGTATATTCGTGGTGCACAATCTTACCGGATCTACCCCCAACAGTCAACCACGTAATCCTCATTGAGGACTTGTGTGGATATAGCAGCGTTGGTATATTAGGAGCTGGCTCGCCAGTTTCTTAAGCTGAGGCAAAGTCCGGCGCCGTAAGCGTAACCTTAGTCCCACAGGCGACCGCCAAAGGTGCATTTCGCGCGAAAGAGAAGTCTTCTTCCTCTTGTTCTTCGAGCGAGGTCCTGGATGATGATATTAACGCAGGCAAAACCACATATAGAATAGCCAACTGTAGCATGGGCATGCTCGCGCGAAAGAGAAGTATTCTTCCTCTTGTTCTTCGAGCGAGGGCCTCGATGATGATATTAACGCAGGCAAAACCACATATAGAATAGCCAACTGTATAATGAGCATGCTCGCGCGAAAGAGAAGTCTTCTTCCTCTTGATCTTCTAGCACCTTGATGATCACATTAACCCAGGCAAAACCACATATACCATAGCCAACTTTAGCATGCGACGCTCAATCCACTCCGGCAATGCGCTTCGATACTAATGACATGAACGAAGAGGACAAGGTGGCGGAGCGGAGGGCTCGCAAGGCAGCAGCAGTGCGGGCTCGCCGCCAAGACCCTGCGGTGAGAGCTCGCGAGGCCGCAGAGAGACGTCAGCGTCGTGCGGACCCCGAGATACAAGCCCGCGAAGCGAAATCAGCGTGGAAGCGGCGGCGAGAGATCCTCGAAGAGGTATGGGAGCGGGATGCAGTGGCGAAGCGCCCAAAGCGGTCGCTACCTAAAGTTGGTGGCGGCAATACGCGCTTCACGCGCGATTCATTCGACCACGCGCTTCGGCGACATGTGCAAGGTCCTGCGACCTCTTGTGGTTCAACAACAAGCTGACAAAAATCGCTACTGTAACAACGCTGTGACGTCTTTATATGACAGTAGGGGAATTGCACGAAGCATTCACGGTTTACCCGATTATCTCCGAGCCGAGCTCCTCCATCATCATTCACTGCGTGGATATGGCGTGATTTTTCTTACAGTTTGGTTGCCCACCGTTACCTTCCTTGAAAAACCTTTCTGCCGAGCTTTGACCGCTCCGCGTTTCGGGGAAATAGTGTTCCGGTTATTCCGAGTGACCCACAAGCGACCTGCGGCAATCATAGCAGAGGCAGATGGTCCAGTATCACACAGCACAGTCCTAGCAAGCAAATAGCAACTGCCCTGCGAAGCCATCGTACGGACCAGATGCCACGAGATGCTGTGCAAAAACGAGCGCGGGAATACTATCGCTCAGGCTCACGGGCCTTACGGCAGCCGTAACTGACTCGAAAATAGCATTTGGCCAGTTGTCTTATAATATAATGCCATTACGTGGCACCACCGACTGAATCGTTGAATCTTCCCGCCTCCCCATATCATTATCATCCGATAGGGCCAGAGTTGCCATTGATGGCTACATTGCGCTAAAATGGCGACATTACAACACTTTCTGGTGACGAAAATTTCAGGTTGACTCCTTGGTCAGTTTCTCGTTACTAGAAATTTCTACGTTTCCCATTTACTTGTGTGTTTTTTCATTACGTGGAGATACAATAGGAAGCCCGATAAAGATGACCAATTGCTTCTAAGTTGTTTTGTCGAGGAGTTGCCCAATGAACAGGCACGTTGTTCTGCAGGCAGCGGTGGGCATGGAGGCGCCTCTATGTGCTACGCGACTGCACAGAACGAAAGACAAAGATGCAGGCAGTCGCGTGGCTAGCACGCTGCTGATGCGGCCCGCTGTATATACTGACGCTGCGCGCCACTTCAACTAGACTTTAGTACATGAAATTGGACAGTGACCGTGTTCTCAGACGGTCAAGTTAGGCGACAATGTCGATTTGCGTCGCACAGAATCTCGCGTATCTTCCACCCTTCCAGAAACCACACAACCAACAAGCCTTGAAAGCGACATTACGGCGACATTGCCACGAGTGTCTTCTCAGAACATGGGCCCTTTTGCTATGGCAATTATAATCAAGTTCCGTATAGCGCTTCATGTAAAAACCTTCAAGTTTTAAAGTTCCTGTGGAGCTGCTGACTACAATGCGCCAAAGTTACACTGGCAAGAATTGTGTATTCAAGACAATTAATGTGTTAGCGCAATCACCTTGTTAGAATTTACATAGCTTCGAGACCGACAAGAAGGAAGAAGTGCGCTTTTTATTCGATGTTCGTGCTAATTCCATATCCATGTAATAATGTACCAATATATGTCTCTTTATTGCACAATGCTCAAAGACGTATTCACAATACCTCTACAGTTCTTTCTTGGCTGCAATTAACGCGGTAAGGTTAAATCAGTTGGCTGCTTTGGTTAAAGCTTGGGTGCTGGTGTCTTTAAAATCTACCGGCGAGCAGGCATGTCAATGGCGTGCAGTCAAATGGAACAAACACGTATCCACGTATAGGCCTACTACGCCATGCGCCATGCATTATAGTACAACAAATGTCGTCTGTATAACAAGTGCGCCTTCCTTTACCATATAACGTGAGTTTCCATCAGTGTACAAGGATCGTCTAAGATACCCTGCCCTACGTCTCAGCAGTGCTAGGCCATGACGTCCTGGACATCGGAGCTGAACGATCAGGGACAGCGCATACATTTGGCCCAAGGTGCACCGAAGGCTGCAGGAGCCCTCTTCTGTGGGCCACCCTCGGTGCAGGTGAAAGACAACCGGCTAAGCTTTTCTTCAGATTCAGCATTGCTAATTCATCTTCCTCAAGCTTTTGCCCACAAGCTCTTCCAAAGAGTCAAAGACGGGGGATGCACCGGCGCCCGCTGCATCCTTTTCCTTGGACCAGCATTTCACGCTTCTCACAGCCAACTCTATGCGGATATTCAAGAAAGTTAGGTGGTCAAAATATTTCTCTACGTCAGAAAATAATTGATTTGTGGAAAGATTGCTTCCTTTAGGCCCGTGTGTGCGTATGGGAAATATGTGTACTTTCACGTTCGCAAAGCTCCCCTTTGCGGCAAGTTCCATCTTTCTGGTCGTTAATTCTGTAGTATTCGCACTTTACTTTTCTCATCCTAACTTCAACTACTACTTTAATCCTTGCTTTCATATAGTCATAAGACATTGTGTCCCTCTCAATAGCGTATATCGGTATACTACCTCCCTCTTTATTTCGTTCTAAGCTATATTTGCCTGCCTATAGTAAATAATTGTAGTAGGATTTTTCTTGAAACTTATTGAGGCCTATTTATTTCATGTGTCGTGCTTAGTGTCATCCCGCTGTGTAAAAATAACACTCAAGGGTGAATTACAGCGAAAGCTGTTATGAGATCAATTTCAGCGGCCGTTTTTGGCGCTGTAGTTGTCCGCTGCCTCCGCCACTGCCGCCATCGCCGCCGGTGTCCGTAACCACTATCACTCGAAATTAAAAAAAAAAGAAGAAGAAAATTCCAGAATGGAACGAGGTTCGAACCTGCGCCCTCTGCGTGGGAGCCCAGTATTCAACCTTTGAGCCATGCCGGTGCTTAAAACTGCTTTGCCAAAAGGTCCTATACAGGCTTTATGTCGGGAAGGAACCACATTAGCATATGCAATATAGCGTGGTAGAAGAGTAAAATTAGCACCAAGCGTCGCACAACGTGAATTCTGTAACCAGGCGTCACACAATGCGAATTGCGCAACGAGTAGGTTGTTGAATGCTTCTAACCCCATTACAAAGGGCTCCGCCGTAATTCTTCATCGTCATCAGGCACAGCATCAACAAAGCGCATAGTGCCTTACATGCGTTTAGCAGCTAGCACGGCTCTGCGTAGAATGACGAAAAATGGCACAGTGCCTGCTTCCCTACATCTCAAAAATTACAATGATTTATAGCGCAGTGGGTTCCTGGCAAGTGCACTTGCATTGGTTGCCAAGGAAGGCCATAAGCGCATGATCCATTTCCTCGGGGTCTCAATAAAGTTCTTCGCCCCCCCCCTCCCTATCCCACGTCAACGTATGTTATACAGCCTGACGGGAGAGGGAAATAGCGACCGGGCGTCACCCAATGCAAATTCCATAACTGGTGGGCCGTTTAAAGCTTCCAACCCATTACAAAGGGCTCAGCCATAATTCTTCATTGTCATCAGTCGTTGCGTTAACAAAGTGCACATAATACCTTACGGACGTGTAGCTGGTACCTCGCTTCTCCGCAGAATGACGAATAATGGCTTAGTAGATGCTTCCCAACTTCACAAAAATTGCGATTTATGGCGTAGTGAGTACCTTGCTAGTGTACTTGTATTCGTAGTCCCAAGAGAGCTTACAACGGGCTCTAGAAACGCCGCTCTTCCAGATTTCGCTGTGACTGTGCTGCGGTTTCAGCGCAGGCCTGGCGTTTTCTCTTTCCTCACATGTCCATGTAGGGCCCCTTATTGATGGCGCACGACCGTTTAAAGGGACCGACAACTAATTGTTCTCGACCCATTTTTTTACAACGCGAGAGAAAGCTCATCCTTCGCAGTGTTTGTAGCTGCAGTAGTTAATCCCAAAAGCACGTAGTTATTTTAGAAGCAGTATTTTTCGATCTGAAAGGCTCTAAACACGTACGTAGCTTTCCTCCAGGAACGCTGAGAACTGATAGCGATGCCGCCAGCCCTTTTCGCGATTTGTGAAAGCTATTGTTGTTCTGCTTTCGCAGGAGTTCGTGTAACTATGCTTAACCACCTTTACTTAGAGCTTTTCAACTATTTTTGAAAACAAGAAGCCGTTACAATGAGCTGATGTGGCAATATACACCTTCCTGTATTTGAACCGCGTGTGTGCGCATGCGTCCAAGCTTGCATGCGCCTGTGTCATGAGGTGGCCTGTCCCGGCGTCGTTACTCTCTCGATGCACGAGCCAATCCAAGTCATCTAAAACGTCACTACGCATATGCGCGGTCACGCCGAGTAACAGCGCGCATCATTTCTGAGGCGAAGTATAGGTAGGAAAACTATGTCGGTCCAAAATGTTAGCGACCTGGAAACTGCGCGCGCGGTTGCATGAGCACACTGAAAAGTTGCTCAAGACGCGCTGACGAGCGCATGGACTCATTACGTCACATCAAGGCAGAGCCGCTTTAATGCATACTACTAACGCAGGCCTATATGTACATTTTTATGGAGTAATACCTTTTAATATAAAGAAACGAACAATATTTCAATACTAACAAAAAAATCGTCGACCGCGTACAGCAATTAGCGGTCACGTGGCCGGCTTCATCGGATCATTCATGTTTTTGCAGCCAGAGGCGCCACAGGTCATTTTTCGCCACTTTCAATTAATAAAATTAGAAATCCATGTCTCACGAAAAAAACAGGGTTGGTTTGAGTCAATGCGATGGACAATCTTTACATCAGTGGATTCAACTCATTTCATATTCTGGGCAGTTGTCGGTCCCTATTAGCAAAGATAAAGTATGGTATAACCAGCATAGTATAGCATAGACGTGTGCATATATTACAGCTAGGGGTGGGAAAGGGAAGTAAGGCTGAGGTGGAGTAAATGGACGACGGGAAGGATAGACCATATCATAGCCGTGTATAGTAGACTATAGCAAGGGGCGGAAAGGGAACGTGAGGGTGATGAGGAGAGATGTGAGGATGATGGGGTGGAAAAGAGGGAGAGGAGAGCGTGCCACTGCAGCACAAATGAATGTTTGCTTTTCCGCCATTGGCGCCGAGTAGGCTTAACGTTTGGAACGCCAGTGTGCGCTGGGCCGTGAACGTGAGCGTCGCTGACGGGTAGGCAAATCCCTGCTCCGCACTTTCTACAGCTTTCACGTTGAGTGCAAATGCATGCATTTTTTGTAGCGCTGTCCTTTCCCGGGATAAGGAAATTGCGCGACAGAGCGTGAGGCTGATCAATCAGACAATGTCAACTGTTGCGACACAGAGTTAATTATTACAGCGAATTGGACGCTCCTCCTTTTCCAAATGTCACTTAGGAGTTAAGTGATAGCCGTGTTTCTTCTTCCTGTAAGAAATACGATCTTTTTGTTGTTGGGGATAGTTGTCATTTGCTACGGAGTTTTCACGAGTCATTGCGCAATTTCCGGTGCTATGCATGAACGAGTAGACTCAATAAAAAGAAGAAAAACTCCGGCCTGGTAATATAAAACGACGGTATTTGAAAAGCGAGTATGTGCTCGTCTACTTGATTTGTTTATTTGCTGGAGGGACACCTCAAACGCTGTTACGAAATTCTGCAATTAGTGTTTTACCCTGTCAGCTGAGAGTGCTGTCCTGGCGCAATGAGGGAACCGTTTCTTTGAAGGTACGTATTCATCAGACTTTCATTGTACCGATTTACGACGATGTTGGCAAATAAAATACACGATCATTTCTTTGTTTACGATGCTTGAAGCTGTACATAAACATATTTTGATAGTAGGGCATCATAGCATTGCCGAGACATTTACAAGAATTGCGAGAAGCTGAAGTTGACAGTGAAGAATCGATGCCGAAGACGGCAGACTGAGATTAAAAATTGGCCTTGGTTTTGTTCCTTCCTTCCTATTTGTTTCAATAAACGACCACATCGCTGTCTTTCTCGAAAAGTGTTCACACCAGCGCAAGAAAAAGGTCGCTCGTCTCAACTGAGGACTAATCATGACGCACTTGTTCCTACCGGCGAACACCGGCGAAAGCGATCGGCCATTCACTTCGCGAAACGTCTTGCTTCGAGCGGATGTTCCAGTGAGCGAGTCAGAAGTTACGTCGCCGGCATGTTCAATGAGTTTGAGCGGGTTGCAGCACCCCGATCTTCCCTCCTTGTAGAGGGGATGACAACGAGCGTTTAAGCGACAAAAAATTCTTGCTCAGTTAATTATTGTAGCCAGGTTGCCAATCACCCGTACTGCGTTGAGACAACAAACCAGGATTCAGTCAGTGAAGCGTTTTGCGGACCTGAAACCTAACTTCATAATCATAGTCATAATCATCACGCTATCTTATGTCCAGTGTAGCAAAACGCAAACGAAAGCTGTGCTATAGGTGTGCGCTTAGCTGCACCATGGCGAAGTGTTTGTTCCGACAAACCACGGCCTCTCACAATTCTACGTCCCCCGTAAGCTGTGCTTCAGTAGGATCACAAAGCTCTAAGGTTCCTTTGTCTTTTAACTGGTCTACAATGGCAGGATTTTTCTCACCTACATGAGTTGCGTTATTGCTCGCCTTTTGCTCAATCCTCGTTTTTTCCCCTTAAGTGGTGTAGCGGTAAAAAATGCTTTTGTAGATTTTTCGGCCGATACAAATGTGGGGCTACTCACACCAATGCCGATGACTTCTTATCTCTTGTTATTTTTATTACACATCCAAAACTTCCAAGGCATTGGAAACGCAAGCATTTGTGACGCCATACACCTGCTATAGATGGAATACCGAGCTGTCCTCATGGCTACACACGAGAACTGCGAAGGCTCTTACGCGTCCGAAAATGTAGTCACAAATAGAAATAATTAAATGGGAGATGGATGATCTTCGTCGCCATTTGTGTATGAAGAAGTACTGGTGGGAAATTTACTGATATAAATGTACCAATAAGATCAATAAAAATGAAGGCAGGAGATTGCACTTTGACATTTAACAGTGGATCAAATCCAGCTGCATACTGCGTACGAAGCTTCTTTATTTTGTTTTCGCAGTCGCAGATACAAGCAATATGCATATATAAGCTGCATTAAGCCTAAGCATTAAGTGTTTCGTTTGATTTCATCACGTTTTTATATTAGGCTAGTTTCTTCAGTTTTTAGTATTTTTCTTTTCACACCGATTCGGTAGTCACGACCATGCTCATGTTTACTGACGTTCAAAGCAACACGCGTTCATAGTCCTGCCTGCTCGCTCCATTCATCGTTCGCTTATGCTCATTAAACAAGCCGTTCAATAAAGTGTAAATGAGCGCCGAAGGCTGTGCAGATCAGTGAGAGTGCTCGTCAGAGTAGGTTTTATTGAAGTATGCTATTTGGGAGTCTGTTTAAACTTTGAATATATTGACTTACGAAATAGATCAGTATGAAAGCTCGTTGCAAGAAATTTAATAAATTTCTCATCACCGTCCCTTATTGCTGAAGCGGTCTGGTAGAATGCACAGCTTCTTCTTAAGTCGTTGAGACTAGAGCCAGCTTGAAAAAAATAATAATTTACCTATTAAGAGCGTTGTGTAAATAGTTGCAGCTGAGGTTTTCTTGGCAGATGGCGTCGGCAAAGTAGTCTTGCAATACAGGATTGCAGCGATGTGAAGAGAGGTGTTTTTCAGTACTTACTGCAAGCAGCGTTCGCAGGTGCTTGTAACCATCGTTTTGTGAGGATATGGCACGCGATGTGCGAAAAGGCACTTTTCGCTTACAGTGACCCCGTCATCAGGCAATCTGTAAATTTAGGAAAACATCTGTTTTGTATCACGTATTTTATGACCACGGCACTCGGTATCAACCGCAGGAGAGTGCTCAGGAGGGTCCGGGCATCCCAATCTACACCAACGCACCGCGCCTGTTCAAGATCACTCGGTGTGCTACAACATTGTTAAATTTTTATGAGCTCCTGGTGCGGGTTGGCTTTCAGTGGGCAAAACTTCTGTCATTATCCAGGCGCACAAGTTCATCATGAGTGGAAAGGGGGCAGCCAGAAGGAGTCGTATTAAGGCACCAGGTATTATGGCTCGCAGTCGACAGAACTACCGTGGACGAAGCGACGGGGCATCGCGGGTGATTAGTATTTTCTGCACTTCTAATAAAAACTCTGCCATTTTAAGATTAATCATCGTGGCGCTACCACACCTGGACAAGTATGCGCCGACTGCTTTCCTCTGAGTACAATAATTCACAGCTGCCAATAGGCGATATAACATTGTATATTAACGCTGGTAGATTTGAATGAATGAAGCCTCAAAGTACATATGCCGACACCTACCAAAGTTAGGCCTTCGTAAGTCTTGTAACGTCCTTCCGAAAAGAGATCATTGAACACTATTGGCAGAAAATTAAGCGCTTTCCTTTGAGAACCGGCAGAATATCGTGGAGGCACTGGATGAATGTCGCCTGATGTGAATCCCGTAGATTTCCATGAGAGTCATAAATAGCGCCGTGATGAGAACGTACCACGTCTACGAGCTGCAATACAAGTATATGGAGATGCAACGTTTGAATTGATTTACCACGGCACATTCCAACTCCTCTTTTTTGCAACGGCCCGGCTGACGCCACTGACGTGAAGGATCCACGTGTTTTTGTAAGTGGATGAGTTGTGTACACATCGTGGGTTTACCAGGCAACCGACTACACTTTCGTCTGAATGGTAATGTATGGCCCGTCGGCTTACATTTAGGTGCACTGTAAAGAACCACAGGTGGTCGAAATCTCCGATGCCCTCCAAAACAGTGTCTCCAATAATCACATCGTGGTTTGGGAAGTAATACCCCACAAATTAAGTAATAATTACCTTCGTTAGCGTATTCCTCCGGGGTCGAGCAACGCTTGACTATAGCTTGCTGAATCATTGCAATACAAATGTAATGTTTATTAGGTTGCTATAAAAGCGCAGCCAACACTGGAACCAAAATTGACTATAAGATGACATGAGAGTGTATCATAGGAGTACATATGTGGTGTTTATTGCTTTGTTAAACATTATATCGCCAGAACTACAGCTACAATTGACCTTGCACCGACATCACGCCTGCGTTGGGTCTTTTTCCAGAGCAGTTTCAAGCCCTTGCGCGGCTCTGTGGTAGAATACCTGATTGCCATGCAGAATGTTTGGGTTCTATTCCTGCTGCAACCTTAATTTTAAATGCGAAGCATTTCTTAGCGAACTTCTGCGAGTTTGAGCGTATCTATCTATCTATCTATCTATCTATCTATCTATCTATCTATCTATCTATCTATCTATCTATCTATCTATCTATCTATCTATCTATCTATCTATCTATCTATCTATCTATCTATCTATCTATCTATCCGCCTACGACTTTGTGCTCTCCTGGCCGTTTCGTTAATCGGATGTATACCAAAATTGATATGGAATAACAAGACCGTATTACGAACATAAATGACACGTCATAACATGAAAATCATGACATGCATGTCATGAACAGCATGATTTACATTCCACGGCCTAGGGGCTCTTGCGGCCATTCCGTTAATATATACCAAAACTGGTATGACGTGACAATAGTTCATGGCGAACATAATGACAGGCCCTAACGTGCAAATCGTGACACGCAAGTCATGTGCGGCATGATTTACATGACATGGTCTCGGGGCGCTCGCGGCCGTTTAAATGAATGTATATATACGAAAGCTGGTATGACGAGACATTTCGACATGACGAACATAACTGACACGTAATAACATGAAAATCACGACACGCGTATCACGCACGTCATGATTTACATGCCACGCTCATGACGCACTCGCGGCTGTTTCGCTAGGTTGATATACGCCAAAGTTAGTATTGCGCAATGTGACTGTATGAAGAACATGAATAACAGGTGGCAACATGAAAATCATGACACGCGTGTCATGCACGTCATGATTTACATGCCACGCTCATGACGCACTCGCGGCCGTTTCGCTAGGTTGATATACACCAAAATTGATATTGCGCGACGCGACTGTATGACGAACGTAAATTAGAGGTGGTAACATGAAAATCATGACACGCGTGTCATGCACGACATAATTTACATGCCTCGCTCATGACGCACTCACGGCCGTTTCGCTAGGTTGATATACGCCAAAATTGGTATTGCGCAATGTGACTGTATGAAGAACATGAATCACAGGCGGCAACATAAAAATCATGAAGCGCGTGTCATGCACGACATAATTTACATGCCACGCTCATGACGCACTCGCGGCCGTTTCGCTAGGTTGATATACGCCAAAATTGGTATTGCGCAATGTGACTGTATGAAGAACATGAATAACAGGTGGTAACATGAAAATCATGACACGCGTGTCATGCACGTCATAATTTACATGCCACGCTCATGACGCACTCGCGGCCGTTTCGCTACGTTGATATACACCAAAATTCGTATTGCGTAATGTGACTGTATGAAGAACATGAATACCAGGTGGCAACATGAAAATCATGACACGCGTGTCATGCACGTCATGATTTACATGCCACGCTCATGACGCACTCGCGGCCGTTTCGCTAGGTTGGTATACACCAAAATTGGTATTGCACGGTGTGTCTGTATCAAGAACATGAATAACAGGTGCTAACATGAAAACCATGACATGCATGTTAGGATTTACATGCCACGCTCATGGTGCATTCGCGGACGTTTCGCGGGCTTGATATACACCAAAATTGGTATTGCACGACGCGACTGTATGACGCACGTAAATTAGAGGTGGTAATATGAAAACCATGACATGCATGTCATGTATGTCATGATTTACATGCCACGCTCATGGTCTATTCGTGGCCGTTGCGCTGGCTTGATATACACCAAAATTGGTATTGAGTGACGCGACTGTATGACGAACGTAAATTAGAGGCGGTAACATGAAAATCATGACACGCCTGTCATGCACGACATAATTTACATGCCTCGCTCATGACGCACTCACGGCCGTTTCGCTAGGTTGATATGCACCAAAATTGGCAGTGCGCGATGTGACTGTATCAAGAACATGAATAACAGGTGCTAACATGAAAACCATGATATGTATGTCATGATTTATATGCCAGGCTCATGGTGCATTCGCGGACGTTTCACTACCTTGATATACGCCAAAAGTGGTATTGCGTTACGCGCCTGTATGACGTACGTAAATGAGAGATGGCAGCATGAAAATCGTGACAGGAAAGTCATGTGCGACATGATTTACATGCCACGCTCATGATGCGCTCTCGGCCGTTTCGCTCGCTTGATATTGCCGCGAGTCTTATATTTCATGAGTGAAAGCTTCACCCACAAAGACTGTGGGCAATGCGCTGCGCAGGCCTCGCCGTGATGTGTAGGAAGCTTCGCGATTGTTTTGGAACAATCTGTTAAGTTTGCGCGCCGCACGAGAATGTTCCAGCGTTGTCGAGAGATAACGCCGCCACCAGCGATATCGCTGGAAAGTTCGATAGCACCTGTATAAAAACCGACGCACTTGACCGCTTGTCAGTTGATCGACGGACGACGCCCTGTTCGCCGCTATCATTGTACAGCTTGTATTGCTGTAGTTCTAGTTCTCATTTTCCCGGCCACAAGTCCGGCCAAATAAACAGTTTCATTCTGCAAACGCCGACTGCTGTGTTCGTCGACGTCCCGAACACGTGACATCTGGTGGAGGTGCTGCTTTATGATCCGGACGCCACCGCGGAGCGCTGACCCAAGCCTAAGCCGCGAAGAAGACGACTCTAAGGACAACCCAGAGCCTCGAACCAGCCGCCGGCAGAAAGGACTACCCCCCGAATACGAACCCCTACCGGATAAGACCAGGATCACAGCGAAGACAACAGCCACAATGACAACCGCTGGGGCGCCTACAACGGTCGTCATGCACCAACCGAGGGAGCCGCCGACATTCCGCGGATCACCATGCGAGGATCCAGAAAGCTGGCTGGAGGCATACGACCGGGTCTCCACGTTCAACAACTGGGACTGTGACGAGAAGCTACGCCATGTCTACTTCGTCCTTGAAGATGGCGCAAGGACCTGGTTCGAGAATCGAGAGTCCACGCTAACATCATGGGACCTCTTCCGCACCGGATTTCTCAACACCTTCACGAGCGTCATCCGGAAAGAAAGGGCTGAAACCCTTCTCGAGACCCGCGTACAGCTCCCCAATGAGAACGTCGGACTGTACACCGAAGAAATGACTCGCCTATTCCGCCATGCCGATCCAGCCATGTCCGAAGAAAAGAAAGTTCGCTTCCTGATGCGGGGAGTGAAGGAAGAACTCTTCGCCGGACTTGTGCGCAACCCGCCGAAGACGGTCTCGGAATTCCTTTCGGAGGCCACCACAATCGAAAAGGACCTAGAAATCCGCACTAGGCAGTACAACCGCCGCATTCCTACGACGACCTACGGGGAGGTTCAGGCGCTGCAGTCTGATGACCTGCGTGACACCATCAGAGCGATTGTGCGGGAAGAGCTGCGCAAACTGTTACCTTCGCCGCAGCATCAAGTGCATGAAATCGCCGACGTTGTCCGCGAGGAAGTCCGGCAATCGCTTGGAATTCCCGAAGCACCGCAGGCTCAGCCGGAAGCCATGAGCTATGCTGCTGCAGCCCGACGCAACGATCCCCCTCCTCGCCCACGTCAATACGCCGCGCCGCCGCAGCAGTTCCGCCGCCAGGCACCGCCGCCACCACCACCGACGCCATACCGCCCACCGACAGGACAACGCTGCGCCCCCCGAAAGACCGACGTTTGGCGTGCCCCTGACAACCGACCGCTCTGCTATCACTGCGGGGAAGCCGGCCACACATACCGCCGATGCCAGTATCGACAGATGGGGCTACGCGGATTCGCCGTCAACGCGCCGCGCCCGCAGCCAGGCGAACGGCCTCGCGACATCGACGACTACCTCACCGGAACACAGTGGGAAGAACGACCACCTTCCCGCTCGCCGTCGCCCGGCCGCTACATGTCACCGCACCGGCGGCAGAACACTGGCCCAAACCGGGGCCGGTCGCCTAGCCCGTATCCGGGAAACTAAGGACGGCAACCGATGGAGGTGCGGTTGCTGTACGACGAACTGCCGAAGATCCTCCGCGGCCGCCGACGACGACAACGCGACGAGACCTTCAGAACACGATGCAAACCGGACGGAGCCCTCACGACGAAACTTCGCTGCCCGAAGAAAACCTGACGACGCAACGTCGAAACAGCGGGACAAATCGACGAAGCCGTGATCCGACGCCACGACCTAACCGCAACGCAAGACGACGAACAAGCGACCTCGATGTTCTTATCGACGGCCACAGCATCACAGCTCTCGTCGACACCGGTGCCGACTATTCCGTCGTCAGTGGGCCATTCGCCACCAAGCTGAAGAAAGTAAAGACCGCTTGGAGTGGACCAGAAATCCGGACAGCTGGAGGCCACCTGATAACGCCGATTGGTGTCTGCACGGCGAGAGTCACCATCAATAACCTCACTTATCCTGCGAGCTTTGTAATCCTACAAAACTGCTCCAGGGATGTGATACTCGGAATGGACTTCCTAAGTGACCACGGCGCCGTAATCGACCTGAGGTCTGAGTCGATAACACTAACCTCAGACAAAGCGCTCCCGCCCCACGCGACGCCAGGGAACCATGCACTGAATGTGATAGAAGAGCAGGTGACCGTTCCGCCGCGCTCCAGCGTCATTATTTCCGTCGGCACCGAAATACCTGCGAACCTTGAATGCGTAATCGACGGCGATCAGCAACTACTCCTGAATCGTCAAATTTGCGTCGCAAGAGGTATCGCCGAGCTGCATGACGGTAAAGCAAAGGTACTGCTGACAAACTTCAGCCACGAATATAGGCACCTCAACATGGGTACGACGGTTGCCTACATTGACGAATGTGTAGCCGCCAGCGATGCTTTCGCCCTCTTCGATGCTGTCGAACCTGCTTCGACGAATAGAGGTCCCGTACGGAATTTTGACGTCAACCCGAGCCTTCCGAAGGTCAAGCAAGACAAGCTCAAAACCCTGCTCCTGAAATACAAGGACTGTTTCTCGTCGTCATAGCGGGTCCGACAAACGCCCCTTGCTAAGCACCGCATTATAACAGAAGAAAATGCTCGACCACTCCGTCATAGTCCCTACCGAGTTTCGACGCGAGAACGCGAGGCCGTGAAGAAACAGGTCGACGAAATGCTGCGCGACGACATCATCCAGCCGTCGAAGAGTCCGTGGGCATCCCCGGTGCTGCTAGTGAAGAAGAAGGATGGGACTCTACGTTTTTGCGTCGATTATCGTCGCCTGAACAAAGTCACGAAGAAGGACGCGTATCCCCTTCCCCGGATAGACGACACCCTGGATCGATTACACAACGCAAAGTACTTTTCGTCGATGGACCTCAAGACCGGTTACTGGCAAATAGAAGTCGACGAGAGAGACCGAGAAAAGACTGCCTTTATAACGCCAGACGGCCTGTTTGAGTTCAGGGTCATGCCTTTTGGTCTTTGCTCGGCACCTGCGACTTTTCAACGGGTTATGGATACAGTACTGGCCGGCTTGAAGTGGCAGACGTGCCTCGTGTACTTGGACGACGTCGTAGTGTTTTCCTCAAACTTCGACGAACACCTTCGGCGCCTTGAAGCTGTACTTCAAGCAATCAAGACCTCCGGACTCACTTTGAAGCCTGAAAAGTGCCGCTTCGCGTACGAGGAGCTCTTGTTCTTGGGTCATGTGATCAGCAAGGATGGTGTTCGCCTGGACCCGCGGAAAACAGCTGCCATCGCTGACTTCCCGACGCCCACCGACAAAAAGGCCGTACGCCGTTTTCTCGGCTTGTGCGCCTATTACAGACGTTTCGTCAAAGAATTTTCACGGATCGCCGAGCCACTGACGCAATTCACGAAGGCCGACGTCGAATTCAGATGGGAAACGTCGCAAGTTCAGGCATTTCAAGAATTGAAACGACGCCTGCAGACGCCTCCGATACTGGCGCATTTCGACGAGCACGCCGATACGGAAAGCCACACCGACGCAAGCAGCGTAGGACTCGGCGCCGTCCTTGTGCAGAAGACCGACGGATTGGAAAGGGTCATCAGTTATGCTAGCCGGTCGCTATCAAAAGCAGAAATCAACTATTCCACAACAGAAAAGGAGTGTCTGGCCATCATCTGGGCTACATCGAAGTTTCGCCCCTACATCTACGGCCGGCCCTTCAAAGTTGTGAGCGACCACCACGCCTTGTGTTGGCTAGCCAACTTGAAGGACACTTCAGGTCGCCTCGCACGGTGGAGCCTAAGACTCCAAGAATTCGACATTACCGTCGTTTACAAGTCCGGAAGAAAACACTCCGACGCCGACTGCTTGTCTCGTGCCCCCGTTGACGCACCGCCGCAGGACGGCCACGATGATGACTGCTTTTTGGGAACCATAAGTGCCGACGACTTCGCTGAACGACAACAAGCCGACCCGGAACTCAGGGGCCTTGTGGAATACCTCAAGGGCAGGACCGCCGTTGTTCCAAAAGTATTCAGGAGGGGATTGGCGTCATTTCTCTTCAAAAACGACGTCCTCGTAAAAAAGAACTTCTCTCCGGCCCGGGCCGACTACCTCATCGTTGTACCTTCGGCACTGCGACCAGAGGTTCTGCAGGCCCTGCACGACGACCCGACGGCTGGCCACCTCGGCTTTTCCCGCACGCTCGCAAGGATACAAGAAAAATACTACTGGCCACGCCTTCCTGCCGACGTCGCCCACTACGTTAAGACTTGCCGAGATTGCCAGCGACGGAAGACACCGCCGACTAAGCCAGCGGGACTTCTGCAGCCAATCGAACCATCGCACCGGCCGTTCCAGCAAATCGGGATGGACCTACTGGGGCCGTTCCCGACGTCGACTTCCGGCAACAAGTGGATTGTCGTAGCGACTGACTACCTCACCCGCTACGCCGAGACAAAGGCCTTGCCCAAAGGCAGTGCCTCCGAGGTAGCCAAGTTCTTCGTGGAGAACATCGTCTTGCGTCATGGCGCCCCAGAGGTCCTTATCACAGACAGAGGTACCGCCTTTACTGCGGACCTAACTCAGGCGATCTTGAAGTACAGCGAGACGAGCCACCGCCGCACCACCGCCTACCACTGCAGACCAATGGCCTCACCGAGCGTCTAAATAAGACCATCGCCGACATGCTGGCCATGTACGTCGACGTTGAGCACAAGACGGGGGACGCCGTCTTTCCGTACGTGACCTTCGCTTACAACACGGCCGTCCAAGAAACGACGCAGATGACGCCGTACAAGTTGGTCTACGGAAGGAGCCCGGCGACGACGCTCGACGCCATGTTACCCAACGTCACCGACGAAGAAAATGTCGACGCCGCCGCTTACTTACAACGTGCCGAAGAAGCTCGACAGCTGGCCCGCCTGCGCATCAAGACCCAGCAGCACACCGACAGCCGTCGCTACAATCTTCGACGACGCTTCGTCGAGTACCAGCCCGGCGACCGTGTCTGGGTCTGGACGCCAATACGACGACGCGGACTGAGCGAGAAGCTTCTTCGACGATACTTCGGACCGTACAGGGTACTTCGACGTCTCGGCGCACTCGACTACGAGGTTGTCCCCGACGGCATCACGAACTCCCAGAGGCGCCGAGCTCGACCCGAGGTCGTGCATGTGGTGCGCCTTAAACCGTACTATGCTCGTTAGCGCACCTGGGGACTCTAATGTTTGCTTTATTTATTTTTTTCTTTAGTATTGCACGTATTCATGTTCTGTTTTTAAGCATCGGGACGATGCTTTTTCAGAGGGGGGCATTGCCGCGAGTCTTATATTTCATGAGTGAAAGCTTCACCCACAAAGACTGTGGGCAATGCGCTGCGCAGGCCTCGCCGTGATGTGTAGGAAGCTTCGCGATTGTTTTGGAACAATCTGTTAAGTTTGCGCGCCGCACGAGAATGTTCCAGCGTTGTCGAGAGATAACGCCGCCACCAGCGATATCGCTGGAAAGTTCGATAGCACCTGTATAAAAACCGACGCACTTGACCGCTTGTCAGTTGATCGACGGACGACGCCCTGTTCGCCGCTATCATTGTACAGCGTGTATTGCTGTAGTTCTAGTTCTCATTTTCCCGGCCACAAGTTCGGCCAAATAAACAGTTTCATTCTGCAAACGCCGACTGCTGTCTTCGTCGACGTCACGACCACGTGACAATATACACCAAAATTGGTATTGCGCAACGTGACTGTATGACAAACATATATGGCAGGTGGTAACATGAAAACCATGACATGCATATCATGTATGACATGATATACATGCCACGCTCATGGTGGACTCGCGGCCATTTCGCTCGTTTGATATACACCAAATTTGGTATTGTGCGATGTGACTGTATGACGAACATATGACAGGTCCTAACATGCGAATTATTTTATGCATGTCCTGTACGTTATGATTTACATGACACTGTTATGGTGCGCTTCCGGCCGTTCATGGTGTTTATATACCAAAGTTGGTATGGCATGACAGGAGTGCGCGATAAACATAAATGACCGGTCATGCAGTGTATATACCAGAATATACGTTTCATTGGCATGGTATATACCACGCTGTGCACGCACGCGTGCATGGCAAACATGCGATATATGGTGAACTAGATGCCATGGCATGAATGATTTCATTTGGCTCAAAAATAAACAAAGCGATGTATGCAGCTCTTTGCTGGCTACTTCGCATTACATCGATTCCCACAGTGCGTGGGATCTGCCGGATTATTTATTCTTTCCAATCGTCGGGTCAACGCTGCCAGTTTAGATTTTCCTTAAAACTGTCGCATTTAAATTGCCAATGTCTTTTCTCACAATTCCTATGTAGATATGAACTCGAAATCATCTGTGGCGCATACTCGTATACAACGGGCCGTGGTATACGGGTATGTGCCACACATGCCTGGAGGAAAGGATTCCATGACGTACACGACAGGTTTTTTCACGTTATTCGTGTCATGACAAGGCAGTCGTATTCGTACAAATCTCTTACCTTCCCATGCCAATTTTGGTCTACACCAAGTTAAGGAGGCGATCACGGCAGCACCCAGACGTAGGCGGCTAGACAGACAGACAGACAGACAGACAGACAGACAGACAGACAGACAGACAGACAGACAGACAGACAGACAGACAGATAGACAGATAGATAGATAGATAGATAGATAGATAGATAGATAGATAGATAGATAGATAGATAGATAGATAGATAGATAGATAGATAGATAGATAGATAGATAGATAGATAGATAGATAGATAGATAGATAGATACGCTCAAAGTTCCTTGTGTTCGCTAAGAAAGGCCACGCATTTAATATGTAACGCCGCCCCATTCCTGGTCAGCTTTTTTGGTAGCGCATACAAACCCAACATCACCACACCCGTGAATCGCCGCTACGGGCTACAAACAGAAAAAACAGAAAAGCAAACAACAATACGTCACACGTAAAATAGCATGTTTACAATTTTAAGGGCGGAGTGCTTTAGAAGCCCTGGCTCTCCTATGCTGTCGTATGCTGTCGTTGTCTGGTGTAGCTTGGCGTAACGCTGGCAAAACCGCGTAGGAGAAGTCTTCTTCCTGTTCTTCTTCAAGCTGATTAATGATTACATCTAGTGCGGAGCAGTTTGGGGGCCCGGGCAGTCGTATGCTGTCGTCGCTTTGCGTAACGCAGGCAAAACGACATATAAAAATAGAAAAAATAGGTATCATGCTAAAAATAGAAATAGAGAGAACGAAATGGAAGAAATAGGAAGGAAAATAGAAGTAAATACAAATAAAGAGAGCCATATAGACAGCCATAATTGGAAAAGACATAAAGAAAGAGAGGAGGAAAAAAAGAGAAAACCGAACAGAAAAAAGAAGGCGACCCAGATCCGCACTTCCCTCTCGTTTGGCACCACTGGTGCGAAGTTACCTTAAATTTTTTTAAACGTAGGAAAACGTATTCACTCATTCATCAGCCTGAAGAAAGAACAATTTCGCCTACTTAGTGGTAAACATGCTGAACGCTTTCTTGTCACGAAAGCAGCTAGTGCACAAGTCTCGCTAGCTTCCACGGCTTCACACGATTTGTTTGAAGCGAAGTGTAGAATGAACCGGAATGCTCAAGAAAAAACGTTGAAGCTTTTTATTCCGAGAAAACGTGATTGGTTGCCATCCGTGAACGCTTACGTCATTGCTTCATGGAGCCAGGGCCTCATGGTTAAGCTAATGAATCTCCGTAAGCACGCACTATGGATCCTGGTAGAGTAATCACTAAAAGAAGTTAACGTGCACCTCGTGGGACACTATCAAAAATAATTGGTGCAGTACGCATAATGCACATTCCTCCAGTGTATAAAGACATGCGCGAGTGCGGATTCCGCTAGTCTCCGTACTTGCATTTTGATACCTACCAACGATACGTTCGATATTTTGTGTCCGCAAAAAAATGTGCGAGAAAACATGTACCGTCACTGTTAGTGTCATTTTTGCATAGCATTTGTATAGTTCCAATTATTCTGTGCGATTTCGCGTAGCAGTATTGGCGAGCAAAGAACACGATAACACTATTCTACGTTTCTCTGGGTTTCAAAAACAAAAAAGATTCTATTGAACGTTTCAGTACACAACTATTTAAACGAAACCAATAAAGCATGCACGTATCTAAAGGTTGCTTTATTTTAAACTGGCCGAAAAACTACGCTAGTACAAACAGGGTTCCGAAAGAGCTGCCATTTCTGCCCTTCTGTGCCTTTCACACTTGATTGCAAGTCTCTTTATCATACGCGATAACTTCCTTGCCGCAGTTCCTTCGGAATTCTTCTGTGCATTTACTTGGAACATTGTCTTTGGCTTCATCCGCCGTCCAAAGCATGCACTCTGGAAACGAAAAGGAATGGTATGGTCGGTGACGCGACAGTTTAAATTTATGGTACTTAATAATCAGTTTCTTCATGCGGAGAGTGTTAGTGAAACTAGACATGACGGAGCAAGAATATATACTGCGCTTAGAATATTTTTGAGGAAAAAAAGATGTTGTCCGAAAGTTATAGCACTGATATAGACCATACATTGTGGAGGTTAATAGAAAACTTTGTCCTCGAATGTTCACTACATTGGCGCTCTCTAGCGACAGCACTATAAATATGGTGTTTCAAGAAATTTGTCCGAAAATCCTCCAGAATAAGGACAACTGAGAGATTTTCACGCTGCTTTCATAATAAGTTTTCTGTGGTGACAGGCATCTTAAGATGAGTGGAGGTATCACGTAGACAGTAACTAAAGAAATAGGTTGATTAACTTGTTAAATATAGAGACAAGTGGTCGGGTCAGATTGGAAAATTAGAGCCCTTTCTCCGGAGAGCTGTTGCTGCTTTCAGATTTCGCAGAAACAGCGGCTGGAAATTATGAGAGAGCAATCAAACCTAGCAAATTTCACCGGTGAAACCGAAACCGAAACTCGGTAACACCTGTCATACTTTTCCGAGACATCCGTGATGAGCGAGCGTCGTTGTACAAACCATTGATCAAACTCGCTTCGTGGCTTCGCTGGTTTCGTTTGCGATTAGAGCACCTATGGCACACGCACGTCAAAATTGGTGAAGAACTAACAGTACTGCAATTGCCTCGTGAAGAGTGTCATCATACCTGACGTCTGCTAGTTGCGCCCATCGGAGCTTCGGTTCCGGTTTCGCCGGTGAATTT
The DNA here is from genome assembly GCF_013339695.2 of Rhipicephalus sanguineus. Taxonomy (NCBI): domain Eukaryota; kingdom Metazoa; phylum Arthropoda; class Arachnida; order Ixodida; family Ixodidae; genus Rhipicephalus; species Rhipicephalus sanguineus. Next base: position 112,307,487 of record NC_051178.1, read on the forward strand.
GGCTGAATTTCCTAGCTCTACAATGTTCTCGAGAGACCAATTATCAATATCTCAAAGCCGGCAATGGCCTGTTCGCAGGAATGGTAGCAATTCTCACATTTGACCCGACTGCCTGTCTCCGCTAATCAGTGGCGTAATTGTTGTCTCTTGCTATGTTAGAGTGTCTCCCACCACAAAGTAATTATGAAGGCACTGAGCAGATATTCCATTTCACCTATATTTGGTGATTTTCGGACGCATTCTTGAAAAACCCTGTACGCACTAGTTAAAACTGCGCCATATGTCAGATTGCAAAGGGCCCTGTGATGTGTTTCTACGGCTTTACTACGCAGTGTCATAACATCCTTTTAACGAAACCACAAAATCTATCAAAGGTTCTATCGATGCTGTCCATCTACGCAGTCATATGTCTTTCTTACGTGGACTGTCACTTGTATGGAATCTCCAGCACGGCGCAGGTTTTGTAGTCTCCATAAATAAGTCTTGACTCCTGTTTGCGATCTTCATCTAAAAGTCCGTAGCAGAAAAATAGTCTGCGTATTAGGCCTTCATCAATACACACCAAGCAAACGTAATTTGCGAGAAAATGCGAGACTACAACATGTAACTCAAACATACAGGGTATGGCCGAAAAGTATTGTCACTGAGTCTATTAAAAAGATGTAATAAACAGATCAGTATAACACACCTAAAGGTTTCAAAATAGGTTCCTCCTGCGACAATACACCGCTTCCAGTAAGATGTCCAGACATCGAAGGAGGCACGGTAAGTCTCCTCTAGAATGTGCAAACCTTTTTGACTTTGTAAACTCTACCTGAATGATGTCCTTTCATTGGAGATTTCAAGCGCGGAAACAAAAGGAAGCCTGGAGGAGCCATGTCGGCAATGTAAAGCAGCTGGGGAATCCTTGGCACCTTTGAATCGGCAAGGAGGCGGGTCAAGACGAAGGCGGTGTGGACTGGGGCGTTGCCATCGGTGATGGTCGCTGACGGCCGCCCAGAAGGGGCTTCATCGCTGACCTCGTTACGACCTTCTAAAAAGGCCGTATGACGCCGGTGCACTTGACGTTATGACTAACAATTATCACCAAAGGTCTTTATCATAGTAAAAGTTTTCCACTTCGGACTTGTCGAGTTTTGAACAAAAGATAGATTCCCCCTGTCATAGGAATCGGTATAAAACGAAAGTGAAACGTGTCATCACAGAAGTAGTTTATTGCTTTAGTGCATTAGTATATCATAGCTTGTATGATGTCTATTGTTGTTTGGAAGATGTAGCACCGCCTGATGTGGATGCACTCACGTTGACGCCTAGTGGCACATCTTCGTACCGACGACTAACGCCCATGATCATGATTTTAACACTTGCGGATGCTGAAGTTACTAACATACACGTGTACGCCGCATATGGTGAATCCCGCGCAAATATGGCATCAACAAGCACATAATAAACACTGATACTCGGTAGGCACTCCTCGAAGGCGTCGTGAAACGCGAAGAGAAACGCTGCTCGCCTTGTGTCTTCCCTCTATAAGGCTGAGAGCTGGGCTAGTTGGTGACTGATCATTATACCTATATGGTAAAGAAGCGCACATTGGACGGGCACAGAAGAAATATGGAAGGACATGACACTCGCTACACTCGCAACTGAATTTATTTCGGGAAACATACTTTCAATATATAGGCACCCGAGCACCCCCGAGCGATACAGAAATGCAATCAAGCCCCAATATAAGCTGATCAAAGACCAAATTCTTGCACACTCTTGTGAAAATATTACCGATGCACGTGTAAAGATGAACCAACAGTCCATGTATTCTTATCTAGGACCAAACTTTCTGCGTATACTAAAGCGATACAAAAAAACAAATCTTAACAAAACACATGCAGCTATACACTTTAGAAAATCATGTACAATCTAGGATTATTGCAAGATGTTCCACTAGAAATCTACGCTGGCTTAAAAGGAAAATAGGAGACGAGAACGAGGGCGTAACAGAAGCAACCCTGCTACTTAAGGCCTTTCCAGGAAGGTGGCTGATGGAATGAAACTGATGCTTGACTAATGCAGCAGTCATTTCTTTTTTTAATGTGAAACGCTTCAACTATTAAGCTGGTAATTGGTTCCCATGATGGAAAACCACGAATGTGTCGTCAAACAGTAGCAAGCAGCCACACTGAGAACAGTGTCCCTTTATATGGGAATGATCATTTTTTTCTAAGGCCCTCTTATGCTCTGAAAGCCTGGTGTTCAGACACCGACCCGTTTGGCCGATGTATACTTTCCTAGAAGATAGGTGGTGAACAGTATACAACACGATAATTTGCATCTAATGAACTTTGTTTCGTGATTTATCGTGCATCGGTTGGTATTACGTTTTTTCTCCTGCGGAAAGTTGCGGTCTAACCTTGCACATATCTTACCTCGCTTGTGGGTGCCGAGAACACCACTTCTATGTCAAACCTATGGCCTACATTTTTTTAAATTATGGTGTCTGTACCATATGTGCACAAGATTGCCCATAATTTGAAAAAATGTAGGCAATAGAAGTAGTGCTCTCGGCCCCCAACAAGCAAGATAAGATATGTGCAAGATTAGACCGCAAGCTTTCCTCAGGAGAAAAGACTAATACCAACAGATGCACTGTAAGTCACGAAACAAAGTTTGCTAGATGTAAATTATCCGTTGTATTGTTAAATCTTGATCACTCTGTATCACTTTATAAAACTTGATAGCAATCCTATGTTCGAACGAGCGCTGCATTGTTGCTTGCACGGCAAATGAAAACGAGTTTCACAAAAAAGTGTCCTTACTCTAGAGATGGTAGCATGCGATTGTGTGACCGAAGGTGCATAAGCAAAGTTCCCCCTCCACCAATATGAGGTGGTCCTTGCCTGTTTTGAGGTATACACGCATTACAATTTAATCATTGAAACTACTATTCGGACAAACCGTGTATAAACGGAATTGAGATAAAACATTCAATGATATACTGGAACTGCTGTTGTGATGCTGTATTTAGTATCAAGCATTTATTGTAACAACTGTTAGAATTAGGATTTAGCTTCCTAGAACGTATAGTGCTTGGTGTGTGACCTCGAGTTGTCAACGTGTTGAGAGATGAGTGCAGTTTTAGCATGACATTCTTTAAAATGCGTATGCGGTGCATTTTACTGAGACAATGCGTCAGTAAAAGTGTCAGAACGCAGTATTCCTTACTCTGTTAGCGATATCATTTGGGAGCACTGTTACCTATTAAAAATATCATGCAGATTTCTCATGGCAGAAGGACCTTACTAACGAAAAGAAGGCGTCCTAATGAAATTCAGTGAGAATACCGATGTCATTCCTTAAAAGTGCTCGGCGCCGGCTGGTGGATCTATGAGTACTTTTCATTTGCTTGCTGCTGTTTAAATAGATTTCATTTAACGTTTGCACCCCCTGCACTTGGTAGTGGGGTCTGCCCGATTACTGTGGCGCATAGACAACTGTGGCGTTCTTGACGACGGAGCACACGTTACTTATAGCCAAAGGCTTCGCTGCTAAAATGGTGCTCCTCGATCCGCTCCTCTTCTTTATTTTCTATCAAACAGGCAGATTCGACATATGTATTTGAGTTTTTTAACACTTCTCGCTGAGGCACATTACGGACCCTTGGCTACACTAATAGAGCCTTCCAACATTTCTGCCTTATTTCATACTGTTATGGCTCTGTTTGGAAGTGTTCCTTGCTGCTTACGACACATGCAGTTCTTCGCAAATTATAAGTCACTGGAAACTTCATAGAAATTTCTTCGTTCTCGCAGTTTTAGCTGTGTTTCGTTATTCAAGAACATGAGTCAAGCTTCTTTACTTCCGTGATAAATTTCCCATTGGAGAGCGTTAAATACCGTTAAAACGGAATATTCTTGTGCTATGTATTATAGTGAAGTCTATTTTTTTACAGTCCATAAATGATACTTAGGTGTGCTAGCACTCAGGGCTGCAGTCATTTTTTCGATATAGCTTTGCTTTGTAAAGCAGTATTATTCTATACGGAAACAAATCTCAGTGACCATGAGTTAATGCTCAGTGGAAATGATCGATAGCACTGACGGGTAAGACTCACATCGATTAAGCCCCAACAACACGTACACGCTGGAACGCGTCAGCAGGCGCTGCGTCGGGTCAGCACCAGTCGAAGAGTACGAATTGTTTGTTCACGCATGTCGAAGACGAGAGCTAGCGCTGTCAGCTTGACGTGGGCTACGCGCCAAGTTGATCTCATTTCGGGAACGACGTTTTTCCCTGAGCTGAGCTGCGCGGGAGAAAGCGGCTGGTTGCGCGAGTGATTGTGAGCATGGTGCCCACGGCAATGTAATAGCCGTAGTGCATGCGACCTACAACGCTTCAGGACAGAGGACGAATGAGCGAACCGCGCTTGGGCTCCTACCAGATCTCGTGCCTTGATACGTACGCTCGAAGCGACTTCGTATCATCGTCAACAACTACAGCCAAAACAGATTTGCACAACAGCGCTTTGTTGTTCAAGAAAAAAGTAATAAAAATATGCCTTCGTAAGCGACAAGCAGGCCGCAACAGATCGGAGTCTTTGACGACTCCACTAGTGCGCACGGTATGCCTAGCTAGACGGAAGCCTCGGCTGATGCCGTTTGAGACGCAGTACAAGCTCGTCATTTTCGCAAGAGGGCTTGTATTGTGATGTCGTGCATTTTTAGATGCGTGGCAGCTCTTTAACTAGCCTGTGTAACGCTGTCCATCCGCAAAAACGCGACGCAAGGCGCTTGCCTCGGCGCAGGTGTTGGAGCGGTGCCAAGTAGGTCACGCTGCAGCTGGGCGTTGACGTCACGCACCCCTCGCACGCTTCCCTCGCAGGTGCGCGCGTACTTCACTCTCTCCCTCACCCACCGGAGCGCCGCAGCTGCCGGCTCCACCGCCGGCTCGCCTCCCGTGTCCGCGTTTCAAACAAACGTTTACACCAGTAAACGCTACACCGAGTTTCGCTTCAAACGAATCTTCCAGCGCTAACCGCGGCACCCGCGTTAGCGCCGTTCAATCCGTGACGCCACCCGTGCGGAACGCTGCTGCTTCGCATCCCATCAGCGTTCCCTTCGGGGAGATGGTCCAATTTTTTTCGTTGTCCTCGATGCGAAGAGAAAAGATGGAAGCGAAGCAAGCCGCTTGGCTGAGACAGCCGGTGTCGATTTTTAACTAGAGAATGTGCTCGCACCGGGGCAGTAGGGGGTACCGACCTCGTGGGTGTTTTGCTACTCTGTCCTACTTATCTATGGAGACACACTTTTGAGATCACTGTATTCGATTAGCAAATATTTTGTGTCGGCAACAAATTGTAATCAATCTTTTTCATGCCACCTTGAGCGGCGTTAACGGCAAATGTGTTTGTTGCCCTGGCCCAGGCGGCGCGCAGCAGTTCGTAAAAATTGCAGCTGCGCGCCTTTTCTCTTTCTTCCTGGGAACGCGACAAGACACCTAGTCTACATATCGCGTTGACGCGCTATAACGTGCACTTGTGGTTAGGGCTCAATACTCTCATAGAGAACGCACATAATGCATTAGGAAGATTTCTTTCGTACACAGCCGAAGCTTTTACAAAAGGCTCCCATGCTATCTGCGCCCACACCGTTATTAAGGTCCCGGATAAGGTGCTAGCAGACTAAATGAAGAAGGTCTGGTTTCCTAGTTATATCTACAACCTTAGGCAGGATGTTATTACGAGTGATTCGTACGATTAAAAAAATCACAGCATATCCACGGAGTGAATGATGATGAGTGGGCGAAGCTGCGGAGCTTCATCGGTAAACCGTAAATCTTCCGTGAATTCTGCCCAGTACATCATCACCGACGTGAGATCGGCCGCGTTTATACTAAAGGTTCGATGAGAGTTATGACGACTTGCAGCTCACTTTAATTTACATGTACGCTGTGAATTTTCATTGTTTAGAAAACCATTGCTTTAGAAAACATCTGGCGTCTTTCGTTAAGCAGCTGACGTCTTTTCGTTTTGCTTTTAGCAAACATCTGGCGTCTTTCGTTGGTTTGTTTCATCAATCAACGGCGTTTTGAACAAAATTTTTATTGTTTAATCACACACAGGAGAAATCTCACCGGGCACTAGCTTGGAGGTAAACAATGGCTGCTAATGGGGAATGAGAGACAGAAGAAGTCGGCTTTTAGCTAACACTTACACTTCTACTTCTACTAACGTTTCCTACTGGAACATGCCAATGGTTGCTAATGAGGAATAAGAGACAGAAGAATTCGGCTCTTAGTTAACGCGCACGCGGCGAATTTTTTATTGTTCAACAACGCACAGGAGAAATCTCCCACCGGCACCACCTTGGAGGTCAAGATCTGGTACTAGCGTTAAGACTGGATGCTTTAAGGAGCTTCGCCCCTAAAAACGGCGGGAAGGGGAGGATGGAAGCTGGCGAATTAAAATTGCTCAAAAATCTGGTGGGCGCTCGAGTCAACGTTTCGACAAGTGCACTTTTCTTCTTCCAGGCCAGAACTGATTTGTTCCAGCCTGTCGGAACCTTGAGTCAGTTTCAGCCCTGAAAAAGACAAGTCCACTTGTCGAAACGTCAGATTATGCACTCACCTCCTGCTTACAGATTTTTTTTCATCGTGCAATTCAAGTGACATTAAAATTTGTTTCTAATCAACAACCACTTTTGTGCCTAGAATGACTGTGCTTCGTCTTTCTCGTCCGATAAAAAACTTATAAGATGGGTGTTACACAGCTCACTACGTTTACGTAAGCACCAATCCTTTAGCCATATTTCACACCCTAGTTAGGTTCATTTCGTACGCTGAGAACTCCTGTGGGGTATGGACCATGGCGATGCATTGTATGATGGGTATGCTTTTAAGTAACGTCACCAGATAGTACTAAATGTGAGAACAAATCCCACGTTACCAGTTCTTTCCAATCATTGTCGTGTCGCGCCAACTGCAATAAATTTTGCTTAGAATAAATTTTTGCTATTACTTACCATCATCGATAGTGACTAGTGCCTTGTCGGGGGCATCTCCTTTGTTGAAGTGGACTGTGATATTCCGTCTGAAAGCACGTAAGCAATAGGGAAAATTAGCAAGAAAAAGCAACTGCGGCTACACTTCATGGCTCCCTAATATAATGCCGACATTTAAGCAATTGTTGCTACGCTGGGGATAACAATGTCTGGTACTAGACTTCTCCTTAGCTCCGGGTGCATGTCTTGCCGTCATTAAGTTATTCGGATTCAGTAAATAACAATGGATCGCATTTATATATGCACACAGTTTAAGATGCTATATGTTGGCAAGTGCTCATCTCAAAACAATCTATGCTGTTTTATGCTTGAGTATTGGTGCAAGAGAAAAATGTACATAGTAAATTTACAGCGCGAAAAAAACGAGATACAGAAGGAGAAATACCACACAGGGCAAGCGCTGTCTTCTGTCTCTCGTTTTCATCGCGCTGTAAATTTACTATGAACGCTTACCAACTAGCCGGACTTAGCACGCTTTAGGAAAATGTAGTAGTTGTGGCGATAATAAGGTGGTGCATCCTAATATTATTCAGACGTGTTGCTGTGTTTTCTAGCCCAAGAAATAAAACAGTTCATGTTTCAACAACAATTGTGCGCTGTTATGGTAACACGTAAAGTGACGTTTTCATTCCATATTCAATAGAAAGATTGGCGGTCCAGATTTTGCGCCACTCGAAAAACAATCGCAATATCACTACTATCACGCATTATACAGCCTATCGCGCATTTTCCCCATATTCCCGCGTTTTTGTTGCCCGACCTGCCGAATAGAATGTCTTCTGCAAGCGATGTTTAAACGTTACCCAAAAACTTCTACGCGATGAATGAGGCCTCGGCTTAAAGGGCCCCTCTCCAGATGACATAACCAATTTGAGTTAGACACTGGAAATTGTCGCGCGCTCAATAAAGAGCATTATCCCACAAGTATCCGTCCATTAGAAGCTGAGAAAAGCAATCTTTCAAGGCGCCGCGAAACCATGATGCGAGGAGGCGAGCTTGAAACCCTTGCCGCTCGCCTAATGTAGCATTCGCAAACCACAAATCACCTCCCTGCCCTCTTCGGCATGCGAGCGGGAGGATCACATGACGCATACGCATGAACACATCATGCGCACGCAATGTCACGAGCGTATGACGGGCCCAAACCAGCCCGAGCTGCCCAAGCCCCCGAGACGCGAGCTGTGTTGCGGCGTTCGTTGCGCTTCACCTCTGCAAGTTATGCCGAATGCGCCCTCGCCGATCACATGACTTTCAACCTATTGCTGAGCACGAAAACTGCGAAAGTTGTACGGACGCGAGAGTGCGGTCTGCCGCATGAACATTTAGTTAAAGGCGGGAGGATAAATTAGCCTAATGAGCCCTGGAACGCGGTAGAAAATTAGTTTCGTTGTAAGGGGTGGCGTTTGCAAGATGCGCAAAGCGCGAGAACACGAACGCATGCGAAACGGAGATAGATTAGCCTCGCATCTCGCTGCGATTCTGAGTAAACATTTCAAAAGAAGACGCACACATTCGGTTTGTGTGTTTTATTATTACTCTCAAGTTTTATTCATCTATTCAAGCAACAAATTACACAAACTACATGTCGTGTAAATTTGTTTACACGACATAAAATTTCCGGGCTCCGGAAATTTTGACCACCTGGGGTTCTTTAACGTGCACCTAAATCCAAGTACACGGGTCTCAAATATTTTCGCCTCCACCGAAAATGCAGCCACCGCGGCCGGAATTCGATCCCGCGACCTTCGGGTCAGCAGTCGAGCGCCATAACCACTAGACCACCGTCGCGAGGTGTATGCCTTTAACCCTTTCAGTCCCAAATTAATTTATTGAGATGAAATTTTGAGATGTGCATGATCATGGTAATTAAAAAATGAAAAAAAAAACTTTGCTCACACTTTTCAAGGAAGAGTAATTAATGTCGAAATTAATTTAACGAATAATTATTGTTTAATATTATTTCCATTATTTTTACTTAATTCATTACTCAAACAATTATTTAGATGGGATAGCATAATGCCCAATAGCCAACATTCCAATTTTCGACGCAAAACTAAAATAAGTGCCCTATTTCTGCATGGTGAAAGAAGAAGCTGCCTCAGCAAAATGCGCGAACAGCATGACCGCTTCTGAATTTTCCTTTGTTCACAGGTGACCTCGCTTTGTTGTACGTGCCAGGTTGGCACCATACGTAGAGCAGATGCTGAGTATGAGCTCTTGAAAAAGAACAAAGCTTCATCTTTACGAGGTGCTTGCTGAGTGACCTAGAAAATTGATGATTCCAATTGGAATCACTGGGCCTGAAAGGGTTAAACTATGCTAAGAATGCGTTTACGCTACAACAATTACGACTGAAATAATGATGACTCAAACCATATCGCATATTCGTGATGAGATGCACTTCTACGCCACAATCAGTGCAGAATAGCTCCCTCTGTGTCCAAGCTTGGACTAGGAACCCCTGAATTTTTCCTATGGTCGAGACTTAATCTAATTAAATCACCATGGCCAGCAGAGAACTATATTATGCAACATCGTTTGAGCTCAATTCTTAGCAAAATCAGTTGAACTTTGTGCTTTCACAATTACTATGTGGACGGTGTTAACAACGACTGGGCGCTGTGGATTTCAGTCCTGATGTTTTAGTAAGGTATTATTGGCTGCGGATCACTTTAAGTAGAGTGGTAGAACACATCTTCCAGTTGTAAGTTTAGACTTTGCACTCTTTTCGCAATCTTTTCTCTTGTTGACTTCGCTAGATTACGAAGGATTTAAGAAATAAACGTTTGCGACTCACTTCGGATGACCGTTGAGGCCCTTAAGAATCCAAACATAGTCAGCAGTTGGTCCCTGTTTGTCAAATTTTGTTCGCACAGTGGTCAGGCACTTAAGATCTCCATATTCCTCGGTGTCCAGTATGAGCACACCATTGGGGTGTATCTCAAATACCTGCAAAGGCGTCATTGAGGTTCAAACGGTGGTGAATAAATTACAAAATTTAAACTCATCCAACGAAGCGATTGTACGATAGCAACAAGCGCAAATATAGTACTTACATGAATTGATAAAGAAACATATCTCCACACCTTTAGGAGGAATATGTTTGTCGAATAACGCCCAGTACGAAATGAACGAAACGCTAGTAAAAGCAACCTGTATTAGCGATGTTCAATTTACATGATTGTGCAGTTGCCGACAGCAACACCAAAATTTCGCAGGACACACATGCTCGAAGCTTTTAAGCTTGATTTGAATTTGTCCCAATCGTGTCACGGAGTATCGGATATCGTTCTTCTGGGACTTAAAGAGAAAGGTATAAGGTATAGGCGCCTGTTTTTAATCAAGATGCTTATTGCAAACGTTATCGCACACCTGTTTCCCGAGAGGAGCTTTAATACACACTGCAGACAGCGCCAGTATGGTTCAGTCTATTGCGAGCAAGAAAAATCTGTCACTTCTACATGCTATATCAGGCAATAAATGGGTCTTGGCTGCGAAAATTGTGTAGATGCCAACTGCAGCAGAATCTTAAATTGAATTACTTTGTCATATTTCAGTATTATACCGGTTGCTCAAAATTATGCTCTATGGTTTTCTTAAACTTCAGCACTGGGAAGAACCTGAAAACAACCTCTACAGATAAGCTATTCCAGGGGAAAAAGTAAGAAAATAATTCTCACTTTTAGCCAGCCCAATTAGCTAAGAATCAATAGTGAACTTTTTAGTGACTGTAGCAAGCGGGCATGTTTGTACAGAAAAGTTGGAGGCAGTAGCGTTTGTACGTAGTTCCCTTGGAAGAATTCTTTAGTATGTCTGTGTTCCGGGATATCCCTTCGCAAATTTTGATTATAGTTTGTATGATTAAGCATGCAAGGCGGTGAGATCGCCACAATATTCCTTTCTGATGTGACTAGCAGTCATTACTTGCTATCGCCGGCCGGTACGAAAAAGTAAACGTTATCATCTTTGCCTATACCTTCCACAAGTTGTCAGACTAAATGGCGCAGCGCAACTGCCGCGCCACACGGGGAGGAGCTCTGCGCCAGTCCTCACTGTTTTGCATGCGTAATCATGCATGCGCAATCATGCGTAATCATGCAAGTTTTGCATGCGTAATCATGCAATCATTCAACTTTGCAGCGGGATATCTTGGAGCACAGACATGCTAGAAGAATTATTGCAAGTAGAACTGTGTAGAAACGTGACTCTCTCCAACTTTTCAGCATAAACATGCCCGCTTGCTGTAGTCAGTAAATGTTCATTATTGAAGCTTAGCTAATTGGGTGGCTTGGAGCGGTAATTATTGTCCAATTGTGTGCACCCCTGGTGAAATAACATATCCGCAAAGGTGGTGTTCACGTACCTCCAAGTGCTGAATTTTAAGGAAATTATAAAGGCCAACACCCTGTATATGCAAGACTGAAGCCATCACGCGTGCTTTTCTCGGTTATTTGGTCAGGCACTTTGTATAAAAAGTCAGGATAAAGACTAAACCATGTTTTATTATGCGTTGGTCCTCGAGTGAACAGTGTGATGTGAAATGGAGCCCCGACAATACAGAAAATTTTGTTGAGCTGCCTGAGGTAGACGAAGAAGCACGGTCAATATGCGCACAAAACCGACAGCACATGTGCCATTGTTTCAAAAATTAGCATAGCGAAATATTTCGGCTTGTGTGGCCAGAGTCGCTCTACATGTGGAAAATCTGTCGCCAAAATCAGTATTTAGCACAAAATAACAGAGCGAAACAAAAGTTTAGGAAAACACATAGTAATACGTGCCTTGAAAATGTCACCGACATCATTTTGTGGGCCTTCCTGTGAGTCAACAAAAACTGCCACTGGTGCCAGCCAAAAGGAGCATATGCACGCTACCACAAAGTTATTTATTTGCCGCATGTTGGGTCGAGCTGGTGTAGTGTCACGGCGGCACGTTGAGCTTATATATAAGTACTAGTCAGCTCTATCAACGTTGACCTATGACTGATATTCATCGCCGTTCAAGTTTCGGGAATATTAGGGCTACGGAAATCCGCTTTAGTTTTTCTTAGCCCTTGCTTTCGTGATAATTGGATTTGCTAATTGGATTTGCTCGTGATAATTGGTAACTGCAGCCTGGCACAAGAAAAACAGCTTCAGGAAAAGTTGGTTAACATGCTCTCAGCTTCCCAGAGTCTATTATACTAACACAACGATACAGATGCTCCATCTTTACTTGCTTACTAGCTTCATGCCACGCCGTCGCGATCGTAATTTGATCTGCATTCAAAAATTCACTTGGCGCTGGATCTTTTTCTCGTTGATTCGTGGTTCACGGCATAATGCTAGAGTCGTAAAGAACCACACTTTGCAGCCGCGCATTATTTTGTTTAGAACTAACACTGGACTAACATAACAAATCGGAAATGCTTATGAGGGCACCTACAGTTAATCACTTTTTTGTGTTAGAGTCACAGTTGTGTTGAGGGAGTTGTCACAAAGGCGTGAGTCAGCTTTTTTCCTGTGGATTCTCCGTTAGAGTGCAAGATTGTGTGCGATGAGAACATGTAGGAGTATGTAGGAGTCATACGAATTTGCTGAGTACCGTAGAATACCCGAGGGAAATTGGCAAATGATTTGCGCGCTGAAACAAAGGCAATTCAAAGCATAAACGCGCATTGAATGCTCTTCACGCCCCTAACCTATCTTTGATTGCTGTGAGGATGCACAATATTGAAAGACACTGAGGATGGACTGCTTGCACTTGGTTTCCGACTCTGAGTCGAATACCCAAGCATAAATCTCCGCTGCCTCTCCAGCTTTCGTGGTCGCTTTATTTTTCACCAAAAACAAACAAGTTGACGGGGAAAAAAAGGTGGCCGGGAAAAATGCCGCAGCTATATATCGGTGGAGAAGTGACAAGGTGCCGCACTTGATCTCAGAAGGGAGTGACAGAGTGAATTGCATACTAACAGTTACAGTTGCTCTTTGTTACACATTGGAACCGTAGTGAACTCACAACGGACGCGTCTGCGCTAGTTTTACCAGTTCACATATAGCTACATTAGTTTATCGTACACGTGCAACTAGCAAGAAACATGAAAGAAAAAAAATGCAATAGAAAATACCAACCTACCAACCACTGCAAGTACAGTGAAATCTACTATACCCCGATATATATATATATATATATATATATATATATATATATATATAATATATATATATATATATATATATATATATATATATATATATATATATATATATATATTGTACTGAATGCGAATGACAGACGCTCTGCTGTTGTGAAAGAGAAAGACGACAATCGGTGGCTGTGGTTGTCGCTCGCGCTCGCGCTCGCTGGTAACCTGACCTGACTTGCAAGAAGCCTTCCGCGACGCAACGTGTAGACCTGCTCGAAGCAAAACACCCCCATTTGAAGTGGTGGAGGAGCCGGGGTTCCCATCATCCTGGAACTTCGCAATCGGACACTACCATCACCTTTCAACATGACTGCTCCTGGCCCTTCGCAAGCTGCTGCCACCACAACGACAGTCTTCTGTACTGGTGTGCCACGGCAACGCGACCCGCCCGTATTTCACGGCAACGACGAGCACGACGTCGAGGATTGGATCGTTGAGTATGAACTCGTAAGCGCTTCCAACAAATGGGACGACTGCGACAAGCTCACCAACGTGCGCTTTTACCTAGCTGATGTGGCCAGCCTGTGGTTTAAAAACCATGAGGCTGACATCACCAACTGGTCGACCTTTAAGGCAACCATCACAGAGGTCTTCGGTCGTCCCGCCGTGCGCCGGCTTCGCGCGGAACAGCGTTTGCGTAGCCGAGTCCAGCGCCGGGACGAGACGTTTACGAGCTATATCGAAGATGTCTTGTCCCTCTGCAAGCGCGTCGACCCGTCTCTCGCCGAAATGGACAAGATAAAGCACATCATGAAAGGAGTCGACGACGACACGTTTCAGATGCTTGTCGCTCGCAACCCTCAGACTGTCGCCGATGTGGTCCAACTCTGTCAGTCATACGACGAGTTGCGAAAACAGCGTGTCTCGACGCGCCATGCTGCCGAGGCTACAGCTGAGGTTTCCGCCCTTGTCGATGACGTCGCTGCTGATCACACCGTTTTACTGCCACAGATCAAGCAGTTCATCCGTGAGGAAGTTGCCCGTCAACTTTCCCTTGTCGCCCAAATACCTGAACCAGCGACACCATTGGAACCACGTCTTCGTCAGGTCATTCAGGCGCAAGTCGCGCATGCACTACCACCATCACCGCCTGCCACTACACCGCTGACCTACGCGGCCGTCGCTGCCAGACCACAGGCTCCATCTGTTTCTGGCGCCTACCGGGCCACCGGATCCTTCTACACGACGCCGCCGCCCACACGCACTGTGGTACCCCATCCTACTTCGCCGTCCGGACCTTCTGTCGTCAGCCCATGGCGCACCTTTGATAATCGGCCGATATGTTTCGCGTGCGGTTTTGCGGGGCATATAGCCCGCTACTGTCGACGTCGCAGCTTCCAGTCTCAAGACGGTGTGGCTTCCGCCAATTATCAGGCTGCCCAGCATTCCCAACGACTTTCTTCGGCTGTCGCTGACTCGTTTTCCCCTCGACGCCCTTTCGACTCACGCCGTTCGTCTTCGCCCCGTCGCCGATCCATCTCCCCGATGCTTCGCCGACCTAGCCCCGCACGAGAGGAAAACTGACAGCCGCAGTTCCGGAGGCAAGAACTGCGCTGTCGTCGAACTCTTCAAGACCTCTTCATCCGCCCAACGAAATTGATATAGTAGTCGAAGGTATCGCCGTACGTGCACTTGTCGACACAGGAGCCGTCGTTTCTGTCATTAGTGAGAAATTGTGCCGCAGTTTGAGAAAGGTGACCACGCCGCTTACGAATCTTGCCCTGCGTACAGCGACATCGCATTACATCACGCCTTCGGCTCAGTGCACAGCTCGTGTTGTGATTCAAGATGTTCGGTATGCCGTCAAGTTTGTCGTTCTTCCGCGATCATCCTACGACGTCATTCTAGGATGGGATTTTCTTTCAACCCATCAGGCCCTCGTAGACTGCGCTCGTGCTGAACTGACGTTGTCGAATCCGTGCCCTGACCTCGACGACCGCAGTCCCCCTAAAGTGTTTGCCGCAGCTGACGTCCACATCGCGCCTTTGTCCGCCGTCCTAGTGCCTGTGTTTTCGCCTGCTGCCACTAACTCTCCTGTTTTGTTTCAACCATCTGTAACGAGTGCGCGTCACCGAACCTTCGTCCTCCCGTTTGCCGTCATCAAATTTTGCAATGGTTCTGCGGCACTTTACGCATGCAACGTCTCTGCTTGCCCGTCGCTCCTACTACGCGGCGAATGTCTGGGGAGCCTCACTACTTTTGCTGACATTTTCGACGATACAACGCTTGGAGACACGGCATCACTTCTGCCTTGTGCCATCACTTCTGCAACTGACACAGCTGATCCTATCGACGTATTCTGCAAAGCTGTCGATTCCCACCTTACGCCTGTGCAGCAGAAACAGCTTGTCCAACTCCTCCAGCGTTTTCGAGCCTCCTTCGACCACAACCAGCCTTCTTTGGGTCGAACGTCAGCAGTTTTCCACCGTATTGATACCGGTCAACATGCACCATTGCGACAGCGTCCATACCGTGTGTCATCTTCCGAACGTCGTGTCATTGATCAACAGGTAGACGATATGCTCAAGCGTGGAATAATCCAGCCGTCCAGCAGTCCCTGGGCCTCTCCAGTTGTGCTGGTGAAGAAAAAGGACGGATCCATCAGGTTCTGCGTGGACTACCGCCGTCTCAACCGTATCACGCGCAAGGATGTCTATCCTCTGCCGCGCATCGACGATGCCCTAGACTGCCTACAGGGAGCAGAATTCTTCTCTTCCTTAGATCTGCGCTCTGGCTACTGGCAGGTGCCCATGGCCGAGGCCGATCGCGAAAAAAACGGCTTTTGTTACGCCCGACGGCCTTTACGAATTCACAGTCATGCCCTTCGGCCTCTGCAACGCGCCTGCTACTTTCGAGCGTATGATGGACACGATCCTTCGAGGCCTCAAATGGAATATTTGCCTTTGTTATTTAGACGACATTGTCATCTTTTCTACCGATTTCGCGTCCCATTTAACCCGCCTCGAGCAAGTTCTTGCTTGCCTCTCCGCTGCGGGACTGCAACTGAACCTGAAGAAGTGCCACTTCGCCGCTCGGCAGCTTACGATTCTAGGGCATGTGGTTTCGAAGGACGGTATTCTTCCCGACCCCACCAAACTTACAGCTGTTTCCGCGTTCCCAAAACCAACTACCATGAAACAGCTCCGAAGCTTCATCGGCCTTTGTTCCTATTTCCGGCGCTTTGTCCGCAATTTCGCTACCATCATCGCTCCTTTGACCAAGCTCCTCGCTGGCTCTAGTGATCTTTCGGCGTGGTCTCCCCCTTGTGACGACGCTTTCGACGAACTGCGCCGCATCCTCACGTCACCTCCTATTCTGCGACACTTCGACCCATCTGCACCCACTGAGATCCACACAGACGCTAGTGGTGTCGGGCTAGGCGCTATTCTTGCGCAACGGAAAGATGGCTTCCAAGAGTACGTCGTTGCCTACGCAAGCCGAACTCTTACCAAAGCCGAAAGCAACTACTCTGTCACTGAAAAGGAATGCCTTGCCATTATTTGGGCGATTGAGAAATTTCGGCCTTACGTGTACGGACGCCCATTTGACGTCGTGACTGACCACCATGCCCTGTGCTGGTTGTCGTCACTAAAGGATCCAAGTGGTCGCCTCGCCGATGGGCGTTACGGCTCCAAGAATACGATATCCGCGTGGTGTATCGCTCTGGCCGCAAGCATTCGGACGCAGACGCCCTCTCCCGTTCACCCCTGTCTCCTGACTCTGCCAGCTTCCCACCTACTACCTGTGATACCACCGCCCTCACCATCTCCGACATGCCCTCTGAGCAACGCAAGGACCCTTGGCTTGCTTGCATTCTAGACATTCTGTCTGGTCGGACCCCTTCTCCATCTTCTCGGACATTGCGTCGGCAAGCCGAGCACTTCACCACTCGCGAAGACGTGCTGTACCGCCGAAATTACACACCCGGCGGCCGTAAGTGGTTACTCGTCATTCCGCGTCACCTCCGGTCTGAAATTTGTTCGACGTTCCACGACGACCCACAATGCGGCCACGCAGGTTTCCTTAAAACTTATTCTCGGATCAGGCTTCGGTATTACTGGCGTGGCATGTACCGTTTCATTCGACAGTACGTTCGGGCATGTTCCACATGCCAGAGGCGCAAGACTCCCCCTCAACACGCCGCCGGTGCCTTGTTACCTTTGCCGTGCCCTGCCCGACCGTTCGACCGCGTCGGCCTCGACATCTACGGACCCCTTCCCAGCACTGCAGACGGTAACCGTTGGATAATCGTTGCCGTCGACCACCTCACACGGTACGCCGAAACTTCACCCATTCCTTCGTCGACAGCAAAGGACGTTGCCACTTTTATTCTCCACAATCTCGTCCTTCGTCATGGCGCCCCTCGAGAGTTGCTGAGTGATCGCGGTCGTGTGTTTCTCTCAGACGTGATCACAGCATTGCTGCGTGAGTGCCGCGTCGTCCACCGCACCACAAGCGCCTATCATCCTCAAACCAATGGGATGACGGAACGCTTTAACCGCACTCTCGGCGACATGCTGTCTATGTACATCTCGTCAGACCACTCCAATTGGGATCGCGTACTACCGTTTATTACTTTCGCTTATAATACCGCCATTCAAAGCACTACTGGGTTCTCCCCTTTTTTCCTACTTTACGGACGCGAGCCTTCTTGTACTATGGACACTATTCTTTTGTACCGACCCGATGCCTCAGAGTCCACAACTCTATCCCAAGCAGCTACATATGCTGAAGAATGCCGCCAACTCGCACGCACATTCACAACACAAGACCAGGGGCGCCAGAAGCACCACCACGACGCGTCCACTAGTACTACTACCTACGCTCCTGGCTCGCTCGTTTGGCTGCGTGTGCCGTGTACTACTACTGGCCTTTCCTCCAAGCTGGTCCCCAAGTTCCACGGTCCATATCGTGTACTTCAGCAGACTTCGCCGGTGAACTACCTCATCGAGCCACTGGAACCATCTTCTGACCATCGCCGCCGTGGCCAGGAAATCGTTCACGTGTCCAGACTCAAACAATGCTATGATCCTCCTGTGTTTTCTGGCCCCTAGGTCGCCAGGATGGCTCCTTATTGCGCGGGGAATAATTGTACTGAATGCGAATGACAGACGCTCTGCTGCTGTGAAAGAGAAAGACGACAATCGGTGGCTGTGGTTGTCGCTCGCGCTCGCGCTCGCTGGTAACCTGACCTGACTTGCAAGAAGCCTTCCGCGACGCAACGTGTAGACCTGCTCGAAGCAAAACACCCCCATTTGAATATATATATATATATATATATAGTACGTAGGTTATGAAGAGTCTGTCTTCGGTTGCCGTAAAATAATTAGGAAAAATGTATACGCTTCTAAAAAACTGTTTATGTACCGACGTTTCGATCGGAGACCGATCTTCATCAGGATGAAGATGAAGATCGGTCTCCGATCGAAACGTCGACAAATGAACAGTTTTTAGAAGCGTATACCTCTTTCCTATATATATATATATATATATATATATATATATATATATATATATATATATATATATACATATATATATATATATATATATATTATATATATATATATATATATATAAGAAAGAAAACTGGTCACAGTGAAAAACATAACATTTATTCTGACATTTCAGAATAAAGTTCCGAATAAAGGTTGTTATGTTTTTCACTGTGACTAGTTTTCTTTCTTATATATATATATATATATATATATATATATATATATATATATATATATATATGAAGCAGAGAATGGTGTAGCCAAAGAAAACATACTTTGAGGATGTCATTTGTAGTTTTATTGACCTTTAGTCGCCAATTCAAAATGTACAAATATATCGCCAGTTCGTCCGCCATGTGGGCGGATTATCCGCTCACAATATGCAGGACAACAGCGAATCCATACACTCCTTACGCAGCGAATTCGAGTACACATCGCAGACGGAACAGGCGCCAGGGTGGTCTAGTGGTTATGGTGCTCAATTGCGGAACCGCAGGTCGCAGGATCAAATTCCGGCCACGGTGGCCGCATTTTCGATGGAGGCGAAAATCCTCGAGGGCCGTGTACTTGGATTTCGGTGGCAGGTAAAAAAACCCAGGTGGTCTAAATTCCCGGAGTCCTCCATTACGGCATCTCTAAGAGTCTGTGATGAGTGGAGTGCGCGTTTGAATTGTGCGCCTTTGGAAAGTGCGCGTGATAAAGAGGGATGACAAGGAGTGCGCGCGCGGAGGTGGGCAGAGTGCCGAATGGACGACGACGACGAATACCTTCACGAGGGCACGAGGCGCAAGGATTCGACGTACAAGTGGCCCAATCAGAAACCAACACGGATCAGGTCAGGGGCCAATTACTTGCTAACACCGAGGTCCAGCAGTCTCCAATGAGGAGTGGACAAGTGTGCCCGAGGGCAGAAAAAGCCTGGCCTGAGAAGAGCCGGGGAGTTCGAAGGGAATGATGCAAGCAGAAGGTTGGCACCGGACCGGGCGCTGAAGAGGGGCCGTCGGGTTCCGTACCCGAGCCACCAAGACTTCAACCGGCCGTGGCCTCCTGCCATCGAATTCCCGTGAGAGGCCATAGACATGGTGCGAGAACTCCACCCCAAGGCCTTCGGACTCCAGTGCCGGCAGGCAACGTAGCAGCAGCAGTTGGGCTACGGGCCCGAGCTGTGCATTGAGTTGCCTGGCCAGGTTGCCCTGGCATCTCAGTGAGTCGCCCAGCAGCCACCGTTTCGTCTTCGTCACCAGCCAGCCCGCGTCAACTCCATCCGTCAAGCCTCGGCGATTTGGTGAGATTGAACTGGTTTTATTCCACGCTTCTCTGCTCAGCCGCGTCAGAAGTAGACTGTACAGTTTAAGTCTGTGAACATGCCTTTTGTTTGTTATTAAGAGTTTGTTACCGCGTGCAGTGACCTTTTTGTTAAGCGTTTGCCTATGTATAGTTATTTCTCCTTCAGTGTATAATTAAAAGTTGTGCGTGTTGTTTGTTAAACCAACGGCTTTGTCCTTAATAAAGCTCTCCGGCGCTCAGTCTTAGAGAGCTGTCGTAAATAGAAAAAGAACCTGCATCACAAAGTCATAAAGTGGTTTTGAGACGTTATACCCCATCAATTAATTAATTAAAGTAATCAGACGGAAGACTTTATTCTACAGCATGTTTCAAGAAATGTGTTTAAATATTATTATAAGCAAGGATAATGAGATATTGTCACGCTGCCTTCGTAATTACTTCTGTGATGACATCCATATTTTGATGAGTCGAGGCATGAATTACGACAATGAATAAAGAAATAATCTTAGGTAACTTTTTAATTAATGATAACAGGCGGTCGGGTCAAATGGGAAAATTACAGCCCTTCCTTCAAAAAGTGTGTTGCCGCTTGCAGATTTCGCAAAAGCCACTGGCAATTACTAGCGAGCAATGAAGTCTGACCAATTGTCGCAGGCGAAACCGAAGAGCACTATTGCCATACATTTCGGAGACGTCCACAATGAGCGAGCGTCGTTGTACCAACCATCTGTTGACCTCGCTTCGTGGTTGTGCAGGTTTCGTTTGCGATTACAACACGTATGCCGCGCGTACTGTTAATAAAACTCAGAAGGCCTAACACAACTGCAATCGCCGTCGTGAAGAGTGACGTCATTCTGGTCGTCTGCTAGTTGTGCTCATCGGTGCTTTAGTTTCGGTGTCGCGGATGAACTTGGTTGCATTTCATTGCTCCTTAATAATTACCAGAGGCCGATTTTTCAAAATCTCAAAGCAGCAATGGCTGGTCCCTAGGAAGTGCAGTAATTCTCCTATTGGACTCGAGTGCCGTCTCCTTTAATTAAAAAGCATATTAAATGCGAAGCATTTCTTAGCGAACCTCTGGCACTTTGGCCGTTTCTATCTACGTATCTATCTATCTATCTATCTAGCCGCCTACGTCTGGGCGCTCTCCTGATCGTCTCCATGCCTTGTAATATACCAAAATTGGCATAGCAGGGGATCAGTGTCTGACGAACACGATTCACTGGTTATAGCATGAATAACGCAAAATACCTGTCGCGTACGTCATCAAACCCTTTCTCTCAGTCACGTGTGGCACATACCCGTATACCAGAGTTCATGTTAAGCGGGTATGTGCCACAGGTGATACAGTCTCAACCAACACAGTAACCCCGAATACACACATTGACATGCAAGAAAAGTGATAATAATACTAATAGTTGGGGTTTTATGTCCCAAAACCGCGATATGATTAGGAAATACGCCGTAGCAATGGGCTCCGGCAATTTTGACCATCTGGTATTCTTCAACGTGTACCGTGATCGCATCTAGCATATAGCATATTGCCTCAAACGAAATTCCACCGCCGCGGCCGGGATCGAACCCGCGACCTTCGGGTCAGCAGCCGAACACCGTAACCGCTACACCACCGAGGCGGACGCAAGGAAAGGGAGGAAGCTGAAGACAGAACACCCCTGGAAGACGCTCAACTACCATCCACTCGTCCACGTAGTCCGCAACGTGGACCCCGTGGATTACGCAAAACCCGGGGTTAATGCTTCCTGCAATAAATCTGCTGAGAGAGCCAGGCCTCTCATCATTACCGGTGACTTCAACATTGATTTATGAAGACCCAACAGCGCCTGTTACTTATACTTGGTGAAAGACGGCTTAGATGTGGACAGGGCATCAAAAGACATCGCTGCCACGTCCACGACAGGAGGCATCATAGATCATTGCATCGTAAGAGGAATCCAGGATTTCCACCAGCTGTACTGCACCTCGCACTTCTCTACACTTAGACCCCTCGTAGCCGCGATCACGAGCGGATCCTATTAACAAGTCCGGCCCAGCTGCTGATGCTCACTGATCACGGTGATGATGGCCTTGTTCAAAAAATGTCACTAACCCCTTCTACAGCTACAAACGGGTTCGTGAAAAGTGCGCGCGTTCTTCGTCATAAAGGACAAGTATAAGCATAACAACTGTAACGAAACTGTAACAACTGCAACTGTGACTGTAACGTACATGGAGTGCGCCTGCGCGTGCCACCCGGCTGTGTATATATCTAGGGAAACTTTCCTGAATGAAGCTTAGTTGCGAGTAACGCCTGTCCTGTGCATCTGTGTTTCTTCTTTGTCCAGTTCGGCTTCGCGCTATTCAGTATAAAAGAATATAAGCATTACATATCATCATACCGCGTCTGGTGTTGGCAACACCCATGTTTCTGTCGGCATCGTTATTCAACTGTAAACAACTGGTTATATGATAGATATACGATTCTTCAACATACGTGTGTGCGTATACCACTTCCATGTTTCTCTAGCGTCATTTCGTTACGTTTTGCTCGTTGTGAAAAATGATGCCACAGTCACCATCCCGCGCACGCTTCGCATAACATGGATTCCCACGGTACGTGGGACCTGCCGAATTTTTCATTTATTTTATTTACTTAATGCCGCAATTGCTGTGTCTAATCATCTGAAGATGTATCCCAACACAGAAAAAAGTAATTGTGAAGGCACCGAGCAAATATTTCATTTCACTTATTTTTTATGACATTCGCACAAATTTCTTGAAGCACCCTGTACATTAGACGAGAAGTATGCATCATTTGCAAATGGACTGAAAGGCGGGACTTTTTGTTCGCAGTGACAAAGTACGATCTAGAAATAAACCCCGATTGCCCCGATTTATGTTACTTTTGTTGTGAATGCGAAAAACAATGTCTTAACCAACGCAGTGTCATGCAATATTTGTATTCTATTAGATTTCCTGGTACAACAATAATACGCGCATATAACGTCTTCGTGAATCTCGTTGGCTTACAGCGCGTATGTGCACATGTTCAATGTCTTACTCATACGTCTCGTGACTCCCGCATGGACCTGCTGTTGGCAGTAGAGGAGCTTGACGCAGCGCTGGGAACCTGCAGGCGCTCATCGTCTCCTAGGCCTGGTGATCTGACATATTGAGTACCCTGAAACCTTGTTACGAAGGCGCGACACGTGCGCCTAAATGTATACAACGAGTCTAGGGGCAAGGGTTTGGTTCCTTGAGATTGGAAATAGTGACTTGGTTCCGCTTCACAAACGTCATAATTTGCCCCTAGATATCTCATCGTACCGTACACTGCTCTGGCTAGTTCCATTTTAAGTGTTATGGAAAGGATGGTACTCTGACGCTTGGAATAGTACGTATAATGGCTGCACCCAGGCAGACAGACTTCTGGCTTTTCGCGCTCCTACACAGACAATGTAATCGACACAGTCACGATTGTTCAACATAAGAAACAGGCGAATAATTTTTTCTTGAAGCACCGAATACACGGTAGGATATAAGAGGCAAAACGTTTTTTTTTTTTCACTGCTATTTAAAACAGATGTGGCCTGATTTTGGTAGGATTCTGTAGCATCGACTGAGTTATACTCTGCAAGGAAGTCTGTCCTTAACCTGGTAACAGAGAGATAACATTTATTTACACCCGTCCAGAATGACGGGGGAGGAGGCTTTGGCCTCTGCCCGTTCATACCCCTAGCCGTCGGCTGGCATCTCTTGAGACTCGGCGGCGGTCAGGGCAACACCGATGACTTTACGTTGTTCGTCGGCGTCTTGGCTGCGTAATAAGGCCTGCCAGGATTCTACGTTTCTGCTTGGATCGTTGTAGGAAGGGCAGGTCCAGACCATGTGCACTAGAGCTGCAGTGCTATTATAGTGCGCACATCGGGAATTAAACACTTCCGGGTGCTATTTGCTGTACAGGTGAGGGTTTGGAAACACCCCGGTTTTCAATTTTCGCCACATAATTTCCTCTTTTTTGTTCAGCTGTTTAGCTGCCTCTGGATAGACCTCACGGTGTAAAAGAAATTGCACAAAACGACGCTTGTTACGTTGAGGACAACGAAATCAGCAGTACTTATGATTTTAGAGGTTTCGTTAAATAGCGAATACCCAGCGAGGTCACTCAAGTAAATCAGAGATATTACAATAAATAAACGTGAAGGAAACGCTTCCGCATACAGAATATTGTCACGTGGTCGTCACGTTGACGAAGGCAGCACTCGATGTGTTCGAGACAATATTTCTTTATTTGTGCGAACCTGTGCTCGGAAACTGAAAAGGCAAGGTGCACTATACGACTGCGATTGCTTGCCGCTGTTCGGGTTTCATATGACGCCGACAGTACAAGCCATTTACGCTGCACACTGATAGCGGCGAACAGTGCGTCGGCCGCCGATAACCTGTTCTGTAGCGAGGCGCGTCGGCATCGGACATTCGAGCCTGAACCCTGGTGGCCGTGTTTGTTCGAGAACAATTTCAACTGTTCACGTTTGCGCGCCCAAGCCTAAAAGAGTCTAAAGTAATCTGGAAGGTTCTCAGACATTAGGCCGCGGCTTGCGCAAGGCAACGGCTACGTGTGCAACTGACTAGTTACATAAAAATACAAAAGAAGCATGCGTGGCAATATCACTTCGCCAACAAAATGAATTTTCGTGACGTCAGTCAAGTTAAGCAAGTTAATTTCATCAACCTTAGCTACCATGCAAAACAAAAATTAAAGCATAACACAGGAACTTCACGCACCACCTCAAACATGACTAACCACGTCACCGTGATGCAGTAATATTCTTAGCAACAGAACAGCGTTGATATTTGCGATGAGCTGAAGCTACGAAAGGGACAGAGCTGCTAGTATTTAGGCGAGACAGTGATGATGAAGTTTGCTGTCAGTTAAACCTCACCTTCGTCAAGAGCTGCCATATATGACAACTTGCCTTCAGAGTCATGGCCATGGCGCTTCCGTATTAACTACAATGCTGCCAGTCAGCTTTACCTAAGCTCTAACGCTCTAACTGCACGCGTATGCGTCGTAATGTTTTACACTCAGCTCAGTTGTGTAGCTAGGGACTAGTTTTCGATTCATTTTTAACTGAAGGTGATTTTTAGCGAATTCCGTAAACTGTAGGCCAATGACTACAAACATACGAAGGATGCCAAATATTCGACAAAACCTGCTGAGGGAAGGGTTACTTTTTCCAGAGCGCAATCGTAGAAACTTCATTGTTTACAAACTGACGATTACCTGCTATTCCTGCAGGCCATGTTCACATTATGTCAACATTAGAAATGACAGAAAATATAAGCAATGCTGATTGACTCTTTACTTTTACTTCCGCGAATTTCATTACACCATCGTTAAGAGCCCGCCTGAATTTTCATTTCATTGTCTCAAAAGTTGGCAGTCCATGCAATGTGAACGCGGTCTGGTCGCGCTTATTTCTGTCCACAGGTGATGCGAAAAATAAAAGGAAACTGGGCGGAGTGGGAGAAGCGACGCTTTTATTTACAGTGATGAAGTGCTGCCGCTCAATTAGAGTTATTCTTCAAGGCATGTGAGTAGGCCTTCTACGCTGGAGTTTCAGAAGAAAAGTATCGCCATCTATGGCCACGAACTGGAGAAAATACAGCATCCAGCTTCCTACCTCACATTCTTGTGCGCATGAAGTACGAATACTTCAAATGAAAAGGAATATATGTATAAAACCACGAAGAAGTAACAACGCGAACATATAAATATTGCTTTATTTCTTACAGGACAAGTGAAGCTGCCCTAACGCAGTTAGGGTACATATATAGCTGCCATTTCTTCCTATCCGTGTTTTTACTCTTCCCAGCAGGACTACTTTTCGTAGGCAGCCCCTTCCTTGCATAGTTATTTCGTTATTGCTCTTTAGATTTACTTGGAACGTTGTCCTGGCCTCTTCTGACATCGATAGCGTGCGCTCTGCAGAGGCAAAAGAAAAGGCAGGTTCATTTGTTTGTGTAAGCAAATGAAAGTTGCTACACTCTTGTAGCAACTTTCAATTTTCAGGCTAGAATAAACCAAATTTGTCCTTCCTAATCAAACTGTCTTCGTAATGGGACTGGCAACGAATTTTCATTGTTGAGTACTGTGGTTCTCTGGTCCAGTTGGTAGAGGATTAGAGTTTGAAGGGTTCAGCAGGTTATGCCGAGTGCACATGGAAGAGAAACGAACAGAACAGAGGCTGTACTTACCGAAGTTTATTAAAGACATGTTTTTTAGGACACCGCCACGTATGCGTCAAGAACCAAATGCACTAAAAAATGTGCAATGAAACCAAGCCCGCCGCACGCCCGATTAACCGGACCCTATTGAATACCTGCTGTAGTTCTCTATTGGTGAGGTAGACCGAAGGGTCACTCACACCCTGCTGAACGTCCAACTTTCTCATATACAAGCTTTGCTTATTTCTATTTCCGATCAAGCATGTTCGCTCCCCTTAGTTCAAACGCTGCAAAATGTGGCCAGCGTCCACGCCTCTTGCAATGCAAGGACATGTACCCTGATGTACTATTTGGGAGAAGATTGCCATGCATGCGCTCATTGATGCACCGGCCCGTCTGGGCAATATAGGATGGACGACAAGAGATGTATCTGATACACAACAGAGAATGCACACTTTGGGAAAACAGATTAGCGCTTTTTTTCCCAAACTGTTGCTCGCATCCTACTTCTCTCCTTTGATGTTTTTGCGCAGCCTTGCTAGTTTTTTTCCGCACACAAAACACTAGCTCAGTGCCTTGTGGTCAAACATGCCATGTAGATAGGGCATCACTTCGACCTATATTTGTTCGAGAATTCTGTGCCTTCTTAAACTTTCGCGGGTATCTGTCTCGCCAACTGAGTGAACAAGGTTCCGTCCGCAGCTGTCACCAATGAAGGTAAGGCGTTAAGTTTGGTTTTAATATGCTTAGAAGAGTGTCTCCGCGACCTTAAGGTCATTTATAAACTCTGCAATGAAGACCGGACTATCTTTCTCGATTTGGACATCAAATGTCAGTTTTAGAGACGTTTGCGTTTCTGTTTTCAGCTTGAGATGTTGCCTGTCTGCCCTTGGTCCACAAAAGCGTTTTACCCGTACGAATGAACCCACTCCAAATTGATGAAGTGACGTATCGCTTTTTGTGCTTCACAAATGAACCAGAGCTCTACCCACACTAAGCAGAGAAATTATCATGCTCGCTTGCTATGTTAACTCCGGCAGAGTGCCCGTTGTCACTTTAACCCTAACACTTGATTGTAATTTGGCATATTATAAAAATAAAGTATGTGTGAATATTAGTAGGCGAGAAATTGGCATTAGTTATTTCTTATCCTTGATTTTGAGATAATTGGATTCCTGCTTTATACTTGCGAAACAATTCCAGTCAAAGTTAATATCGCTACTGTCAGGGATCCGGATTGCATTGTCATAAACAGATCACTATGCACGCTCTAGCTAATGCACGGGTTCTCTTGATATTACGCAGCGGAGAACTTAATTTGTTCTGCCTTCAAAAACATTAATTTTGTGCCCCCCATCTCTTCTACAAATGACATTTCATACACCCCATACTGCTCAGTCTCACGCTGAAGCACAGTTCATGCCCGTGTATATAATTTGTTTAGAAAACAAGTGGCCTAACAAAATATAGTTGCGTTAGAGTGCACTGAATTATTTCTTAACACGGAAGTTGTTTAAGCTGTCGCGAACTTGTGCTCTGTCGTCCAAAACTACACAGGTGGTTATGTGCCACAGGAATTGGGCAAGCCCCAATACCAATTACAGCAGGCGCGAGCGTTAAACGAAAACTCCGCTCGGCGAAGTAGAGCATTTGAAAAACGTGAAAGAGAAAGAAGAAAATAAAGAGGTAGAAAGAAAGAGAGAAAAATAGAGAAAGAGTGAAAGCGAGAGAAAGAAATAGAAAGAGAAAATGCGGAAAAATAAAGGGAAACGAAGAAATAGATACGTAGAAGGTCTTAAGGAAGGATGATGTGTATAGAAAGAGAGACTTAAGCCTCTTTTAAGTATTGTTCTCCGTTCTGACCATGAAATACACTTGTTGAGTTGCTGTTCGCGTGTGATGGTATTCTTTTGCGAAATACAATGGCGCGTTTTACCTGAAACCAAGTTGATTCATGAATGAGCGAAAGCCATCCTCCCTCCTTGTACCTTGTCAGCTACAGACCTTATGCAAAATTGCTGCTCTCTGTCGGAGGTTTGACGAAGCTACCGATTCGGCGCCATGTTGGAGGTTTGTGTTCGAATCGTATTGCTGTCGCTGCTATTTCTTCTTGCTTGTATGTGCTTTGATCGTCGACAATTTGGGCATAAAAACGTCAGACGAGCCTGTACAAGTTACCGGCATTTCCTAGTTTTTACTATGATAATTATTACGTGTAAAGAAATGCCTCGCAACGAGAAAAAGGTACAAGTCTGTCACCGAGTCACATGTAAGCCTGTCGTCGTTGAGAATGAACTTTTGTGCTTGGTTATATTTGTCTGTTTTTAGTGTAGCGAATGAAGGGTTGTTAGCTATCGGAATATCATGCGTGTAGTGCAGGATGCTTGGTAGGATTCATTAGCGCGCGACGCGGCTGGCTGGGTAAAGCGATGACGGTAAGAAAGTGTTGTTCACCCATTTCAAAACGTATTTTATAAGGGACAGCCTACGTCAACCTAATGTATTGTGCATCTTATATTAAATAAAACGTTGTCCTGTTTGTTAATTTTGAAACAAGAAATATTTCGCTGCCGTAGTCACCGATGCATGTTTTGCATATAATTACCGCACGGTTAAAATATGAGAAACGCCCCCTACTCACGCACGTGAAAAGCAAACATGAAAAGCGTTAGTTGCTCCAAGAAGTAGGCGCGGATTAGATGGTATTTTATTGAATATCCTACCGACACGTGCTCGTAAACAGCACCATCCGCCAATAAGATTCGCGTTCACATTGTCGCTTTCGGGGCCTATAGGCGCCTTACAATTTCAATCCGTTGCAACAAGGCAGATTTGCGTCGCCGACTGAACTCCTGCAAAATCACATCTGCGCGTAACCAACGGTAGCTCGCCCACGGTCGACTGAAACACACCTGCGGTAACATAATCTTTTTTTCACTTTTGTGCCACACGCAAGCATCTGTTAACATTTAATAGCACACAGGGGTGGATACAGGATTTTTCCGAAGGGAATCAGCGTCACCACACAAGGAGAACCTGATATGGGCTCTTCTTAGGGTATAAATAAAAAAGAGAGTAGGGGGAGGGGGGGGAGGGGTCAGGCCATCCGGGCCGCCCCTCTGAAGTTGGCAGTAATAGCACATGAATAGCTTGAAAAATGCGCATAAGGAAGCAGTACGCGCACAAAGCATCCCATCAAATGCTACTTTGTTGAACTTCACAATTGAAAGCAAACTATGAACAACACGCTCCAGCACAATCGGTCCGTTCGCTGAGAATCGATGACGCGTACGAGCTACCTAACATGTAACTGTTATCGAACGTCATAAACAAAGTAATGGTGTCAACAACAGCGCAGGCATGCGCGAGTAGCGGCGATGCAGCACCTTTATACGAAGCCGGTTTGTCTGTGCCTGCAAGTACACGGCGCGAAAACTGCCTGGTTCTGGCATGACACGAAAGAGTGTTCTCTGATGAGTGCCGATGCTGTCGCATACCGCATCTATTAGGAACGGCGAGCATAAACACGGCGTTAATCGTAAGCAGTAGCCGGAGCAACGGAACGATCTGCCGCTTCTCGTCGGCCGCAAAGAAGTCTAATAACATATGGAGGCGAGTTTTTTGTAAACCTTTTTTCAGCATCCCAATTTCCTCAATTTCAGCAGCACGGCACACGAAAATACGTCGGCATTGCCGTTCCTATCAGCCGCCACACGTCGATATACGTACGGTCCGTGTGTGCACATGCAGAGTGCGCTTAGCCTTCAACATGGCGGAAATGCGCATGGCGTCTGCTGTATGGCAGCAGATTTTGCATAAGGTCTATAACAAAATCCCTATACAACCCAGGCACCTCTTTTAGCCAGCTGTTCTTTGTTTACGTTTTTCCTTATCAGTCACCTAATTTGAGACGCCAGATGATCCCAATAGCCGCCTCCCCTTCTTTCACCCCTCTTTCTTTCCCACTTGCTCTCTTCTCAACTTTCAGTGATTGAGCGAAGCGTTCATATACACAATAAGGTCGAAGTCTGGGTCAGTTGGTACATGACACGGAGGCAAAAACCAGTCAAAAGGACGCCGGACAAGGGGTAAAAGTGATACACACAACGACTGGTCGTTGTGTATCACTTGTATCCCTTGTCCGGCGTCTTTTTGACTGGTTTTTGCCTCAGGTCCATATACACGCCGCTAAGGAAGGTGGTTGCTGCTACCTTGATGAATACATGTCCACTCGTCCAAACGTTGGCTCCTGCAAGATTCCATGTTCAAGGACCTCTCGTCGCTTCAAACCTCCATCCACCCCTGAACTTCCGTGATGTTCCTATGGCGAGGACATAGTATGCATAGAGCGGGTTTACAATGTTATGGGTGGAACTTGGAAAAGATCGAACTAGTTCGCATTTCGCCAGTCTACGTACGACTTCAATGAACACATGAACAAATTTTCCGCTCCATTTTTGCTATGCGTTGAAGTTTATTAACTGTACTACATAACGACACAATGACTGTGTGAGCACACCATGATCACCAGGTGCCAAGAACATTTGGCGAGTAGGCACACAACAGTCATCACTTGATCAGTTGGGACGATCTTGCGATGATGAATGAAGAAAGAAAGGAGCCAAAGAGATGGCTGCTCACACTTGTGCTGATTCAGAAACCAACAACTGTTAATAGGAAAGACAATAAGATGTCTTAAGTTGGCGCCCAGTTATTGCGTTATTACAGGTATTGCGTTACAGTTATTACAATATGCCCACTACTTTGTCAACAATAATTTGCACGACTCCCGACACGCTCACTCACCCATTTCATTTCGCGTGTGACCGTATTTTAGATGCGAAGCAACGTATGGCGGAGTTCAATCCGGTGGTGGTGTGCGGCGTGACCACCCCTACTGCGCATGCGCGAACCCTCTCCACACACCCCTTCTCCCACCTATCCCCTCCCACACATCCCCTCTCCCACTTTCTCCCTCCCCTCTCCTCCCTCCCCTCTCCCACCTTCTTCCTCCCCTCTCCCCTTCCCCTCTCCCACTTTCTCTCTTTCCCACTTCCCCTCACCCGTTCCCTCTTTCCTCCCCCTCTCCACTTCTCTGAAACCCGGGCTCGACGTGCCGAAACGCTGCTTCGCATCGCCTCATGGTCCCCTTTAGCGGAGATGGCGTGATTTTTTCTCCTGGAATATGCCACCTCACAAGACAAACTATCATTTTATTTCCGAATGTGCGCTATACAGCGTTGCGCACGGACACGTTGCTGTCTCCATGATGAGTCCGTTCGGTTCACTCACAACGAAAGTAGCTGCGTTCTAGACACACCTGAACATCCCGAGAGGAAGAACGAGCCCCTGACGCCGCAATCCTTTTGTCCGAAGGCACCGTGTTCTGCAACGTGGAGCCACAATATGAAACACCCTACACTCAGGCGTGTATCCAGAAGTGCGGACCAAAACGTTGGAATCTAAAAATGCAGAGTTCTTCTTCTGGCTCTGTTTCGGACAAATTCTTGAAATGTTTGTGCCCACTTTTGTGCTTCTTTTAGATGCTCATTACATATGTAGAAATAACGAAGTCACAAGCAGGTATTTTCAACACGATTTTATTCCTGTTGGGAAAAGAGAAATGCTCTAACAAAACGGCGGTTCCTCATCATAGATGCTCCCTCAAAGAGGTGCTATTTTATCATGGCCATCCCCTTACACTTGACTGCAAGACTCTTTATCGTAAACCACAATTCCTGTGTTACAGTTCTTTCGAAATTCCTCTTCGCATTTGCTTGGAATGTTGTCCTTAGCCTCGTCCGTGGCCCATAAGAGGCAACCTGTAAAATGAATTTGTTTACCTTCACTTGGTTGTGTAAATCAATGAATGATCTTATAGTCCAATAGAGGATCAAAGAGCTCAAAATATCGTTCAGACAATCTTGCTTAAATTGAACAAAGTTGACGCATAATCGCCTAGCTGGAGTTATTGGGTTATAAAAGCCTTAGAACAGGCTACCTCGCACTTGCGTTCTGGTGGCAAGCAAACATCGCATACATGACTGTTCGCTTTCATGCATTTTATTTGACAGAAAAAACAACGTATCTTTCAATTTAGCGCAAACAAAACTCGAGCACAGAGTAGAAGACACAGAACACAAGTGTGCTCGTGTTTCTCCGCACTAAACTTAAAGATATGCAGTACAAGATAACCCAGCACTCGGTCTTGTAAGAATCGACGGCTCATATTGTGGCGTTGTACAAAGAAAATTTTGGCGTCGTATTTCATGACGACTTAGCTATTCTAAATTTGTCCGCCGTGAAGTAAGGATAGTAGTTAAATTTTTTCTAAATATTTGTACCGCAGTAATGCATTACTCAGAATTATGGAAGTAACTGCGAGTGAGAGTGCGAATATGTCCGACTTTGTGAAAACAAAACGAAAAGTCTAGAAGAAGCAAGAAACTAAATGAGCTAATAACGACGCTTCGGAACCCTTACTTGTTTCTGAGTCTCAATGTCCGACTAGGTAATATTTTTCACATCCAAGTGCGGTTTAATGCAATCTGAGACAATATGAACAGTCCATAAAACAATATGGTATTTAACAGTCCAATACTTGCTTGTGAAAGCTATCGTCTTTGTCATCATCAGTCTGTTTTATGTCCGTTACAGGACGAAAGCCTATCCCACTGATTTCGAATGTACCCTGTCTTGCGTAAGCTCATTTCATTTGGTGTATGCAAATTTCTTAATTTTATCGCCCCGCTTAGCTATCTGCCATCCTTGACGGCGTTTCTCTTCCTTTGATATCAATTCTGCTTCTCTAACTGACTATCGGTTACCTAGCTGTCCTTAGCGCAATGTGGTTTGCCCAAGTTTATTTTACTGATGTCAACTAGAACATCAGCTACCCCTGTTTTGTTATGTGACAAACTCTGTTCTTTTGGTAGATATCTGGATAATACGCCTCTAATTTTCTATTCCGGAATATATGTGATTCGGCCAGTACACGACATTTTTGAAATCTGAGTACATTGTGTTTCTTCTGACTTTGCCTTCAACCAGCTGTCAGCAATGGTAGCCGTTATAAAGAGATATCGGAATGGCCTATATTAATTAGCAACGAACAACTTTGTTTCATTTTTCTATTATATAGTGGACAGTGAAAATCACCACAATATATGTGATTAAATTTTGATCTTCTATAACGTGCGAATCATTGGCACCCTAGCGCACAATACGTGGAAGACTTATAGAACATTGTGTCAGAAGCAGTGATTTTTGTGACAGTGATCATTTGCAACCTACGCCATCAACCTGCGATCTGTGCTCAATGCAACGACGTGCTGCTCCTACAAGCACAAAGCAATGTGACTCATGTACATAAAGCAAGTAAATGAACACAGAGATGTCTTGTACCGCTGAAGATGTAGCGCCAGCTTAGTGCTCTCCAGAAATCAGCTTGATGTATATCGCAGGCCAGTGCACTACGCTTTAGGAAGTTGGCCGATTCTGAAGTCTAATCTGGTTGCGTGTAGGATGTTGCTAGGTTTAGCTAGGTGATGCTAGTTGGTTTCTAGGCTGCTTATACGTCTACGCTTTGGCAAGGTGGAGCTAGGTTTATCAGCGAACGCTGCCTCGTATCAGTACCATGTCTAATCACCCTGCTCTCTTCGTATTGCGAAGACAGCTATTGACGTGAGTAATACAACTACAGCAAGGGCAGCGAGGCGTATTTCGGCGACATATTGGCGATTACCGTGGTTTTCATAAACGTATCCGACAATTATACCGCAATGCGACGTTAAGTACCAGTTGGTAGAAAGAATAAGCTTTCGAAATGATAGGAAATGGAGCTACATCTGCCATCCGGAAATGCATTTCCAAACAATTATTTTTCAGCCAGGCAGTCAAACGGTTGTGCATATTGCTTGTAAATATGCGACGTCCACGCTCTACGTAATATTGCTAGAAGTTGGTGAGCTGTGGAAATGTGTTTATGCTACCTGTATATTACAATATTGCAATCTCTTAAAGCTACAAGTCATATCACAGCCATCTCGGTGAGCTCCCTGTGTAATCAGTGACACATGTTTTTCTTACGTGGTTTGTCATTATATGGAATATCCAATACGGCGCAGCTCTGATAGTCTGCGTAGATGCCTCTTGCCTCCAGTTTCCGGTCTTGAGCTGAAAAGGGTCACGGAATGCGACGTTGACACTTCGCCTTTCCTCAATTCACACCATTTGAAAGAAAAGGCAAACGTAACAGCCGGAAAATTCTATGTTACAAAAACCACCCAAAGAAGTTTGAATACTTGAGTGTAAAACTGTGCATCATTTATTTGCTATGAATATACAACTATTTTTCTGCAACTTCTTATTCGCAATTATTACATGAACTGTTACACAACACTATACTTGAAGAATAAACTTGCGTCATCAATGAAGCGAAAGACGGGCAGCCACCCAGAGTTATGGTTTTCGAAATGAATGGGCGCTGCATTTTCTTGAGACCAGTGGGTTTGTGAAGGTGACAGCGTATCATATTAAACCCTACTTTTCTGACGTCTTTACGCAGTAGAAGGTTGTATTCATGACTTCTCTTTTCCTACTGAGAACGCGTCTTCCTCTTCACTCTACGAATACCGGCAACTGCGTCTTTGTTTGCTTCTCCTTTCCCGTTATCCTATACACAGGGTGTTTCGTTTTGCAATGCAAATTTTTTATGAAAATGATAATACGCGAAGGCTCCTGTCGTCGACATAGAGCACACTCTAAATCTAGACGGAAGAACTTTGGCGCAATAAAGTAACCATGAAGGGCCTAATGAAGAAGAACTTGTTCTCATTTATTTATTTATTTGAAGGGAATCGTGTATATGCTAAAGTTTTTGGGTATCAGTTGAAGCGGTCGCCATTTTGTGGAAATCACAAGGTGTGTAGGTTAAGGTATTTATTACCAAGTTTTATTGGCGACTCCCAAATGGAAGAGTGCTACTAGTAGCCCAGGACTCTAAGAACAGCTATTGGAAGTCGAAGAGGCCTACAAAGCCGCAGAGAGACGTTCTTTTTGTGCCGACGTGGGAGCAGCCTGTTTCGGGCTGGAGCGCCTTCCGAAGCGCTTTAATAAAGTTTTTTCTATCCACCAATATCATCTTAGCGCGCCCAGTACAGGAAACGCGGCTGTTATTATTGGCTGTCTTATTGGTTCAGAATCAGCGCGTCGTCCATGTGGCTCTTGTCCCATTGTCTCTCTTGCACCGTCAACACGTTATCGCACATGTTTTAAATTGATTTCGCGAAGAGAATAATGGTCGTGCGATGAATATATTTCTATAATGAATATCATCTTTTTTGATAGGTTCTTAGATGTACGATTTATGCTCCTCTATAAACGACGTCCATGCGTCCTTTACGTAAGCTCACTTCCTACGAGCCTTGTAGAATGAGCATTTTGTTGCAGCTGAACAGACACTCTTGTGTTCATGTTTATAGTACTTCTTGTTTCGAATGAAATTGCGAACTTGCAAAAAAGTTTTAGTAAATAGAGATTTGTAATGTAATTTTGTGTTTCTTTTAGTACTTGCGCCGCCATAATAAAGCGTCAATAAGTAAGTACGCATCTTCCATGGTATCTCGCCATGGTGCTTTATCTGACGCAGTACTTCTTGATTCAACCATTCACCTAACTCTAAACTTCTTCCGAGAAATCATGACGGTTAAAAAAATGTGTAATGGTTTTCTCATGTACAGGTATGGTATATACCATCACCACAATATGCACTGTACGAACCATGGAATAAGGAACATATACTAAGATCAGCGTGGCTGAACGTTTCCTAACTGAATGTTCACGTATTGATCTTAAAGATTAGATAGAGGCATGGCGCAATCTAACTTTCGCGTTATATTGCCGGTATACAGTGTACGAACCAACTGTACCAGTTGATACACTACCTCGCAGGACTGTAGCACGAATGTTATTAATCAGTGCCTGAAGTATGTATACAGTTGTGTTGAAGCAAGTTGAGCGAGTAGTACGTTATCTCACGAAATGTTTTCTTAAACAGTGAAGTATGTTTTATCAAGCTGATACCTAGGCATGCACCTTCCATTCAACGTTCATTCGCCAGTGAAAAAATTGTTGCATTTGTGCACCTGCCTCGCGTAAACATTATTGCAGTAGCAATTGCACAGGTAGTCGAAGCGAGTTTTCGCCGTTGACGTCGGCGTCGGCGTGGTCGTCTGTATAATTTTCTACTTCGATCGCGCTGTTTTGTAAACAGAGCATGTACGACACGCTGTTGAATCGAGCAAGTCCTGCTAAGGAGCACAGGGCGGAGAGGCTGAGCTTGCTGTGGCAGGGGGCGATGTATTGTATCACGTCGGCATACTTCTCTTAGGGCTGTACACTGACCTAGCCTAGTGAATGGCACTGTTAGTGCTCATCGAGTGAGGTGTGTTCGCGTTCGCCGGGGCGCGCATTACACCATGCTTGTTAATTTAAAGAGTATGCATATGGACACAGGATTTAGTGACGTGAAGAAACTACAAACATTTGTATAGCTATTTATTGTATTTTTGTTCATTTCAAACTTTCACTTTGGAGCGCAACTATGGCCTCTTTATTACTTCCGGACTGTACGTTTAAATTTATGCACTTACTGAGCACACTCCTGTTTGGATATCAAAGAAGGTGATACCGTGTTACACAAGTAGGAGCCCATTGTACTAGAAATCACGTTGAGCAGCACTGACAATAGGGCGAGTTGGTACGGATGCAGGGCTTCAGAACGGCGCAACAAGGCATACGAAAAGATGAATGATCACACGAACACAAGCGCCGAACACAAGGTGATACCTTGTTGAAATGAGACCTACGGTAGCCTTAACACGAGATGCTAACTGGCAGCAAATTCTATGTCATATTGGTGTTCCACAGTTTATGTCTCGTGTTTTGTGCACTCATTTTCTCCAGTGTGCATTAAATTGATGATTCAAAAGTTACCATTGTTGACAGTGACCACAGCCTTGTCGGGTGCGTCTCCTTTCTCGAAGTGGACGGTGATGTTCTTCCTGAAATCACCGTTGAAGGATGCATGTATATCAGAAAACGGATGGAATATTACAAGGGCAGCCGCACTTGGCCTTTCTTATTGCGTCAAAGTGCCGCAATTACATAACTGGGTAATATAATGAAATTCCACAACGTTGAGACTAGTAAGACATGTTTGACGCGACGTGATCGTAACGCGTTTTCCGCTTTCTTGCGAATTATTTGTTTACGAGATGTCTAACTTGTCTAAATCGCTGTATTGGAGTGTATCTTGTCTAGGGGTTCTATTAGCGTATAACGTCTACAATATATAGTCTGTGGTAGTATGAGCTTTATTTGACCGAAGCAGTCTCACAATACAGGCAAGTACTTATTTTAAGGGTATCACGCCTTCTTTTGTTTCATCTGCTCAATCGCATATAAATGGTTGTAAAGTTTGATGACTTACTTCGGACGGCCATTTAGCCCCTTAAGAAGCCAAACATATTCGGCAACTGGTCCACTTTCGTCATAGCTTGTTCGCACGGCAGCCATACAATCGAGATCTCCATCATGGTCAGCATCCATTATGGCAACACCGTAAGGGTGTGTCGCAAATACCTGCAAATGCGGCAGTGATATTGAAACGGTGCGAAACAAAGTACAGGTACCAAAGTCAAATAACGAAAGCATAATACGTCAGACACAGACGAAGACACGTCACAAATTTTACTTGATTTTTCTGCGGGATAATAGGAGAAGGTTATCTCTTCAAGTTTAGCTAGCACACATACATACTACATTTCTTGTTATTCAGGCATTGCTATATTAAATAAAGTCAAAGCATGCTACAAATTCATGGATGATCACGATACTTCCGAATGCAAAATTAGAGCGCAGCAGGATGCTTGCTTCGGTGGTACGGATCCTTTGCTTGGGCGGCTCTTTTAGCAGCAGCGGTGCATATGATGCACGCCCAGTGGTTGCGTCGCTCATTGCTCAGGAAAGAAAGCGGAAACACGAGAACTCGTGTCTCGTATGGAGTGCATTGGGCGTTACAGCACGGAATAGTTATTGAGATCAGTATGACACGAAGAAGAAAAGGTTAATAGTACGGTCTTTAATCAAGCGCTCGATTTTCCCGCTCTTGTTCCGCGTTGCGGCTTTCTGTGAAGCGAGTTGGCAGGGCAGCTTGCTTCCTACTTGCCTTTGTCAGCGTCACCTAGTAGTTCGCCGCTCAGCAGACTGCCCGAG
Organism: Rhipicephalus sanguineus; assembly: GCF_013339695.2. Classification (NCBI taxonomy): domain Eukaryota; kingdom Metazoa; phylum Arthropoda; class Arachnida; order Ixodida; family Ixodidae; genus Rhipicephalus; species Rhipicephalus sanguineus. The sequence goes on from NC_051178.1 coordinate 112,346,009, forward strand.
TTGTTTCCGCTGTGACATATTCCGGTGGATAACATTTCGGTCGGCCAATGAATGCTCCAACAAATGGCACATCCCGCGAGCACCGAAGTGCACCTGGTATGTGCTTGTACTTGGCAGCAAATGTTTGCAATGTGGGAATTTTCCTGATGTGTAGAACGCACCATGTCTGCTTCACATATTGTACTACACTTTAACGAGTGGCTGTGAGAGTAGTGACGGGGCTATTCGTCGTCAACCCTCACTTCCACCCGCATCTGGCGAATGGCTTCCCGCCCGTCTCTCATTGACCTCCGCCCCTCTCTCACTGAGCGAGAGGCGGAAAGCCATCCGCCATGTGCGGTGCGGCCATGCGGTTTCAGAACAAGCAGGTCCTCGGACACCTGAGCTTCCGACACGGCCGAACTGGAATGCTACGTTCTAGTGTGGTCATGCTTCTGAGCGTAGGAACCTCGGTTCTAAACCAACCACCTACCAAGAATTTACCTTTCGAATTTCTTTTTCTTCATGCAGTTATCTGTGCTGCTCTCTACGTTCACTCTTTTGCATTCCCCCCTGTGCTGATCGTTCGCTTGGTTACGCACCAGAACGACACAAAACCCACAAGCGGGAGCTTTAGAGCGGCACGCTAATATAAATACCACGTTGTTTCAGGTTATCGCAGCCGAGGGCACAGTCGTATTAAGCAACATGAAAACAGTCGTCATGGGCTGGCGAAGTCGAAGATCACAGTCAACCTAATAGAGCGAAAAGAAATTTAATCACTAAAAAATCTGGCCATCTTTTTTGCAGCCAGAGTAAAAACAAGAAAACTAGCGGAAAAGAAGGACCACACAGCGTGCAATTGAAGGAAAAATGAGGTGCGTAATTCTAAGAAATAAAAAGATAGCTGATTGAATCAGAGAACATACTGGTGTATGCAAATGCCCTAATGTAGATAAAAGAAAAATATGGGGCTGGGCAGGTTGCGTCATAAGAAGGATAGATAACCGATGGTGCTCTACAAGACGCGGCCGATTAAGAGAAACGGTTCGGCGGAGTGTCTAATTCACGAAATTTGCAGGCATAAGACTCAATCAGCTCGCGAAAGAGACTGCTGAAAGTCACTAAGAGATGCCTTCGTCTTCCAGTGGCCATAACGCAGGCTGATTATGTTACTGATGATTTTATGTACCTGAAAACGCGCGGCAGTAATGTGTAATTATTTGTCGTTACTGTTCCCAAATGTTTGCCAGAATGACAATATTTGGCCCAATAAGATAAGACAAGCTTTATTACTCTTCTTTATACATGGCACTGTTCTAGGCAATAGGGAAAACACCGCATGGTCAATACACCGCGCACATCATTTCTAACGAAACATAAAAACACGACAAACATGCGGAATATTCCTGTTTTGGTCTGCCTTCGTCATTATCGCGCGCATACGTTCCCAGCCGAAACACTCATTATTGTGCATTAGAGGGGCTTATATATTTAGATCGTGGTTCCGTCATTTAAAATTTGTCATCAGGCGAGGTCTGAGTTTTGGAAGTTCGTACCCCAGATACCGTGAGACTAAGTATGCATAACCCATTCTCCGCATTACTAGATGGTTGTTGTGCGCATTGTTTGGTCGTGACGAGTGTATTACAGCTGTCTTGAAAAATGTCTCGAAATACTACCTGCCTTGAAGAGGTCAGTAACATCATCCCGTGGGTCTGTCTCGGAGTCAGCAAAAACTGCTGGAAATATCAACCAAAACGTGCACACGCACGTTGCGACTACGATGCCTATTTGCTGCATTTCTTTTCTACCATATCTTTGTCTCACAGCGAGCTTTTATAGGAACACAAGTGAGCTCTTTCAACTGTGTCTTTTGACAGGAACTCTGTGAGGTTCCTCAATTAAACTTCTGCCAGCACTGCTATGATATCATGAAGTTCGGACGACTTAATCCTCAGCGTTACGTTAAAGATAATTGAATTCCTGCTGTACGGCGAAAACAATTTCACGAAATGTTGTTATTGTAGCTGTCAGTTGCCGGAAGATTAGTTCTACACACACAGCAAAGTCGACCCTCCAGTTTTTCCACTGGTTGCATTGGTTGCTCGACAGGGTTGGTACTCTGTACAGGGTTGTTACCCTGTCGAGAAACCAGTGCTCCACAGGGTAATTCAACCCTGTCGAGCACTGTAATGACAGCCAGCAGATAGTCAAGCCAACGAGAAATAAAGGGGATGTTGTTTGTTGTAATTATGGTATAAATGCAAAGAAATTAAAGTCCACAAAAAGACAACATGCCGCCGGCACGGACCGAGCCTGTGACCTTCTAATAAAGCGTACGATGCCCTACCAATTGAGCTACGCCGGCGGTCGTGCTCATGTGCACTTTATCGCGTATATATGTTCATTTAAATCTTGGAGTGTGAGTCAGCGCCGCTCGTAGCCATGGACGGCGAGTGTGGAACATACTTCTTTTGCCTGCTGGCGTGTAGCACGTGATCTTGTAGCGAGCTGGCAGCTTGCGGTACCCGTTATTCGAAGGTGACAGGCTCGGTCCCGGCCGGCGGCAAGTTATCGTACCGTCCACATTAATTTCTTAACATTACTACAAATAACGTGCCTGCGCTTTCGTTGGCAGTAACGTAATATCATCATTACTACAAATAACGTCCACTGCGCTTTCGTTGGCTTGATTGCCTGTTGGTTGCCAGTAACGTTGTGTCTAACAAAGAAAACGAGTCTCCAAATTGCCCTTCTTTCGTTCAATAATAGCGAGGGTCTCGTTCACGCAGACTTGAATGCCTTAAGGTAGTATGCGAGGTATAATTAGTCAGCACCCAGCTCGTAACAAGACAGCGTGCTAGGTGACGCCAGCAGGAAAAAGAAGAGTGTTGCATAGTCGCCATCATGCCTACAAGCGGCGCCGACTGATACTCCCAGGCTTAAATGAACATATATACCCGATAAAGTGTATCAGAGGACGACCACCGCCATAGCTCAATTGCTTGAGCCTATGACGCGTTATTCGAAGATTGCTCGTTCGCTCCCTGACGGCGACATTTGCCCTTTTTTTCCACTTTAATTTCTTCACATTTACATCCCAATTACACGAAATAACGTCTCCTACATGCTTTGCTTGTATCGATTGTCTGTTGGTAGTCATTAATGTTGTGTCTAACAAAGAAATCGAGCCCTAATTTCCCCTCTTTCGTTCTGTCGGGAATTTGTGATTTTATTTTGATACCTCCTTTCCTTTTTTTTTCAGTTGATCTTTGATTGACGATCAAATAGTAGTCTCAGGTAGTAAGATAATCGATGATCTCGTAGTTTATTTGTTAATCAAAATAAGAGGCCTAATAGGACAGTACCACAGTATTGAAGTAATCCAAAAGCCGCTTCAGAATGCACAAAATTAGTCGGTTTTCACTTCCGTGTAGCTGCATTAAGGGAGTCGGTGCAGTGGAAAGGCACCTCTACCTGCCCGCGCATTCCGCGCTCACGCGCATTTCTACTGGCGATGCGAAGGCATTGTCGACAAGGCATACGAGCTTTCTTAGTACCCTATAATAAGCGACGAGCGAAATGAACGAAAATTTTCACAAATTCCGAAACACCAAAAAATGAGGATGCCATTTCTCAAGGAAAAGGTTTCTGCTCCTAATGATGTATCTATATTGGCTAGTGAACAAAACCACGTATCGTTTGCCGCTTTAGTATGTATTTGCACAAAGAATTGAATTATCCACCAGCGCATGCGTCTGGGTAGTTTTCTTGTATACAATATATCGTTACTTTCGTGATACGAGCTCGAGAGAAAAATCTGATGATTGTCCGTTGAATGGTTCTGTTTGGAGGTCCAGCACGCGACAGTTCCACACAGCTCTATATCGCAGCATAGCATGCTTTAAATTGTTTCCATTTTGTCTAAGCGCAACGACGCAATCGTAAGCATTAAAACACGACGAATGCTTAAAATGTTTGCCATTTTCTACTCTGACAGCAAGGTGCGATCACAAAAAAACTATAGAATGCAAAATACGGTATAGCGCCTCGCATTTCGGTTTTACTAGTTTTTCCTGGTGAGTGATGCCACGAGCGAAGCTCACCATCGAAGCTCATCAATCTTTTTAGAATCTTTTCAGTATAAAACAACCGCCAGAGACGGGTGCTGGTCATGCGTGCAATTTAAGATGCCGTGCAACTTGCATTTTTTGTCGCAAAACATTTTGATTCGAAGTGCTGTTGGTGGCCCAGTTGCGTTTTCTCCTCTCGTCTTCCGCTCCGCCCATGTGTCGATGGTGCGTATGAATTTCTTTACGCGGTTCCGTATACCGCGTCGTAGCTGAATTTCTAGAGAATCGAACGCCTCATTCGAAGTTTGCGGATCCGGTCCGAACTGATGGCGAGTGGTTTTTTCGTGCGCGTTTATCATTCAAATTTATGTCAGAATTACTACACAGCAGTTAAAAGAAGCTGCAGCTCGTGTTGCGTAAGCTTCCCGTGGCTTCAACAGATTGTCAGATTTTTCATAACAAGTAAACGAGCCCCTCGTTCCATTCCCTGCTTTCGATCTCTCTCTGTATATATATATATATATATATATATATATATATATATATAGTGTGACGTGTAATACACATAGACAAGATTACGATGTCAACAGTTTGCTTTCTATAAATTGGGAATATATATATATATATATATATATATATATATATATATATATATATATATGTATATATAATATATATATATATATATATATATATATATATATATATGTATATATATATATATATATATATATATATATAATATATATAAGGCCTAAATACGGAAGCGTAACTTCGGTTTGCCGCAAGGTTATAAGTATAAAGTATATGCGCCTTCATAAAAACAACTGTTTATTTTGTCTACGTTGCGACGGGAGCCCAGTCTTCTTCAGGACATGTCCTGAAGAAGACTGGGCTCCCGTCGAGACGTAGACAAAATAAACAGTTGTTTTTGTGAAGGCGCATATACAGGGTGTCCCAGCTATCACGCAGCACGATTTAAAAAAAGAGGAACGGCGTTACGCGAATCAAACCTACAGCATATTGTTCCTAGTACACTAGAGTAGTCACTTCTATTTTTTTCGTTAATGAGGTTTAATTAATTAGTCATAATTATATTTCTAACTCGACAAGTACTCGCCTAATTGTCAAAATGTCCATGAGGCGTATGTAGGCATGTTCAAATGGCATCTAACTGCGCTACTTTCAAGAACGTGCTAATTGCGCGCTCATTTTTTCCGGCTGATAAAGAAAGCCCGCTAAATATGAAAAATAACACGTGACTACGCTCCCACCCGCAAAGGAAACCAGCGCCCTCAAATAAGCTTACTGCAAACAACCGCTTTGCCTGTTGCCTGTTGCGAAAGACAGCGTTCCGCATTTTGGCAAGGGTACAGGTCGGGCGCCAGCGATATGCGTGCAATTTCGCTGGGATTCAATCCGTTCGATAGTACGCCGCAATCATCCATATCTCACGGCCGACTGTTCTCATTGATAACGCGGCAGGTGTTCTGATTACGGCCTGACTCTGTAAAACCAAGCGGTGCGTTTCTAGGCCGGGGAGTGGCAGATAGGGCGATGCGTTTTTTTTTCTTCTGCATTTTTCCTTGATACTGTCTACCTCATAGGGAGCCTGTTTGAGGGCGCTGGTTCCCGACGCGCGCAACACTCTAGTCACGTGTCACTTTTGATATTTCGCGGGCTTTCTTGATCAAGCGGAAAAAATGAGCGCGCAATTAGCACGTTGTTGAAAGTAGCGCAGTTAGATGCCATTTGAACAGCCTACATACCCTCATTGACATTTGACAATTAGCGAGTACTTGTCGAGTTAGAACTATAATTATGACTAATTAATTAAACCTCATTGACGAAAAAAATAGCACTGGCTACTCTAGTGTACTAGGAACAATATGCTGTAGGTTTGATTCGCGTAACGCCGTTCCTCTTTTTTTAAATCGTGCTGCGTGATAGCTGGGACACCCTGTATATATATATATATATATTTATTTATTTATTTATTTATATATCGATTCCCAATTTATAGAAAGCAAACAGCTCACATCGTAATCTTGCCTATGTTTAATACAGGTCACACTATATATTGTGTCGGCGATGAATGCCAGAGAGGAGAAAATATACGAATGCGTGAGCAACTAAGGGGAATGGTTATGGCGAAATTCATCTTTAGCAACGAGACATTACGTACCAACACCTATTGTGAAAAAATAATGGTTGTAAAAAATTAGTACTTGCCTTGAATAAGTCTCGAGCATCGTCCTGTGTGTCGGTCCCAGGGTCACCGAAAACGACTGGTGTCCAAAACCAAACGGCGCATACGCACGCTAGTGCAATAATATTCACTTGCCTCATTTTGCTTCGCCCTAATGCCATGGGTTTGTGGTACTACGGTGTATCCCTTTATAGGAATACAGGTGACCTCTTTCGAAAGGTTTGTATTACAGAAAATCTGCGTTTTCATTGATATATTTTCGAGGCTACTGGCCTGACAGGATCCAGTGCGTGTTATTCTTCGTCCGTGATTTGTGATGATTGCTTCAGTCCTGGGCGGCCTCAAACTTTCGAAGCAATTTCACGCACAAGCACATCAGTCGTCGATGCTGTCAGGCGCCCGTACACTACTGTCACATACTCAACCCAATGGACGCGCTCCGAATTTTCCACCTCGCACAAGCCACGGGCCAAAGTTCGTTGGCAGAGGTCAGAGGATACGTTCTCTCTGACTGCTGTGGTAACACATGTAATATAGCGCTTTACCATAACATCGTAGATATGGCATTTGAGTTTCCAAAATTCGGCGATATAAAAGTAATTTTGCACAGCGTAAACGAAACGCACGCAAAGCATGAGCAAGCATATAATGTTGTCTAAGCTTATGTCAAACCGTTGGTGCTATGCAAGGTAGCCTCATAAATAAAACGCCGAGTATGATGAATTGTTTCTACAGCTCTGTCTGTTTTCTTGCTTTGAAAATTTATCTATGTATCCTTGGCATAGCGGGAATTATACGAGTTGGAGCAGGCTTTGTACAAATGTGCGAGTATATATATATATATATATATATATATATATATATATATATATATATATATATATATATATATATATATATATATATATATATATATATATATATATATATAAAGAGAGAGAGAGAGAGAGAGAGAGAGGGGGGGGGGGAAAGAGACTGTTGCAGGAAACGCGTCCGAAAGTCATAGAACTCCGGTAATTACGATATGCTCCCGCCATATTTGGCATTATCTTTTGTTGCGGGGGTAGCCCCTTACTGCTTTGAGATTTGCAAAAAGGGACCGGTAGTATGTTTAGCGCAGTAATGAAATCTAACCAATTTCGCCAGCGAAACCGAAAAAGAAACACCGCTGAGCGGAACTGCCCCACCATTCCGAGACTGCCACAATGAGGGAGCATCGTTATATCAGCAGCCGACATCATTGCTTTGTGGGAGTGCGGGCTACGCTTGCCATGATGCCACGCATGGCTCATTTAGGCTAACGAATGCAGAGCTAGCGTCACTGCAATCGTTCGTGCGCCGTCAGTACCGTCGTTCTGGGCACCTGGAACGGGGGTGTTCTTGCGAAAACGGCGAGAACACCCCGATAAACGACAATTGCGGCTTTGAGTGGCTTCTGTGTTTCTAAATGATTCCCAAAGTTGAATAGCATAATTTTTGTCTACACTGGGTTGCCTCAAAAACTGATGTTTTTTGCATATGATATCTGCACTCGCAATGTCACTGTCCGGCAATCTTGTGCGGTACAAAGCATCACTATCAGTCTACAGCTGTTGGTGGAATCAGTTGCCAGCGACATCAATCTGTGGTCTGAAAGTTGTCCTAAATGATGCAGACCCTGTTCTGGCATATACAATTTGTGTATTTCTACAGGCCTATATTTCGAGAAAAAAAATCAAGGTAGCTTCGCACTCGGGGTGCCAATCCTGAATGAAGTGCGGAACTGGGTGACCATCATGGCTTCTCTTCATTTTTGTCATTTTTTCTTCATATCATTTTTTCCTTTTCTTTGTTCTGTCTAAATTTTACGTCTTTTTTGTCTCTGCCTATTTATATTTCTTTCTTTCCCTATACATATATTCCTTTCCATTGCTCGCTTCCTCTTTCTTTCTCTCGCTCTTTTTGCCTATATTTTTTTCTCTCTTTTATTTTCTCTCGTTTTCTTTCTTTCTCTCTCTGATTTTTCCTTTCTTTCTCTACATTTCCTCTCTTTCTTTCTATACTATGCTTTACTATCTCCCCTTCTCCTTTCCTTGCCCCTCACACTCACCACTCTCCTCCTCACCCTCACTTCATTTTCCCACACACTTGCTATACTGTGCTGTATGCGATGTTTTGTTCTGCTAGCGTGCCTCGATAGCCGCATTGTTACAATGCTAGCCATCGGGTCGTAGGTACGCGGGTTGGAATCCCGCCTCGCCAAGAAATTCTACACCAGAACTCTCATGGTCGAGGTTTGCCGTGTGTCGTAGATAGAAAATTATGCTCATCATGAACGGGCATGCGCTCAATTCCGGCCCAAGCATTCTATACACATGGTTCAGAGAAACTGAAGCGTGCCCCCCAGCTCTGCGGTGGCCGAGCCTTGTGCGACTTGGTGCAATCCGCGGTAATTCATTTGCCACTTACGATGTTTCTCTTTGTCTTTCTTTCTCTCTCTTTTGCTCTTTCGTTCTCTCTCTCTCTGCACTCGTTCTCTCGCCCAGCTGAGTTACTGCATCCTACGCCGGATAAATCAGAGCAGTAGGAAAGCGGCGCTGGGCGCAGGTGTTCTCGGAGCGAAGCAAATTGATAAGGACGATGAGAGCGCCGGCCAACCGAGTTATTGCGTTGCACGTGCTAGAAGGGTAGCGTTTAATAGAATGCGTTGCTGGGCAAGTTGGTGCATTGTCTGAAAATAAAAGCAAAGCGCAAAAAAGACGGGGCACAAGAGACAAGAAGACGGGACGGTCGCTCACTACCAACTGATATTATTACGAAAGAATTGGGGGAAATATACAGAGTGCACGTCACAAGCGCGCCTGCGCACACATCGCAAAGGTAATCATCACAAAATGTACTGCATAATGCGGCAAAGCAATTCAAATTCTCGCTCCCGCAAACACACTGACGTGCGGCTGACGCAATTTGTGCCCTTCATTTTCATGCAGAACGCCTCGAAAAGTTCGCGAGTAACCGTTTCTCTGCTGCGTCTCAGCACCATCAAACCAGCAAACAAAGGCACACAGCCACACACTGCACAGTGCGCAGGAATATGCACGACCTCATCATTTGTGAGCGTCAACTCATGCTCACGGGCCCGCTGGTTGACACACCTGCCCGTTTGACCGATGTAAGATTTACCACAGCTTAGTGGCAATTCATATACCAACCCCACCGCACAATGCACGTAGCGCCTAGTACGCTTGATTCGACATTGTTAAAATGTCAAAATGATTTGTTAAAATGGCAGCTGGCGTTGCCATTAAAAGAAGCACTTTTCCATATCTCATATATGGGTCGTTTTTGAAAGAGATTTGGCATCGCGATTCCCGAAAGATACATATACGGCACTCCACGATTACTAAAATCTGGGCACCAACCCTCAATTATAGAGTTTTTGTTCCGCGGTTATGCTTCAAAACAAGGTGACTGCATGGGTTGCATTACAAAAAAAAAACCAGTCCCGTCTGCGTAGCTTATTCAAACAAAGCATTATTCCATTTAGCAGTGTCACAAACAGTGTGAAGGTTATAAAAATATGGAAAGAGCACTGTCATATGCGGGCCGCGGTCGGTTAGCGAAAGGTCGGCGGGCCGCGTTTTTGGGAACTCTGGTTTATGAGAACGCGTAACAGCATAACGGAAGACATAACAGCGCCGTTGTACGAAAGGAAGAAAGGAAACAGAAAAAAATTACACCATCTCCCGCTAAAGGGGACCACGAGGCGATGCGAAGTCGGAGCACTTGTACGAATGCGTTCCGTTGGCGTTCGTTCGGCATGCTACCAACCTCGTGTTGTGGAACGCGAAGAGGAACGCTACGCGCGCCGTGTCTTCCCCCTAGTCTTACCGTTAATCCTCCCAGGGCGAGCGGGGGAACGCGGTCGTCAGGCGCGCGAGGGGGGAAGCGTAGGAGAGGAGAGAGAGGGGGAGGGGACGCGCATGCGCTGGCGCTCATCGCGGCGTTTCGCAGGAGAGGGGCACACCATCTCCCGCTAAAGGGGATAATGAGGAGATGCGAAGCAGCGTTTCGGCATGCCGAGCCCGCGTTTCAGAGGGGGGAGAGGGTAAGTGGAGAGGGAGACGAGAAAGGGAAGCGTGGGAGAGGGTAAGTGGAAAGGGGATGGTGAAAGGGGAAGTGGGAGAGGTTAAGTGGAGAGGGGGACCGTAAGTGGAGATGGGAAGGGAGAGGGGGACCGTAAGTGGGAGTGGGGAGGAGGTGTGTGGAAAGGGTTTGCGCATGCGCAGTAAGGGTGTTCACGCCGTACACCACCACCACCACCGGTTTGAGCTCCGCCATAACATGCTTCGCATCTAAAAGAGAAGGCCGGTAGGTTCACCAGAATGGAGGGTGCTAAGGTATCTAGATTATTTTAGAGGGTGCTATGTATGATGTAAAAAGCTAATGCCCGTTATCAGTGCTGTCTGTCTCTTCAGAAGGCCCTGAAAACATTCTTAGAGCAGCTCTCTTTTTTCTCTCATAAATACAACATAATTTAAAATGTTCAATGTTAATTTCCTAGAAAGTGATCCACCGAATTAGATTTTCTTTATCAAAGCAGGCATATATACCAGAACTAACAGAACAAGCAGTGAACAATAGGCATATCTGTCTATTTTACACGGGCCTTTACCCACATAAATCCCAGAATTTATTCAACAAACAAGAACAATATGGAATTAAGGGAGTTCCACTTCAGCTATTAAACTCTCATGTTATAAAGCTTTTATCTACCAGTAATACTACGTCATTTACAAAAGAATAATTTGAGCTGCCATGAAGGACAGTACCCTAGAGCCCCTGCTCTTTAATTAGTATGCTAATAAAATTGTTTCTGTTTATACGAAGGCGAAATTTATAATAGACAGAGACAACAGAAGTGTTTTCCAGGGTGTCGCATTCTCACGCTAACTAAATATGGCAAAGGGCCTTTTAGGCGCAAAGCACCTTAGGGTCTCGGCGTGTCGGCGTGCATTGTGCATCGTCGTCCAATGTCGCGGCGTGCATCATCGTCGTTGTCCGGATGATCCATTTGCTTGAACGCAAGAGAGGGCGCCACCGCCTCAGTGCTCGCCGTGTGGCGAGAGAGAGTGAACGGCGCGTTTACTATTGACACGCTCTCTTTGCGATGAACGCTGAACTACCAGCTCATAAGGAAGGATAACGCGCCCTCATTCGCAAGATAACCCGCCGACGCAGGCAGCGTCTGCTGGCGAGATTCTTGATTGAAAAATCACAGCATATCCACGGAGTGAATGATGATGAGTGGGCGAGGCTGCGGAGGTTCATCGGTAAACCGTGAATCTTCCGTGAATTCTGCCCAGTACATCATCACCGACGTGAGATCGGGCGCGTTTATACTAAAGGTTCGATGAGTTATGACGACTTGCAGCTCACTTTAATTTTACATGTACGCTGTGAATTTTCATTGTTTAGAAAACCATTGCTTTAGAAAACATCTGACGTCTTTCGTTAAGCAGCTGGCGTCTTTTCGTTTTGCTTTAGAAACATCTGACGTTCTTTCGTTTTGCTTTTACAAAACATCTGGCGTCTTTCGTTGGTTTATTTCATCAATCAACGGCGTTTTGAACAAAATTTTTATTGTTCAATCACGCACAGGAGAAATCTCACCAGGCACTACCTTGGAGGTAAACAATGGCTGCTAATGGAAATGAGAGACAGAAGAAGTCGGCTTTTAGCTAACACTTACACTTCTACTTCTACTAACGTTTCCTACTGGAACATGCCAATGGCTGCTAATGGGGAATGAGAGACAGAAGAATTCGGCTTTTAGTTAACGCGCACGCTGCGAATTTTTTATTGTTCAACAACCCACAGGAAAAATCTCCCACCGGCACCACCTTGGCGGCTGCTCGCGCTGCACAAACGTTCACCGGACATCCCGCATATATAGGCACTAGATATTGACCTGCAATGTAGTGCCGTTGGAAGAATTCTCTTCCGCGTAGTTGAACAAGAAAGACTCGCAGCGTGCACGTTAACTAAAAGCGGACTGCGGATCTCTGTGTCTAATCTGTCTCCTGTCTCTCATTGCCCATTAGCAGTGACTTTGCTGTGGTAAGCAACGGCGCACACTGCATCCTTCGCCTCTCCACAGGTTTCATGTTAGTGGAGCTGAAACACCGTTCTCTACATGCTTCGCCCCTCCCCAATCTTTTTTACGCTGTGTGTGTCATATCAAATAACTTTTGTTCATTGTTTTTCGTTGGCCATAGACACACTTCGAAAGCAAACTTTGAAAAAGCAAAAGCTGTGATTTCATAATGATAGGAGTACCTGTCTTCCTTCAGATCAAGCTCTGAAGTATAGACCTGCAAATATAGAAGTTGGGGATACTCTATATGTACTAGGAGAACACTACCAAGCAGTATGCAATTAGATAGTCTTGTATGCACAGTGTTCCAAAATCTTACCGGCGTAACAGGTGTGTTTAATGGAAATAGATGCACATTGCGTATACCTCAGTGCAGTTCTTATTATACAATGTTTTGATATTTCTACCATTAATTACGGACATGTAATATTGACCACTGCAATTCAATGGAACTCGCTAAAACTAATACAAATGAAGAAGAAAATAATACGTTCAGTCAGTAATGCAACATATATGGCCGATAGGGAAAATCTGTTTTAGAAGTTTACCATACCTAAAGATCATGTCATTTATAAATGCAGAATGTTCCGTTAATATCACTTTTATGCTAAGCACATTCACACATTTCGTGTAGAATGAGCGAACTTATCGGTTAATTTTTACTGCTGCTACATACGATCGTCTGAAATTTAGAAGGTTCAGCATTTTATAATTAACTATGGTATTCAAAATATGAAGTAATAATCTACCAACACTACTAAACTCACACGACTAGGCTCTTCTTTACAGAATTTGTCACTGTCACAATTTCGAACTTTGTTGTTATCTGTACTTTAAAATTCATGTATTTGATTATTGACTATTCAAATAAGGCAGAAGTTCAGGGGGAAGATGGAAGCCCGAAGAGAGCCGAAATCCTTGAACACGGGGTGTCGCTTGAAACAATGTTTCGACAGGTGGTCCTGCCTTGTTCACGGTAGCTGCCTTGAAGGAAACAATACCACCTGTCTAAAATTTTGGCTCCAGAGACACCCATGTTCACGAATTTTTCATTAATGCACGTTGCGTTATTTGTCTATTCGTGTATGCTACGACGCTTCATATAATATTCCTAATTAGAAACTCATCTATATCTCCAGTGTTTCAGCAAAATGTCTGTTTTTTTCCCTTTGCCTAATGTGTATGGCGCCGATGGCCAACGTTTCTATAAAGGGTGTTCAAAATTAAACTTTATGTTTTCCTTAAAGTTGAGCAATTGGAGGTACGTGAAAACCACCTTTGCAAATGAGCTGTTTATCCGGGGGGACACAAAGTTAGACAATAATTGCCACTGTCAGCCGCCCAATTAACTAGCATTGAATAATGAACTTTTTAATGACTGCAGCAAGTGGGCATATTTGTATTGAAAAGTTGCAGGCAGTCACATTTCAAAACAGTTCCACTTGGAAGAATTTCGCTGCGAGATATCCCGCAGCGAAATTTATTTGCGGTTTGCATGATTACGCATGCCAATAGTTTTTATGGTTACTCCTAATGCGACAACGTTAAAGAGCTTGTTTCACTGAAATTCCGGTTTTGGCGTCGGCGTGAGCGAGAAATCAGCGCTATCCGTGAAGGAAAATTCGAGATAGCTGCAAATAAATAATTAAAATCTTTGGTTTGAATGGGAATTGAACCGTGCACTTGTGAGAGGCAAGCAAGTGTAGAACAACAGAGCCAGGGTCGTGCTTGAAACTCTTTCGAAAAAAAAAAAAACCTGATACAAATGTCATACAGTGCGAGGAGCGTCCTTAACTCATGTAATATACCGTGGCACAAGCGTAGTATCGCGCCAGGAGTCAAAACGTGCAAATTGCGCAAGGAGTTGTTGGTATAAAGCACGCGAATATCGAAGCACAAATATATAATTAATCATCATTATCAGCAACAGCATCAACGAAGTGGGCAACTGTGCAAGTGCACCTGTTGCCTTAGGGACACGTTGTGGTTACTTCGCCAATTCGAAGAGAGAATTATGGCTCAGTGGGCACATTTCAAACGTACTTGCAATACGCATTCTAGGGTTGTCTGAAACGGCCAATTTTACGCATGATGACGTTCTTTTCCTTGAGGCATTGTTCAGGTGTCTACCTAGAAACGAAGTCAGGCTAGCGATTGAGATAATAATAATCTGGGGTTTAACCTCCCGAAACCACGATATCATTATGAGAGACGCCGTGGTGGAGGGCTACGGAAATTTCGACCATCTGATGTTCTTTAACGTGCACCTAAATCTAAGTACACGGGCCTCTACCATTTCGCCTCCACCGAAATGCGACCGCAGCGGCCGGGATCGAACCCGCGACCTTCGGGTCAGCAGTCGAGCACCGTAACCGCTATACCACCGCGGCTAGCGATTGAGAAGGCAATGTGAACGGGGCGCGATTACGCTATCGCGTTGTACTCTTGCAAACGAAGCTCAAGCGTCCTCCAAGTTTTTGTAGGAATTGGTCATGTATCCTTGTAATTGGCTATATTTCCAATAAAAAGCATTGCACTGTGGTTGAAAATCCTCTTTTTTATTTTCGTCTTCGACAACTGCACCTGGCATTTTTTTTTTTCAACTAGGGTGACGCAAAATGACACTTTGAAAGAAACGTTGGCAGAGCGACGACCGACAATTTTTTACTTTTATTAGGTCATGCCGCCGGCTGTTAGGGACTACAGCAAGTGACGCCGTGTCACTTGGAGCGCGAATAAAGGCAGGGCACGGAGGTATCCTGCAACTACGTGTTTAACTGCGAAGCTGCTTAGCTAGCCGTAATGTGTGGTTCCTAAAAAAACTATCATCATCATGAACGGGTATGTGCCACAGAACTTGGCGAGATGCTACTACTCACCGCTCGACGTGGAATGTAATAATTATGAGAACGAGTTCCGAGAAACAGAAGAAAAGAAAGAAAGAAAGAAAGAAAGAAAGAAAGAAAGAAAGAAAGAAAGAAAGAAAGAAAGAAAGAAAGAAAGAAGGAAAGGAAGAAAGAAAGAAAGAAAGAAAGAAACGTAAAGATGGAAAGAAATATATCAGGAAAGAAAAAGACAATAATTCTTGCCGAAGAAAAAAAAAACTTCAAGTGGCGTGATTCGAAACCGCGCACCACGATCCGAAGGGCAGCGTCCGAACCACTCGGCTATACAGACACGCTATCAGAACATAGCATAGCCTTGTATAATATAGAGCCTTTTCATAAATACGCCACCTGACGGTGGGCTTTTCGTCAGTTTCGTTTCGCAAAGGGGCATGGGATAGCCAGCGCCATCATGAGGGCATGGAAAGCGAGCCGTCAAATGCGTGAGTGCTGTGATGTTTGTGTTGGCGGCTAGTTCTCCGTGTCATCCGCTGAAATCTCACCGTTTGTGTGCTTGAACGAGCTCTTAGTACTCTCCGTTGGTCTTTCTGAGGTGCGGACCGCTGCACAATGAGCAACATTTTGTACCCTTCAACGGGTTGGACGAGCAGTTTGGCTCGACTGCTGTGGTTGCGGGACCGTGACCACAGCCAGCTCGCGTGCGCGCCCGGACCAGGGAAAAAAAGGCTCGCCGAAGCTACAAACTTCTCACCGAAGGAAGGGACGTCACTGTCGCGGAACTATGCGACCGCAACCGGTGAAAATCCTGTCTGCCGCAAGCCACACCACGCAACTATTTTCCGGACGCCACGCGTTGAGTATATTTGTATTCTGTGGCGTAGCCAGGGCAGGGGGGGGGGGGCACACCGGGCCCGTGCTCCCCCCCCCCCCCCGAAATTGTTTTTGCCATGGTACACAGAGCACAAAATGACACTCGACCACATCTGCCTGCCCGACCCCCGCTTCAGATCAAGGTGGTGCCTCCCCCCCCCCTAAAAAAATTCTGCCTAAGCCCCTGTTTATCTGTACTAAAAAATGTTGACACGTGGCTTACGATATGCGAGTACTGTCTCTACTAAATCAATGGTACGCAACTTCATTTTTATTTTTCTGGCTGGCCTTACCAACCCTCGCAGTATTTCTGCACAAACAATCTATCGCAATTCACCGCATGCAGGCATTCGAGAGAAGTATATTCATTCGTAAAAGCAAGGCTACACATGGCGCTGTGAAATAAGCACGTCCGTTTCTGTAGCGCGTTTACAAAACGGCGCACTTCCGCGCGTCCGTTTGACATCACGTACGGAGAGAGAGCACGTGCGTTTGTTGTTCAAGTTTTATCGCGTACCTTATCGCTGTTCTCGTCGCGATATCCTCGATGGTGGCACATGGGAACGCAGCACGTCTGCACCATTGCAACACGCCGTCTCTACGAAAAACGTTGATGACAGTTCACGATTCGGCGGTGCTGAAATGTCACGCACTGGCACGTTGCCGAAGCCTGCGTCGTCTGCTGCGGTGCCCTCACAATGGCGGCAGACTGTAGTTTGAGTGCGCGGCGCTAGGGGCGCCCTTTTTCGAAAAGGGTCTATAGTGTAGCTAGATGGCGGCAAAGGAAAGTGAGCGTGAGAAGGAGAGATGTGATGATGAGGAGGAGGGTGGTGAGGAGGAAATCCCACTGCTCACCACCGGTTAACTAAAATAGAGAGAGAAAATATATAGAAAGAAATAGAAAAAGCAAAATAGAGAGAAATTATGAAAATAAAGACATATAAAGACAGATAGACTTGGCACGACTAGTGCGAAGCTGGCATACTTGGGACCGGGAAAGGCAACGGCGGCTGCAAGAGCCCGAAGCGACGGAACCGCTACGCCAACGACGACGTGCCCGTAGATCTATGTGAGGTGCGAACGCTCGGTTCGGGAGTTCGGACATCCGTGTCGTAACTAACAAGATAAAGCCTAGCGACAACCTAAGCGCAGCCAGACTACACTTCAGAACTATCCAGTTTCGCTATTTGTAGCCTTGCGAAACTTAGTGCAATCTTCGCGCAACTTTTTTTTTCAATGTGGACCTCTAGCAACTCTGAAGACTTGAAAAATATGTACATTCCTTTGTAGTATACGTCCCTGATATTGGGAAATAGATTTCTTGTCTTATTTCGCATCTGAACGTTGTTTTCAGGAACAAGCAGAGCTCGCGCCCAGTCGAAACAGGCATTGATGTAATGTTAGTGCCCGCTGTGTAGAGCGGCCGTGGCTTCGAATCGTCTACCGAAGCTTGCTAAGCGCCTAATAGAAAGACACCTTGCCGCACCGTGTAACAAGGGCGCATTTGTTCTGTTTGACAGCTTCTTTGTGGTTATGTCAGGTACAATTATTTTCAACAACCTGCATCCAATTTTCAGCACAAATGATCTGTCGCGGCCGCTAGGCTGGGTTGGTGATATAACTTTTAGTAACTGGAATGATGCAAGTAGCTTTTTTTCTGCACAATCAAATAGAACTACTCGACTATAATCAGAGCGGCTCAAAAATAAGTAATGGCCTTTTTGAAAAAGCTATTTTGAAACATCAACGGTTGTTGGGAACCACATGTGTTTGAGAATTATATTAAGTTACCACGGCACACGACAAAGACACAAACAGTTATTCAAACAAAGAACAAATGCAGAAATAAATATAAGCTCAGTTTATTTCGTCTAGAGGAATAAATTCTAGAATTACAGCTATTGTGGGCTGTTCGCCATAGCTGTCAGTTTCTTCCGTGAAATTCCTTCCATAGCACAGTCAAATAAAATACTCATGAGTTAGAGCTTCAGTTGTTCTCGGTAGGGAAATAATACTGTGATAGAGAACTGTTGTACTATTTTTTCTGTAAGTGTGCTCAAACTTCTGAAGTTGGGATAATGGCGGAACATCTTCGGCAACAAAAAATTGTGTTGTTATTCATATATATTTTTGCAAAACGAATTTCAGAATCATTGTTCTGGGTCCGAAAGTTGCATGTAAATTAAATGTAATGAAAATCGGGAATGGTGACACGGACGCCGTCTTGGTCCATATCTGGATTCGCCTAGCTGCGTACAGAGTTACGTATATTGGACAGTAGCGAAAAAAGTCGCAGCGCGTGCTGATAAAGAGATCAATATGCAGCTTGCTTTGTGCCAAGAAAGCATACGGTGATATTATTGTTGCATAGCGCAATGGTATCTTCGATATATTTTTTCTTGGATGCATTCAGTGTTGTCATAAAGCGTGCATTCAATTAGCCGGCCAGGCATTCACGGAAATGAACGTCCTGAACTAGAGTAATAATAATAATAATTGCTCAGGCCTCTACGTGCCGAAACCACAATACGATTATGTGGCATTTCTTAGTGCACAGCTCCGGAAATTTCGAGCATCTGGGGCTGTGTAACATTCACTTGAATCTACGTGCACGGGGCTCTAGCATTTCGCCTCACTGAAATGCGACCTGCCGCGACTGCGATTGAACCCGCGACGTTTGGGTTAGCATCCGAGCATCGTAACCTGAATCACCGCGGTGACTGTAAATTAACATTTTACTCCTATTTAATGCCCTAAGCAGGGGATATCCGCAATAACTTACGCCTGATTCGGCGTGTTAAACTTAGATTTCCAGAAAGAGCGCCTTAGCGATTGTCCTCCAATTGACTGCAGGTGTCTTCGTCATATGCCACCACTTCGACGTCGCAGTGTTGTCGAAATTGGTCAACGCACGTCTGAGGAACCTCGTTCTTGGATTCATTTGTAACCCACAGCATGCACTCTGGAAAGATGTGGTGACAAACACAATTATTGCGACAAAATATCGCAGACGCTTTAAACATTTTAGATCTATAATAGCCGGGCGGTTTTCCTTGTCATTAAATTTTGTCAGCTACATACGAATGCGTGCGTGACTGAGGGTTCCTTATGTATCAGCCTCAGTCTATTCCAAGTCGAAAGCCATCTTCTTTATCTTCTAAGTCGATGTACTGAACCTCTAGCGCCCACCTCCGAAAGCGTTCTGCTACTAATGTGGTTTTGCAAATGCCCCTAGGATCAAAAGCATTGTAAGCCTTGTGAACCTCAGCATTTTTACACTGTCTCCGTGATCGGCCCACCTTTGACCAAGCACTGATTTCGTGATGACATCACCTTGTGACGTCACCATAATGACGTGATGACGTCACAAAATTTGGTGATATGCGACGTCGCGACGACGTCATATGGTGACGTCATAACGTGATGATTTTTCCATCACTCATGTCGACGCCGCCGATGTGGGAAGGCGACGCGGGACGCCGGTAAATTTTCGCGTTTGATGAGGCATCTAAGGCTTTCGCCATAAAATGGCAATCGGAGAATAAAAGGGTGCATTCGAGATAGTTCAGGTGTATTGAGCTTCACTTCAGCAATGTTCAAGTGAGGAAATATGTGCGTCCATGAGGTATGCGGCACCACGAAGACTATAATATTACGTTGGACACTCAAGTGCTGTGGAAAACCGATGTAGCACGCCTAAACAGCCCTGAGATTCTGAAGCAGCCATGTCAGCCAGCAATCATCGGCAGAAGTGACGGAGCGCTTTGCTTTTCCAGAGTGAGCCGTTTGACGCATAACGCCCGAAACGACTCACTCGGGAAAAAAAAAATTGCAGTGAAGCGACAGATCGCCAGGTTAAAAAGGCAGGTGGCACTACCGTCTTCTCACCTTCTCTTCCTCCATATGGAAGTTGCAAGAGAGCGCATGCCGCGTAATCTGTGTAGACTGTCTTCAGGAGTTGCTCTGTACCGTCAGCTGAAAATTTGAAGAAATTCATAGCAGGAACATCATTTGAATAATTTTTTATTTGCTGACAAAATTTGCGTCCTTCAAATATTAAGCTGCTTAGGTATGCAGATGCAGATGTTTTGTAGCTGCGGAATATTCACTCTTAATCATAAAGCTATATGGGGGGAGTGCTCACGCAATTGCACCTTAATCTACGAATCATCCGCACCTCAATAAGTTCTCGCGTTAGCTTACCTTTTTTTTTTCGTATCATCGCCCACTGTTCAAAAAGGGGCTTGCAGCCAGACGTGCTCCAGTTTAAAGGGACACTAAAGTCAAATAACAATTTATGTCATAGTGAAAGCTCAATCTATGACAACGTCTAAAACGGCAATATTATCAACAGCAGTGCCCTACATACCGAGAAATTAAGCTAAATGTATCGCACGATGAGCGCCACGAGCGGGAGATCTTGGAAATGATCCCGATGACGTGAGAGAGTCCAACTGCCATTAATCACTCGTAATCAAACTGGCTGCAATAAAAAAAAAGAACCTTCCGTGCATCAAGAGACGTAATAAAATGCTGCTTGTTCGTTTCTGTTTGATTCATGGAAAAAAATCACGCCATATCCACGAAGTGAATGATGATGAGTGGGCGAAGCTCCGGAGGTAATCTGGTAAACCGTGAATCCCCGTAAATTTTGCCCACTCGATCATCATACAAAGACCTGACACACAAACGCGGGGGTCCTCATATATGACGTTAAGCTCAGGTGAGCGTTTGATGTCGGCGTTGCCGTTTTGCCTTTCGAGGGCGAGAGTGCGTTGACGATCGTTTTCATCCACGGCAGAAAGATAATTTGTAGTCTGGAACTCGCTTATACTTCATGGTCATCAGCGTCATCGCCTTCGTTATCACGTGTAGTGGGTACATTCCACTATACTGGAACGCGCTTATTCAGTCGTCATCAGTCGTTATCGTCATCTTTATCACATTGAGTGGATACATCCCACTATGCTTGGCTACCTACTACTACATACTACAAAGCAGGGACAGGCCCACACCCTGAAGAGCTTCGCCCCTAAAAAGAACCTCTTCGGCGTTGCGATGGGCAACGGCGCACGTGGTTCAAAGGTTCCGTTTTCGCCGAAATGCGCTTCGCCCGGCGCCCTGCTTCGCTCACGCGGTCGCGTCTCAGTGGTAGTTTCGGTATCGCGTACTGCCGCGTGTGTATTGCGCGCTCGTGAAAGTCGCTCTCACAGAAAGTTCGACAAAATGCCGCATATATGTGATGTTGTTGGATGCCCGAATGGTTCACGCCGCCTGTACACGCCACCGCGCAGTAATCACGGGCAAAGTTGGGCACAGCAACAGTGACGTGAGAAAACCGCTTTTAGGCGGGTGATTTGAAGTGCGCTAACGCGATGCGGACCAGTAAAACGTGATTTTATTTCAAAATAAGCACTTTCGTGGCACAAAAGTAGCATTACGAGGTTTCTAGACCACTATTTCAACAATCAACGTCGGCTTAATATTTGCCTTTAGTGTCCCTTTAAGGCCAGAAAACTATCGCGACTATTTTTGCCGTTACAGACATGTTCTCTGTGTCTGTCAATAATGCAGCGGACAGTTTGTCCTGCGTACTGCTTAGAACACGGAAGAAGTATCTTTTAGACAACTTCTTCGGAGCACTGGAGAAGGGGATTTTAGTGCCTCTTAAAACGTCCTCTGTTTGAGTTTGAAATTTTGATTTTGTACAGGTTGGCATTTTTTTTCCGTGGCAAAGAGGACTGCCTTTACACAGGCCTGCGCTCCGATTCTTTCAAGCTGTAGGGCATGCCGTGGATATGCGGAACCGCAACAAGCTTATGCGGATGTACTGACGCATTTTGCGTATGGTCATGCTCCGAGGGTTGAAGCTTCTTGGACAAAGTTTCCGATACTGAAATCTCACCGTGTCAGGGATAACCAGCATTCGAAGGTCGCTCAGATTGCTCATTAAGTGCAATGTCCAATAAATGGGGGCACGACTTTTGTAGAGTATTGCGGAAGTAAAATTAACAAGCCTCAGTGTTAGAGTTTTTTGGGAGCGGAATGGCATGGAAGGTTTGTTGCTCCTTGGCTGCTGTGTGACGCAGGTACCGTAATTGTGGAGAATGAAGGCTATGTCTACAAATATCCGGATATTATTAGTTGTCAACTTGCAAGGTAATAGAGAGCTTTAAAACATTCCCTGGTGAACTTGGGGGTGTCAAGAGCGAGCGTATCACGCCACTGCAAATAACACTCAGCAAAAATTTAAGAAAAAAGAGCAAATCTGAAAATGGCCTTAACTTTTTGGTAATTTAGGTAGCGGTATTTAGGTCGGCGCTGGAAAAATAATAGATAACGTTATTGACTCGTCTACTCACCTCGCGTACGTGTATTCGTACGAAACTAACACCAATATTTCTTGCGGAAGACAATCTTTTGTCAGTTGTTATCATTTTCTGTTACACTGTTGCTGTTCAGTTATTGCTTTTATATCATATTTTGTATAGTACTAATGTGTATTTCCACACATTATAACTGGCTTTTTAGTGTATTTTACATTTGTGAGCTCAGCGGCAACTTCCGCACTAATCGTTGTCATACCTTGTTAAGGTGCCATTATATATTTATCTATATTATGCATTTGCTGTACTGCCCCCTTAAACAGTGGTCCATGACGTGCTGATGACTAAATAAATAAATAAATAAATAAATAAATAAATAAATAAATAAATAAATAAATAAATAAATAAATAAATAAATAAATAAACTGGCGCCTATTCGTTGCCGACTCTGTCTCCTTGTATGCATTGAATTATTTATGGACAGCAGCTTATGCGAAGATCAATAATATCGACAATCATGCAAGAAGTTTATATGTGAAGGGAGCGAAGTCACGCATGGCGGATGATTTTTTTTGTTGCAATTCAGCGTAGCTAAAAGACGACAACGTGTCGCGTACTTACTACCATCCATTGTGAATATAGCCTGGTCAGGCGTGGGTCCCGGTTTGAAGTGAAATATGATCTCCTTTCTGAAAGCAAATTTCAATAGTTAGCAGGGGTTGATTTTCACGTTATTCTCCACGACTAGATTACAGACGTTCATACCCAGAGATGAGAAAGGACACACGCTAGTCCAGGCCCGCAGGCCAGGCAATTTTTCCGGGGTGTCCCAATTTCCTAGCCCCCCCCCTCCCCCTCCCGCCATTGCAATGCGCCTGCACTAGCCTTACCTTTCAACGACTGTTGACGGTCAGAGCTCCTAAGTGTCCCTTCTTGTCATAGCCTTTAAAATTTTCTGCGCTACACACTAAGCACAAAGTTACGTACACATCATAAGTGCAACATGAGTTGCAGGATATAACAAATATAATGAACCAGCATTTATAACACCGTGCATTTGTTTATATAGGGGTATTTTCGTGAAGCGTTACCTCATCGAGAAGGAGTAGTCATGATTTTCAAACAAAACAAAACACAGTTGAGCACATAATTCATCACCAGAGCAGCCCACCATCAAAAGGTCCTACATATCTACGATAACCTGCAATTTGCTTATTCCAGTAAATTTTAATGATAGTTGATGCACTAGGTTCCCCGTGTTTCTGGCAGCACTCAAGTAAAACGATGGAGCTAGTTCCTTTTTCTCAGGTTGCACCAACTCGCATGTGCACACAAAACTTCCCGCCAAATAATGCGCTTTCAAGGTATGTACCTTGCAATGCGCGCAGTTGCTTAGGGAGCATTAATGTTGGCCCAGAAGCCGAACCATGCGAATATATTAAGAACTTCCTATATAATAACAATAGCTGACAAAAAGGCTGACTATTGAAACTACATTTCGCAATCTTTCCTACATAAACTCAACAGCGATCTCATATATTTGTGAAATAAATTACACGTCATCCTCCTCTATGGGCAACCATGCTGGGATGCGGAAGCATCGCGGGGTGTGTGCATCGAGTTTCCTTTTCTCTTATGTACTTATGAGACGGTGGTTGTCGAGGCGTTTGAATTCCCGCATGCCGAAGCTGACGTTTACGTTCGGCTTTCCGAGCCTTCCTCTGCTTTGTGGCTGTGGCGCTGCCGCTGCAACTAGCCTGAACATTGACGTTGTTCATGGCGTTTCATGTCAACGCCGACGTTGACGTTGTGAACGTCGTGAACACCATGAACACCATGAACACCTTCCACAAACACCATGAACAACGTCAACGCTGACGTTGACGTTGTTCATGGTGTTCACGGAAGCACAGCGAACGTGTGCTTTCGCAGCCTCGCAGCTGCGAGATTCGCTTTCCGGCGTTTTCGTTTACGTTCAGCTTCGCGATCGTCCATAGCGCCGTTGCGAAGGAGAGTGCAACGGGAGCGAGCGCGCGACGCATTACATAGGAGCACACAGCTGTAGCGGAGAGACAAACGGGAAGGAGAAATGAAGCGGAGGCAGCGCTCACGCCACCACCTCCACCCCGCCTCCTTCCACCTCCTCACGCTCACGCGAAGTGAGGGGGAGAGTTGGCGCATGCGCAGTATGGGTGCGGACGCCGCAGCCCGGACACTGCGCCGAGCATAAGACGCTTTCTCATCTAATCTAGTATATTAACAAACAGGCGTCAAATCAAAGTCAAATACCTTCAGACATGTATGTAGTTTTAAAGTTACGAAGGGCGTGCTTATTTTTTCTGTCATAAATGTTGATATTATCGCACGTTTGAGTAGCCGATAGCACGCTCAATTCAAATATATAACGTCAACGCGAAGATGAAATACTTTAGGACCACACCGGTGCCTGTCATCGGTGTCCTCGTTGTATTTTTTTTTACAGCCAGGCCTGATGCGCGGCGCCGTAGTCTCACGACGATTCAACCATCTTTTATATCTCGTCAGTCTCGTGATTCTCCTCAGGAAGCAGTAACACTGGGAAGCCTTTCAAGCACTAGCGAAAGCAACGAGTTTTAGTACGCTTTAGGTTACAGTGTCCCTTAGGATTTGAAAGAAATAAATTTAATGCATTACTTCAAGGTGCATCTAGACTGGTACAAATGCCACAACGCTGATTACCATACAATCTTGTTCGCAAAAGAACGGTTTATTCGAATTCTGGCATTCTTAATAACAAAACTTTATTTTTAATGGCGAAGCTGCTTAAGCCGGAGGTCAGGACGTTAGGTTTTAACAGAAAACCTTGTCGAGCGATGGCGTAAATATGCGTCGCTAGGGACGCGTGGAGGCAAGGAAAGATGGAGGAGAGCGGAAATGGAGAGGATAAGAAATAAAAAGGGAATGATGTTAAAGCAACTTGCTCGGCGATGATCGGGTATTCCTTGAATCCTCCGTACAAATTCCCCCATCGTCACATATATATATATATATATATATATATATATATATATATATATATATATATATATATATATATATATATATATATATATATATATATATATATTGTGTGTTATATACATTATATACACAATGTTTAATAATTTACAAGCGGCGACAAGCGAACCGCGCTGCTTAGGCTGTGCGAGCCCTCGCTGCTACCGCGGCCTCTAGAGTAGCGGTAGTGAAGTGCACTGAGTGAGCTCCCGGCGAAGAGAAAGGAAGCGCGCCGAGAGCAAGCGCAGTATGTGGGCGTGCTCCTCTAGCAGTGACCTATCCAACGAGAGCACGCGCCGAGTGTGCAGCTGAGTGTGCGGCGCCGCTTGAGTGGTGGCGCGCCATCTAGTGAGCGCGCTTGAATTACCGAAGAGAGCGTTTCTTGGAAATAAAATTTTCAGCTCCGTGCACTTTGAATGTGCCCACATAACATATAAAAAACCCAGGCAAAACAAAAATTGCGACCGGGCAGGCATGTTCGTTCTCTCGTGGAATCACCCCTCTTCAATTTCCATCGAAAATTACATCTCTACCTAAGTGTTTCTCTCGCCTCATTGGCCTTAGATTCCGCACTTTTTTACTGCTGCTCTCAAGGAGACCTGCAAATTTCCTCCATTTACCCACCCCACCTTTCTTTCACCGTGGTCCACAGCTCACGTTAAGGGTAAATACAAGGGCGAGGCGTGAGGATGTGGAGGTTAACATTTGAACTTTACGCCATGTAACATTATTCGCTTCTGCGATCTTAAACAGCAGGCACAGTACATGCGCCGAGGGTGGAACGCCTGGATTCAACATATATATATATATATATATATATATATATATAATATATATATATATATATATATATATATATATATATATATATATATATATATAGTTACAGACAAGACTGAAACAGCGGTTATCTTAATGTTATTTGCCAACGGTTTCAACCGGGCAACTGGTCTTCGTTAGGTCGTATGTACAAAATTATTCTTTTGTGCATAAGCCCTAACGAAGACCAGTTGACCGGTTGAAACCTTCTAACCTTCTAACGCGTCAGCCTTAAAGAGCTGGTTTCGCAGAACTGATAGATAGATAGATAGATAGATAGATAGATAGATAGATAGATAGATAGATAGATAGATAGATAGATAGATAGATAGATAGATAGATAGATAGATAGATAGATAGATAGATAGATAGATAGATAGATAGATAGATAGATATGACACAAAGTCATACATACTTTTCTTTTCCATTGAGTCCCCCCAGCATCCAGACGTATGTGGCGCTTGGAGGGTCCTTGTGAAATTCCGTTCGCCTCGCGGTTAAGCAGTCCAGGTCTCCGTCCTGGTCAACATCCAGCATTGCGATGCCGTACTCATGCATTTCGAAGATCTGCATTATCAATGAAAGAGTGTGTGAATATTTTATTTGTAAAATTGGTTGTTATACTCTACACAAGACTGCACCTGCTGCTGCGGTTATTCCAAGATTTTTGTAAATGTGGTATTTTCATGGAGGCGTTGTAGAAATGTTCATGGCTAACGTGTCTTACCGCCTGTAATGTGAAATTCAGGTAAAATGTTTTATTTTGTGTAACAGCTGTGCCATATAGCAAAGCAGATGAAAAAATTACACCATCTCCCGCTAAAGGGGACCATGAGGCGATGCGAAGCCGGAGCACTTGCACGATCGCGTTCCGTTGGCGTTCGTTGGGCATGCTACCGACCTCGCGTCGTGGAACGCGAAGAGGTACGCAAAGAGGAACGCGAAGTGGTACGAACGTCATGTTTTCCCTCTAGCCTGGCCGTAAATTCTCGCAGGACGAGCGGGGAACGCGATCGACAGGTGCGGGGGGGGGGGGGGGCGTAGGAGCGGAGAGAGAGGGGGAGAGGTGAGTTGAGAGGGCGGATGGGGAGAGAGGAGTGAAGAAGATGTGTGTGGAGAGGGTTTGCGCATGCGCAGTAAGGGTGGCCACGCCGCACACCACCACCTGATTTAACTCCGCATAAGATGATTCGCATCTAATATCCGTGCGTCGCATTGTGGACGAATGGCTTGCCGTTATGTCTAAATAGTGATAATTATTAATTTGCTCCCCTTTAGCTTTCCTTAACCCATTCAGCCCTGGATTTTTTACTTTGGCCGGAGGATATTTTTGAGTGCGTTTTCTTGATGTTGAGGACCTCAGAAGGCCACAAACGAAAAATTGAGGCAGTGGTCCAAATATTTATGGATTTACAAACATAGTGTCAAATTAGGTGATCAGGGCTCAGTGGTTTTGAAATGAGAAAAATGGATTCTCTATTCCTGCTAGTCTTATTCGGCAGTGTGGAAGCCCTTGAAGTACCTTCGGGACTTCGTCCCGAAAACGGCGTTTACCAGCCTCGGCGCCACCCATAGCTTAGTCCAGACGTCGTCTTCTTTGTGACTCCCAGCTCCGCGAAAATGCTACATTCGTACCGTAATGGCGGGGTAGATCGCAGTGGACATTATTGAAGAAATACTCCCCCAAGAATTCACACTTTTCGTTTTGTTTCCGAGCTGCTAGGTTAAATGTTGTGTGGTGGGGTCAAATAACACCGCCAGGGCCGAAATGGTTAAAACAAAGACTACTTTTCTTGAGAAGCCCTTGCTATGTGGATTCAATTGCACCTGCTGCAGTAGAAGTTCAATTTTGCTTCACTGAGGAAACGCCAAAGTCTATAATAATATATCTGGGGTTTAACTTCCCAAAACCACGATATGATTATGAGAGACGCCGTAGTGGAGGGCTCCGGAAATTTCGACCACCTGGGGTTCTTTAACGTGCACCTAAATCTAAATACACAGGCCTCAAACATTTTCGCCTCCATCGAAAATGCAGCCGCCGCGACCGGGATTCGATCCCGCGACCTTCGGGTCAGCAGTCGAGCGCCATAACCACTAGACCACCGTGGCGGGGCGACGTAAAAGTCTGACTGACATTTTAAGATACCCAACCTTCGGGATTAGCACACACTATTTATTAGGCACGGGAAGTGAGAGGCGTGTACAGTATTGCAAAATACTAAGAAAATAGAGGCGGGCCGTTTTACTTTTAAGGCACCGCATTGCCAGCAATACCAACACAGGAGCGCTCGCCTTATCGACCTACTACTTTTCTTTCTTTCTTTCTTTCTCTCTTTCTTTCTTTCTTTCTTTCTTTCTTTCTCTTCTTTCTTTCTTTCTTTCTTTCTTTCTTCTTTCTTCGTTTCCTTCTTTCTTTCTTTCGTTGTTTCTTTCTTTGGACCTTCATCCAAGTGCTTTGCAGCGCGACACTTCAGCTGCTACAGGCGATAACGACGTCATGCCTTCATATCCAGGAAACGATAAAATGTGGCAACGTGAAATGAAAAGTCACCCCCGTAAAAGTTCAGATTGCCATATCAGAAACGGCTGATCGCTGACAAGCCCACGATCCAGTCAGCGTCAACTATTGGAAAACAGCGATTACAAATGCGCATGCGGCGCTCGCCGCACGTGAAGTTCCGTACGCTCGTTGGCACTTAGGTTTTCGTGTACAACGCCGCCACTGATATCTATGAGCTATAATAGCTTCGCTTAAAAAGGTTGAGCCTGGCGCTTGGTCTTCTCGGGATACATACAACTTATGACCACGGCCGCTTCATAATTGAACACTGGTGCGACATCGGTTGGGGCGACGCCGTACGCAGGGCTACTGACGCTGGCCGGAAAGAATATCAACCTGACAGCGACAAAGTGTCTAACCGTATTGGCTTGGTGTTGGTCCAACGCCGATAGAGTCGTCGCAATCACCACGGTTCGTTGGCGCACAGGATCATTATGATGATTAAAACATAGGTTTATGGACTGGCGACAGGAAATGCGAAGGGTCCTCTAATTCAGAACCTTAATAGGCTCCGGGCCCTCCGAACGAGTGTCCCTGCTGACCTCAGAGGCACTGTCGCGAAAGGCGCCTTCCTACTGCTATGTGGTGCGGGATAAAATGAAAAAAAAAATGGCGTGGCTACAAGTCACGGCATGAGACCGACAATAAAACATCGACGCTGGTAAGTGTCTCGATCAATGTTGCTAAACATTAACATACAAAAACGCCAGGCCTGCGCGGAGAGCACAGCACAGTCACAGCGAAAGCTCGAAGAGCGGCATGTCTAGAACCCGTTATAAACTCTCTTGTGCCTACTAATACAACTACACTAGCAACCTACCCACTACGCCACAAATCATGATTTTTAGGGGCGAAGCTCCTTAAAGCGGCACCCGTTCGTCCCCGTCGTAGTGCGTAATTAGTCTTAACGCTAGTACCAGATCTTGACCTCCAATGTGGTGCCGGTGGGAGGTTTCTCCTGTGCGTTGTTGAACAAAAAAAAAATCGCAGCGTGCGCATTAACTAAAAGCCGAATTCTTCTGTCTCTCATTCCCCATTAGCAGCCATTGGCATGTTCCAGTAGGAAATGTTAGTAGAAGTAGACGTGTAAGTGTTAGCTAAAAGCCGACTTCTTCTGTCTCTCATTCCCATTAGCAGCCATTGTTTACCTCCAAGGTAGTGCCTGGTGAGATTTCTCCTGTGCGTGATTAAACAATAAAAATTTTGTTCAAAACGCCGTTGATTGATGAAATAAACCAATGAAAGACGCCAGATGTTTTCTAAAAGCAAAACAAAAAGACGCCAGATGTTTCTAAAGCAAAACGAAAAGACGCCAGCTGCTTAACGAAAGACGCCAGATGTTTCTCCCTTCTTGTATAGGGTCTTTTTGCACAGCAGTTCAAAGCATCCGCATGGTTCTGAGGTAGGATACTGGGCTCCCATGCAGAGGGCCCAGGTTCGAACCTCGTTCCAGCCTTTAATTTTTTCCTTATTTCGAGCGATAGTGGTTACGGACACCGGCGGCGGCGGACAATTACGGCGCAAAAAACGGCCCTTGTTGTGATCTCCTAACAGCTTTCGCTGTAAGAAGGCAGGAAGGGGACACAAATGTATCTATCACTCAACGGATCGAAATGGTGTC
Source organism: Rhipicephalus sanguineus (assembly GCF_013339695.2). Lineage (NCBI taxonomy): Eukaryota > Metazoa > Arthropoda > Arachnida > Ixodida > Ixodidae > Rhipicephalus > Rhipicephalus sanguineus. The sequence continues at coordinate 112,376,490 of NC_051178.1, forward strand.
AAAGTCACTCATAGAAAGGAAGAAAACGTATATTACTGAAGTTTGTCTCACGTTACTGAAGTTAGTCTTGACCCTAAATTATTTTGAATTTCATTCGTCCTTCTACCTGAAAATGTTCAGCATTAGAGTGAGAACCACTTCTGCGTCAACATGCGCCAACGTTTTATGGGACAGTGAGAGTCAGAGCTGTTGAAATCATGTCCAGTAAAGCCTTCCACGTATCTCCAGTACACAGACTGCATATCTGTTATATGGGAACATGGCGTAAGCGCACAAAACGCATTCATTGACCACTGTAACAAGTTTCATTGAAGTATTGAATTCACCAAGCCCTATTCTTACAGTGAAATTAACTTCCTAGACACAACGGTATCTATTGAAACAGGAAAATTAAAGCCGACGCTTTACAGAAAACTAAAAGAGAGCCAACAATACCTAGATTACACTTGTAATCACACGCGGCACTGCAAACAGCAGGTATTTGTCGCACTGGCGAAGCGTATAAGAACGATCTGTAGCGGCGACTGTAACTACGCTCACCACTTAAGCAGTCTAAAGAAAACATTAGTTGAAAGAAATTACCAGATGCTATAAACAAGGTCTACGACGAAGCATGTTAACTAAATACGGTATCAACACTAGCTAAGAGAGCCCCCGTAGCACAGCCCAACCAGCCGCCGGCATTTATAACCGAATACTCAAATGCGCTGCCAAGCAGAAATATTATCCTACGTAAGTATTATCGAGTGCTGACAAGCAACGAACGCCTTATAAAAACGTTTCCTGAGGTGCCAATGGTCGTGTGTCGCCGCAATAGGAATTTTAAGGACATGTCAGTGCATTAAAAAGTAAACCATCAATCTACTGCCCACATAACACCTTGTTCTCGTCCAAGATGTAAGACATGTAAACACCTTCAAGATGACGTTGTAGTTAAAGGCACCGGAAGTGATTACGTCCACCTTATATAATCTAGTTCTTCCTCACCTCGTTCAAACGTTATCTACATGATCGAATGATTATATTGTCACAGACGGCACATTGGAGAAACAGGACAGCTTGTTAGTGTAAGATTAAACGGGCATCGTGAGGACACGGCGAAGGAAAACCGAAAGCAGTGGCACAGAATTTTAATGTAGCAGGTCACAAATTCGACGATCTAAAACTTTACATACTTCAGTCACCCTTCCGGTACCTAAGAGACAGAAAATATACGTCATACCTTATTCACAAGTTCAATGCACTCCAGCCAGCAGGTATTAACGTTTTTAAGCAGGTGGTGGTGGTGGTTATGATGTTGCAGTAGGCGGGGTTAGCCTGTCCTGCATGGCCGGCGATTGTTCCGCCTGAGCATCACCTGAATTTTAGGTATCTCTCACCACGTGTTGGGCAACCCAGTTTCTCACAGGAAGACCAGAAAAATTCGTTGCACACTCCTCCTATTTGCCGCGGGCCCTTCAGGTAAAATCTCGTCTTCAAATGTCCGGTGCCTTAGACAACATTTTTGCAAGATGCGGATCATCGCTGCTCTTTCCACGTCAAACTGCGGGCGAAGGCAGAAAGTAATGTTTAATGACCCCGATGTCACCACAGAAGGCAGAAAACGGGGAAGCGTATCGCCCAGTCTTGAATGACCAAGCCGAAGTGCGTATGCAGAGCCGGTTCTTATGCGGTACAACAGCGTCGCTTGTTCAAGAGAAAGTCCATGGATTACACATGCTTGATGTGGAAACTTGTAGATGGCCTTTAAATGATTGCGTATCGCATCTTTGTTGTTCTGGGAAGTCTTAGGAGTTCTTACTTTTGGAACTGATGTGCGCGCCTCGCATGCAAGGGTATCAGCCTTTTCATTGCCTTCAATGCCAATGTGGAATGGGATCCACTGAAACTTTACATTAAAGCTCTTGCCAATAAGATGTTTAATGAGCGCCAGAGATTGTTTAGTGAACGTTTCAATGGGTAAGCCATGATGCAGTCCTTTGTAGCGCCGACTTGAAGTCCGTCAGCACTGCAACATCTAGTGCAGAAAAGGATTGCAATTTTCGCAAAGCCATGGAGATTGCACTTCTTTCTACCGTTGTGGACGCAACCACACGATCAAGGCAGCCCGACCATGACATGCCAAGGCAGGGTATGCAGAAAGCCGCTGCTCGGCTATCCGTTATTGTGCACACCGATCCGTCGGTGTACAATGGTAGGTGGCCATGGTACATGGCGCTCAAGTGGTCCAGCACAAGAAACTTTGTTTCGCCGGTAGCTTGAGTACGCTGAAGTTACAGGCAACATCCACAAATGACCATGGACAGGTCCATAGGGCACCGTTAAGGCAGTTTGAAGCCTAAATATTGAATGTGTTCAACGCCTGCGTTGACATGTTAGCCAGCTCTTAGCCTCCTGATAAGCGGCATGACTGCTAAGGACTATCCCAGTCTTGAGAGCTGCGTCAACAAGGCCTTGAGACGCCAAAAGGCGTAGCGGAAGGGACTCGGCTTCATTGATGACCTTCTCGTTGGAAGCCGCCTGAGGAACTCCCTTCGCCAAGAGAAGACCCTTTCTGTACAATGCCTCTAAGCGTTTGAACTGGCTTGGTGACGGTGATTTCAGCGCCATCTGATAAAGGATGCGGGTTGTTATGAGCGAAGTATTCAATTTAAGCATGGAAACAGGATTGTTTTCGCAACGTACCCCTGCCATGCGAAGCAGAGCGTGGATCCTTTGCACTGATGAAGTCACTATACCATCAACCGCACGTCGCCATAGTAGCTTGTTGCCGATAGTAACGCCCAGGAAACGGACACTTGTTGCATAACGAATTGAGTGGCCTCGAATATTCAGCGACAGACGTGTTGACTTCCGTCGCACTCCTGGGAAGAGCATGAAGGCCAATTTTTTTCGCTGATAAAGACAGGCCAAGTTTCCACAAGTGACGTCCAATGAGTGAAATAGCACCCTGTGCTATCCGGGCCAAACGTTTGTGTTGATACCCTGTGATACAAATGCAGATGTCATCGCCGTTGATGGATATTTTAACGGCTTTCAGAGCTAAGTTCAGACTGTCCAGGATATGCGGGCCATGGCAGCATTAAAAAGCAGGGAGATAAAACACTTCCTCGTGGGACACCGAGGGAAACGCGTCGATCTTTGCTCGTTACACTTTCAAGCTTAAACCAGAAAAATCGGTCTCTGGGAAATTCGTGTACGAAACGATGAGCACTTCCCGACACACCCATGGCTGGGAGCCCGTGGACTATGCCTGCCTAAAGCTCACAATCATATGCCTTGGCAACGTCCATGAAGAAGGCGAGTGTTGAGAGGCCACTGATAATGTGCTGCTCGTTGTGGCTTAGTAGGTCCAAAACACTGTCCTGGGTACTCAGTCGTGGGCAAACTCCCGTCATACACTGATGGCCATTGTCTTCCTTGCTCAAGGTACCAAGTTATCTTGTACATAATAATCCTTGCACCAACTTAGATACACATGATATAGGTGGTACCGGTCGATATCCTTTCCGTACTACAGGACTGGCACCGCTCATGCTGTCTTCCAAACAAGTGCGATCTCTCCCGTGCTGCAGACATAATTAAATATGTCATGGAGGGTCCTTTTGCGCTCATATGACAGATTTGCCAGCATCGGATTGCTGTTAAAATCGAGGACCCACTGCACAGAGTCTTCTTAATTTGCTAAGTGCCATAACCAGCTCTCGAAAGGTGAATGGCTGTATCCATCGTGTGTAATAAATGAGGTGACAGAGGAAGCGCCGCTGCTGCTTACCTGCCAGATGTGTATACGTCTGCGAAATTCTCTCCAAGGGTTTGCAAATGTTTCCGCTTGTTTCAAGGCGAGTGCTTCAAATGGCCTGTGCGAGCGGATCTTCCCATATCATAGTCAAGGGTGTAAACGCCGATTAACTCTCACAGAAAGCGGCCGATTGCTCTTGAATACATCCGATATGGTACATACACAACAAAAACCAATAAGAGTTAAGCCCGTCTTGTAGGAATTTCTAACTTATCATTGGTAAGTCCTGCTTCCTCTGACAACCACTGCTCAGCGAAACGTGTACCCCCCACCCCCTCGTTTTTTCTTGTTTTGTAGCGTTAGCTAACTGGCATAGGCCGAGCCAGTTTCGCGTGCTTCCTCAAGAGCCATGCTGCGCATGCGCGAGGATCAGTGATGTCACGCAGCTTACGCACCGGAGCCGGCACCTCCCGCGCACTCCGCCGCCACTGGTCTGTGCTTTCCAGGGGAGTGACGTCATAGACGTGTCAGACGTATTGGCGCCGGCGCACGCGCACCTATTTGCCTTCACTGTGCAGTCGCCGTCTGACAATGCGCTGGAGCCGCTTGATAGCGTCTCTGACTGGCGATTGCCAGTGTGGTATAAGCCTGGAAAAGGAGAGCGCAAATGGTGCTCAACGGCGCAGAAGAGCGGAGAAGCTTAACTCATCGGATCCCGAAGTAGTTGCCTGGCAAAATAAAGATACATGTGCCATATAATACGTATACCGTGTGTGTGTCATTGGAGCAGCAGTAAGCATGATAATCAAGCTAGTCCTAGACAATCATGAAAGCTAAGAATAATCAGCTGAACCTTTGCTAACGCTACGTATATCCTGGCATAGCCGAGCTAAGCCACTGCAACATTTTTACAGCGAAAGCTGTTATGAGATCATTTCACCGGCCGTTTTTTGGCGCCGTAGTTGTCCGCCGCCGCCGCCGGTGTCCGTAACCAGTATTGCTCGAAATAAGAAAAAAGAGTAAATAAGGAAAAAAATTCCAGGATGGAACGAGGTTCGAACCTGGGTCCTCTGCGTGGGAGCCCAGTATTCAACCTCTGAGCCATGCCGGTGCTTGAAACTGCTTTGCAAAAAGGTCCTATACAGGCTTCATGTCGGGAAGGAACCACATTAGCATATGCAATATAGCGTGGTAAAAGAGTAGAATAAGCACCAAGCGTCGCACAACGCGAATTCTGTAACCAGGCGTCACACAATGCGAATTGCGCAACGAGTAGGTCGTTGAATGCTTCCAACCCATTACAAAGGGCTCTGCCATAATTCTTCATCGTCATCAGGCACAGGATCAACAAAGTGCGCATAATGCCTTACATGCGTTTAGCAGGTACGACGGCTCTCTGTAGACTGAAGAAAAATGACACAGCGCCTGCTGCCCTACTTCTAAAAATTACAATGATTTATAGCGTAGTGGGCTCCTCGCAAGTGCACTTGTATTGGTTGCCAAGGAAGCCCATAAGCGTATGATCCATTTCCTTGGGGTCTCGGTAAAGTTATTCGCCCCCCCCTCCCGTCTCTCTCCCACGTCAACGTATGCTATACAGCATGACGGGAGAGGGAAATAGCGACCGGGCGTCACCCAATGCAAATTACATAACTGGTGGGCCGTTTAAAGCTTCTAACCCATTACAAATGGCTGAGCCATAATTCTTCATCGTCATAAGTCGTCGCGTCAACAAAGTGCACATAATGCCTTACGGACGTGTAGCTGATGCCTCGCTTCTCCGCAAAATGACGAATAATGGCTGAGTAGGTGCTTCCCAACTTTCACAGAAATCTGATTTATTGCGTAGTGGGTACCTTTCTAGTGTACTTGTAGCCCCAAGAGAGCTAGCTTACAACGGGATCTAGAAACGCCGCCCTTACAGCTTTCGCTGTGACTGTGCTGCGGTTTCAGCGCAGGACCTGCAGTTTTTTTTTCATGGAATACGCATTTTCTTCTCACTCACACAATTTGTCACGGCGACCACCTCCGCCCCCCTTCTCCGCTTTCACAGCTGCCCTCCCGTCCTCCTTTGTGCCGGGGAGGGCACGAAGCATATACACGAGGGCACGAAGCATATACACATGAGGGCTAAGGAAATCAGCTCCAGCCTTGAAGAAGACAAGTCCACTTGTCGAAACTTCGGCTCGAACACCCAGCTACTGTTTAAGGATTTTTTCATTAACATTAACCTAACGTTTCCTGCTGTGACCCCAGCTCCACCGGCTCAGCAGGAACCAAGGAATGCTTGTAGTGTGAAGACGCACGAGGTTCATTCTCTCAGCGCGGAACGTACAGCCCTTTCTTTTCTATGCCTTTTTTTCGCGCCGTGCCAACGTTCACTACCGAATGCGGCCTAATTCACTCGGTTGATGGAGGCAGCAGACCTGCTTTCGTTTCGAGCTGCTATCTATCCTCCTTCCTAACCCTTTATTTTCCCACCCGTCCCGCGCTCCTTGATGTGTAGTCTGGAGAAAGTAGCATCCCTTGCAATAATCACATCCCCTTCGGGAGTAATGAATAACTGAGCACCTTGCTATGAAATGGTAGTGCTTCGGATGGTTAATCTGACCGTAAAGGCATACTGTTTCAAGTCTTCGAACCTACAGGATTTCCCGGAATACTTGCCACTAGGAGCTCTGAGGCTGCGGTTGCTGAGCTATTGTTGAAAGTTTGAGTATCTTCAGAATACTAGGCAAGTTCATTTAATATAGTAAATGGACTTCTCTAGTTTTAATGCGATAGCGTTGAAGACCTCGTTTCGCAGAAATTCCAGTGTCAGCATCAGTGTCGGTGTTAGCGTCATTGGTTATGAGCGAAAAATTAGCGTTGCCCGTAAGCGAAAAGTAGAGGAACATGCTAATGATATAAATAATTAAAATCTCCGGTTCGGATCAGAATCGTATCCAGGCTGTCTCCTTGGCAAGCAGGTGTTCTACCACAGAGCGATGCCTTTGCTTGAAACTGTATCGGAAATAAACACTGTATGAAGGTCATGTAGTGGGAGGAGTCTCCTTAACGCAGTTTAATATCGCATGGTAGAAGCGTAGAATCGCGCCAAGCATCAAAACATATGAATTGCGCAACGAGCCGTTGTTTTAAGACTTATCCATTACAAAAAGCTCAGGCACGTTTAATTATCGTCATCAGCAAAAGTATCAACGAAGTGAGCAGCTGCGTAGGTTCGCGTGTGTTCTTACGAACGCATAGTGGGCCCTTCGCTAATTCGCAAAATGAAGAATCAAAGCATAGTGGGCACTTCGCAACTGTAGTTGCAGTAGGCATTGTTGGATAGTGTGAAACGGTCAGTGTTACGCGCACAGGCGATCGTTTGCTTGCTAATAATTCACAAGGCTATGCGCACTGGGCCTGAAATTTACGCTATCAGGTTCTGCTCCTGTAGGCGAAGCTCAAGTGTCCTCCTAGGTTTCCATGCTGACAGTTTAAATTTTAAAAACGAAGCTCTTAAAGCTTGAGGCAAAAAGGTCTGTCCGACCACAGAATCCCTCGGCGCCGTTACCTAGCAACAACCAGGTCACAGCTGCGCACTACCTGGGTTTACCCCACCTAGCCGCGCGTCCGCTGAGGAGCAGCCGCCGCCAAGCCACAAACACCGATGGAGCCGCCGCGCCGAGCTCCGCCAGAGCTAGTGTGAGGTCAGCATAGCTGCGCATCGCCTCCTCCGCGGCTGGTGTGACGTAGCATAGCCGTGCATGGCAACCGTGACGTACTATGGCCTATGCATAGCCGTGTAGTAGCTAGCATAACCGATGCATAACCGTACCGTAGCCAGTATAGCCGTGTCACAGCAGGTTTCACGTCAGCAGTGTCGCTTAGAAACCGCGTATACGTCATAGCTACTATAAGTGTCGGTGCGTTGGGCCCTCTTTAAGCAGTCTGCAGCCATGGCTCGGCCGAAGGAGATGCGCATGGCCGACGAACAAGCCACTTACCGCAACTCTCCGCGTGCTGCTGAGCGAAAGTGTAACCGTCAACAGCAACTGAATCATGCGTACGTCGCCCATGAAACGGCTAGGTAGCGGCAACGACGAGTGGACCCGGACTATGCTCGGTAAGAGCACGAGGCGCACCTGGCAAGAAAGCGGGCAATGCGAAGTTCGCCCGGCATGGCGCGAGCCGAGTAGGAGCGACGAATAGGTGGTAGAAACATTTATTGCCAGTGTGTGAACGTGGGGGCCAAGCCCCCTACATGGCACGTGGGTGCTCCCTCAATATGAGGGGGCACCCTTACAAAGCGAAGGAAAGTCCCTGAAGCGCAATCCTCTTCATGGCGCAGGAGATGATCCGGCGCTGATCGAAAGCAGAAGTGCTGGTCATGATGGACTCCCAGTAAGACACCGCCACAGCCGGTGATGGGGGATGAGGGAAGGTGGGGCATGTGAGGAGGATGTGTAGGAAATCTCCTGGTTTGCCGCAAAGTTTGCATGAAGAGAAGAATTGGTCTGGGTATCGGGCGTTTAGTAATATGGCGTATGGAGCAGTTTGAGTTTGTAGGCGTCGCCAATGTGCGGCCTGTGCTATGGTTAGGGATGGGGCTGGGGGGGTGTATACTCTTCGTTGGTCCCGATAGTACGAGAGAATATCTCGAAAGGAGAGGCAGGCGCTCCTCGGCCGGTGGAGGGGGCTCCATTTCTCCTGCCCGGAATGTGAGACCTCGGGCTAGGGAATGAGCCTCCTCGTTGCCAGGGAGGCCGGCATGTGCTGGCGTCCAGACGAGTGTTATGGAACGCTGGGGCTGCCAGAAGCGTAGTAGGCGAGCAGCGGTGCGGGAAATGAAGCCATTGGCATAGTTCAGGATAGCTGATTTTGAGTCGCTTATGATTGTGGAGGCAGATGTAGAAACAAATGCAAGCGCGATGGCTGCCTCTTCTGCCTCTGTGGAGGAATTGGTGATGATTGAGCACGACGTTAGAAGCTTTGCCTGACTGTCAGCTACCGCCAGGGCCATACGGGATCCTGACGCGTATTCCGCTGCGTCCACGTAGACCACGTCATGGTCCTCGCTATACTGTTTCTCGAGGGCCCGAGCCCTTGGCGTTCTGCGTTTCTCGTCTCGCACAGGGTGCATATTCTTCGGGATTGGGGGCACGTTGAGGTGAGAGCGGAGGTTAGAAGAAAGAGGGACCCCCTCGGGTGAGTGTGTAATTGGGGTTAAGTTTAATTGGGACAACAGAGTGCGCCCAGCCACTGAATTAGACAGACGAGATCTTTGTGCCGTAAAGGTGGCTTCCGCGAGTTCCTCAAATGTGTTATGTACACCTAGTTTGAGGAGTCGGGCATTGGATGTGCTGGGTGGAACGTCGTAGAGCCGTTTTCGTGCAACTTCGTATTAGCGCGTTAACCCGGTCTCTCTCCTTTTGTCGGAGGGGTAGGTAAGGGAGGGCATATGTGGTGCGGCTTATGATGTAAGCCTGGGTGAGGCGTAGCGTGTTTCGCTCGCGTAGGCCAGCCCGACGGTTCGCGATGCGGCGAATCAGTCGAGTGGTCTGCTGAGCGTGTGTTTGGAGAGTCCTTATGACTTCTCCGTGTGCGCCATGCGAGTAGAGAACTAGCCCTAGCACACGAATTTTAGAGACTAGTGGGATGGGATGGTCACCTAGCGTGAGAGAGATGGGGGGAATGACTGAATTACATTGCTTCGGGCGGTAGAGAAAGAGCTCTGATTTGGAAGGGGAACAGGTAAGGCCACGCTCCCGTACATATGTATCAATGGTGGTCAGTGCCAGTTGTAGGTTTTCTTCGATTTCGGCGTCACTGCCGTGGTTTGCCCAGACAGTGATATCGTCGGCGTAGAAGCTAAAATGGATGTTGGGGATCTGAGCCAGCTGTTGCGGCAGATGAAGAAGGGCAATGTTAAAAAGAAGAGGGGAAAGAACTGCTCCCTGGGGTGTACCTCGTGCGCCAAGCGTGATGCCCGGAAGGCTGTGGTCGCCAAAGGTAAGTGTGGCTGTGCGGTGGCTGAGGAAGTCTCGGACGTAGTTGTACGTCTTTGCACCGACTCCCAGAGTTACAAGGTTCTGTAGGATAGCTGAGTGTATAACGTTGTCAAATGCCTTAGTGAGGTCTACACCTAAGATAGCTCTGGTGTCACAGGTTTTAGAGTCGAGAATATGATGTTTTATTTGTAGGAAAACGTCCTGTGTGGAAAGACCCGGACGAAATCCAAACATGCAAGTGGGCATGAGATTCTTGCCTTCTAGGTACTGGCAAAGCCTGGTTTGGAGTACATGCTCCATAAGTTTGCCGACAGATGAGGTGAGGGATATGGGCCTGAGGTTAGAGGTAAGCAGAGGTTTCCCAGGTTTGGGTATAAAGATGACCTTGGCGTCTTTCCATTGAGGTGGGAGGGTGCCCTTTTGCCAGCACTCATTAAAGTAATCAGTAAGGATGGCAATGGATTGGGAATCGAGATTGCGGAGTGCTTTGTTGTGCACCCCGTCCGGACCAGGGGCTGAACAAGTGTTTAGTTTCTGTAGTTCGGCTTGAACTTCTGCTACTGTAATGGGTTCGTCGAGGAGGTCATTAGGGGGACCTGTATAGTCGGGGTGTGTTACTACAGGATATGTTGGGAAGTAATGATTTCGAAGTTCCTGGAGGAGTTCTCGTGGAGGCATATCGGAAGTATGTAGGAGTTTGGTGAGGTTGTGCCTTTGGGTAGTTTTAGTCTGCGTTGGGTCAATTAAGTGCCTAAACAAGTTCCAAGTCTGAGGCAAACTCATATTGCCATCTAATTTGTTGCAAAGTGATTCCCAGTTGTGTCGTGAAAGAGCGGCTGCGTGGGTCTCTATCTCTTTGCTGAGGCGGGCGAGTCGACGTCGAAGAGTCCGGTTCCAACGCTGCTTTTTCCAGCGTCGTTCTAAGCTTGTTTTAGCGCCCCATAAATGTAGGAGGCGGGAGTCAACTGTGTCGCTTGGGCAGTCCTCTCGTATAGGACAAGTTACGGATTGGACATCACTTCGAAGTTGTTTGGACCATTCGGTGATGTCCGTGATAGCAGCGTGGGTACGGCTTGCTCTATATGTGCGGAAAGAATCCCACTTAGTGAAAGTGGAGCCTCTGGGAGGCCTGCGGGGTAGTTGCATATTTAAGAGAATTTCGATAATGTAATGATCACTACCCAAATTCTCTTGCGTGTTGCACCATGTGGCATGAGGGAGGCGATATGCAAACGTAAGGTCTGGTGTAGTGTCTTTACAGACACTGTTTCCCGTGCGTGTCGGAAAGGTAGGATCGGTGAGTAGGGAGAGACCGTTTTGTTGCGCTGCTAACCACACCCGACGTCCTTTTGGTGTGTCGCGCGGGTAACCCCAGGCCGTATGTGGGGCGTTAAAATCTCCCACGAGGAGAGGGCACTTATTCGCTAAGCGTTTCGCAAGTGTAAAGAGGTGCTCGAAGTTGCCTTGTAGGCACTTAGGGCTGCTATATACATTCAGTATGAACAGACTGGTCGCTCTAGCATGTTGCGGCACAAGTTCAATTAAAAGGTGATCAATGTCTTGAACTGCTAAGCAATGGGAAATGGAGGTGATTGAGCGATGAATTAGAAACGCTACCCGAGAGGGTGTAGGGGATGTGGGTATAATGGAAGTATAGCCGGGTAGGGTGAGGGGGTTAGACGGCTCCTGCAAGGCAAGGACGTCGGGTCCCGCAGCGCAAGACAGAAGTTGGTGGACAACATGACGCTTCTGGCCAAAACCTCGGCAGTTCCACTGCCAGAGTGTAAGATTATGGTTTGGAGTTGCCATCATGAGAGTCGATAAGGGGCAGGGCCGCAGCGCCGGGGTGGGAGTCGTGAGCGACGGCAGGGATTGGGCCGTCTTGCCCTTCGGCTGCCTTAGGCTTTTTTGCGTTTACTAGGGGTGAGGTCTCGATTAGGAAGGCGGGTTGCGAAAGAATTGAGCTGTGACTCAAGATTGTTGTAGCGGTCATTGAATGCTTGAGTTAGGGCATCAAAACGGTGATTAAGCGCGGCATTGTCTGTTGTTACACGTACTACCGCATCTTTGAGCGTTGCACATTCCTGATTGATGCTAGTGATAGCTTCCTGCAATTTCGCCTCAAAACGAGCACTAAAAGACTCAAGCAGATTTGGTATATCGGTTAGAGAGGAGTGTGTGGAGGGATGGGGCGGTGTGCACTCAGTTGAGTGCCGAGGAAGTTCCGTGTCAACATCTAACTCTAGAGCATGAGGAGAGGAAGTAGAGTTGACGTGGTTGGCTATGATAGGGGCTGTGAGTGGATTGGGGGGAGGAGGTTGTGATGCAGTTGGAGCAGGGGTAGGTGGATTTGGATAGCTTGTGGCAAGTGTACTTATCTGGGCCTCGAGCTTCGCGATGTGTTCTCGAAGGGCTGCGGCTTCTGCTCGAGCTGCTTGAGCTTCTGCTTTGGCCGCCGCTGCCTCCTCCCGAGAGTTCGCCAGGGCGTCTTGTAGAGTGGGAGTCGCTGTCAAGAATGATGCGTGCTTGGAGGAAGAGCGGGAAGGGCCCCAATCTTTGTTCAGTGGCCCGGTCCAGGCTTGCTTGTGTTGGCTGGGCTGGGTGGGCTGAATGGGCCCTGACGACAACTGGGGAAAGTTGTCCCCGTGTACGACCGGTTCTTGTTGCTGCGTTTCTGGTTGCTTTGTCTGTTTGCGTGGTTGGTGAAGGTTTCGTCCTTTGCATGATCCAGTGCCGGTAAGGTGAGAGCCCTCGCACAGAATGCACTTGGGCGTGCAAGGAGGTTCTTGGGGCAGGTGTTGTGTGCCGCAACGTGGGCAAAGATTAGACTTGGGGTTTGGGCAGACGTCATAACGATGACCAGGCTGTCTGCAATTCTTACAGGCATCCGGACTGCCACGGTACGGAGTGCAGCGGTGAATGGCTCCCATATATTTAATGGAGTGCGGGACTTCATTTGCGTCGAAGGTGATGAGAATGGAGTGCGTCTTCCCCATCCGTCGAGCTGCGAGTATGGTGTACTCCGGATTTCGTCTGACCAGGTCTTGGTACAGCTGCGTTGGGGTCTCGTCGTCAAAGGCGTTTGAGATGACTGCTCTTGTAGCGCCCGGTGGAGCTGCCACGTACGCCACGCATGGGTAAGTATGGTCTCCAATAGTGAGTGAGGTCAGCGTCTTCAGAATCTCAGCTGTTGAGGAGTGTGTCGTAGCCGCTGCGAATGTATTATTGGTGGGGTGGATGCGCAGACAGAAGTCGTCGGGTAGAGTGATCTGGAGTTCGGCCTGCACTGCCTTCGTGAGTCGAGGGGATGGGATATCTCGAAGTCGCAGTTCACCTCGTGGGCGAACGACGACGCGAATAGCGTTCGGTGGGAGCGGTGGCAGCTGCTTGCTGCGTTTCACAGTGATTCGAGTTTCCTTGGTCGCAGGTGGTAAGCGGGCTGGCGTCGTGCCGCTGCCAGTTGCGGCTGCTGCGTCGTGCGCCGCGTTCCTGGCGTTTGGGTTAGCCGCCTCGAAGGTAGCGTTGGGGTAGGGAAGCGGTTTCGGTGAACTGGCTGGTCGGGACGCGTAGGCCTTGTAGAGAACAGGTGTCCAATGGTCTGCCTGGAACTCTTCTGCAGTGATGGTGTGGCCTTCAACCGCTACTTCCATGATAACGGCAGGCGTCGCTGGCAGTGTCGGCGGAGGTGCGGAGTCCCAGAGAGGCTTAGCTCGGAGGGTCAGCGTCTCGGTGCACTAATTGTTCGTAGCACACAGAAGGTCGGAGCTTGCCCGGAATGGGCGGTGTCTCTGTGTTCCTTAGGCACTTGTGTCGCTGTTCGAGCAGTTTAGTGGCCGTAGAAGAGATTGGGTAGGAGTAGCACGTACCGTTTGCCAGAGCCGACGTTGCAGGCATCCGCTCACGTTGGCCCCCTAGCGGCCGTCCGGAGCGACGAATAGCTCGCGCTTCTACAAGGGGTGCCGCAGCCAGGTTTGCACGTGAATTTATGGCACTCGAGTTCGCACATACTTTTGAGGCCTGTGGCCGGCTGTGGTTCGATTCTACTCTGTCTACGCTATGCTCGGTTTGGTGCAACCGGATACGTGCGAAAGGCTTGCAAATACTGCGCGACAACTTCGCCGAAGAAAGTGAACACTGTGCAATGCGGTTGTGTATGACTTAGATTGCAACGACCGAGAAAAGCCCTAGCATCAGCCAAGTTAAGCCTAACATCAGCCAAGAAAGAGACCTGGCATCAGCAAAGCAAAGACCTAGCTTCAGCCAAGCAATGACCTACCACTAGCGATGCACTGACGCAGCATCAGTCAAGGAAATACCTAGCATGAGCCAAGAAGGCCACGTTAATCACCTAAGAACAACCAGCTTCACTGTTTCTTAAGCTTTCCATGGCTAGTGTATACTGAATTTTTCTTTGCAGCTCTGGTTATGTCTTTTCTGGAGTAGTTCACTTTTTGATGAAAGGTTTAGCTTGTTAGGGAAGCGTTGGGAATTTCAAGGACATAAACAACTGGCACTGCAGTCACTCCACTTTGCCTACTGAATTTGGACTTTTCGTTTCTCTATGAAGCCAACGCTTAACCTTGGTGCGGCATTGGCTATGACATTGCTTCTTCGTTTGCAAAGCTGATATCTTGTTTCGTTTCGGGTAAGTCTTGTGCATATAGCCGAACAATAGGATTATATTGCAATGTTGATGAGAACTACCTATCAGTTCATGTAAAGCATGCATCATAACAGATGTTGGCAACGTGCAGCCGCGGACCTCTGCTGCACTTTGTTTTCGCACTGCACTAACAAAAAGCGCTAGGTCCGTGCGGAAAGCGCAGCACAGTCACAGCGAAAGCTGGAGGAGGACAGAACTTTACTGAAGCCATGAAATAGGTCAGCTGAGGGGAGGTGGGGGGTGGATATGTTCAGAAAAGAGGAAGACGATGAGCCCTCGGGCCGCTCTAGGTGGCCGGAAGTCCTTAAGCTTCTGCGACCCCCATGGCCCAGCACAAAATTCGGAGTTGGTCGTCCGGTCGTGCGCAGCGTCCCATCGCTCCTCTCTTTAATCCCCCGCAAAGGGGCAATTCGGCTTGTTCATGCAATGAAAATACACGTGATTAGTTGACTCGCGGACTCGAGCAGAGATGACAATGGGGTAAGGCATCACCCTGAAGAATATGGGAATTGATAAAGAGGGAAATGAAGGTGCCTATTTGGAGTCTGCGCCAATTGATTTGCTCAGCCTGGGACAGTGTTTTATGGTCTAGTGGATAGATCATGCGGGAATTGCGGTAATCTAAAGAAATTTCATGACAGGAGAGTAGGGGTTCCAGCACGCTGCAAAAGGAAAGCAGACCATTCACTGCCCGGTTGACGAATGCTCGGGCTTGCTCATGGACGGCTGTATTCCCGGGACCTACACAATGCGCTGGAACTCACAAAACAGTGAAGCTGGAAGAGCGGCATTTCTAGAGCACATTGTAAAACTCTTGGGGCTACTACACAAGCAAGCTCCCCACTGCACCATAGATCTGAAGTTGGGAAGCACCCGCTACATTATTCGTCAATCTGCGGAGAAGCCAAATACCAGCTACACATATGTAAGGCAGTGTGTGCACTTTGTTGATGCGATGGCTGATGACGATGATTAATAGTGGCTGAGCCCTTGTAATGGGTTGGAAGCTTTAAACGACCCACAAGTTACGTAATTCACATTGTGTGACGCCCTGTCGTTATTTCACTCTCCTGCCACGCTATATACCATAGGTTAACGTGAGAGAGAGAGAGAGATGGAAATAACTTTAGTGAGGCCCTGTGGAAATGGATGATGGGGGCCTTATGGGCTTCCACGGCAACTAATAGAAGTGCACTTGCGAGGAACCCACTGCGCTATAAATCAACACAAATTTTCTGAAGTACACTCTAAGAAAAAAAAAGAGACAAAAGAGGGTCACGGCCGCGTGACTATCTTCGGGTGTCCATTTGACCCCTTTTCGAAGGTAGATGAAAAGAAAGAGAGTTAGCATTTGGGCTGGAGTTACGGGACTCCTGCCCAAGTGATTGGATTCCGTGATGAAAGCGCCGTCGTATGCGCCACACATATCGCGCGTTTCCCGTTCGGCGCCGTTTTGGCGCGGCGGCTCGCCTCCATCGCCGACGGAGCCAGCGGGCTGGCACCGCGCCTCGGCCTCCTCTCTCATACTGCTCGGTCTTTTGCAGGAGTGAAACACAAATAATACAATCAGACAATAAATAGTAATATATTGGATATCTTGGTATAATTGAAAGAGTACATTAATAAGAAGTACACCCCTGGAAGGTAATATGAATGTTCAGTGCATATATATTTTTGTTACACAACAGAGCTGCACTGAACTAAAAGCACTTTAAATGTAAGTAAGCCACTTGAATTGCACTCAATACAAGATGTTTTCAATGTACATCACTTGCATCAGAAAAACTAGCACTTTCAATGTGTTTCGTAAATGAAGCCGTCGAGGCAGCGTTCACTGCTTCCACAGATAACGCATTCCAATGGAAAATTGCGCGAGGAAAGAGAGCGAACTTGTGGACATTAATATGGTTAGGTGGCTGCCTAAAAGTTTTATTGTGATTCGTCCTGGCTGAAAGTTTTGAAGATTGCTGAAGATAACGTTCCCGTGATAATTTGAAGTCCCCATGATAAAGCTGGTAGATGAATTTTCATTCGGATACTATCCTGCGCAGCTCAAGTTTTTTAGGCTTGCCCTGTTACGTAGATTTGTTACACTACAATGTCGGGAGTAAGCGGAATAATAAAGCTGAAAGCTAAATTTTGGACTCTCCCGATTTTTTTGCTCAAGTATTGCTGCCAAGGGCTCCAAATGATGTCGGCATACTCTAATTGTGGTTGCACTAGTGCTTTATATGCTTTCAGTTTTACCGTGTGAGGAGTATTACGCAGTTTTCTCTTCAAAAAAGGCCAATTTCTTCAGTGCACCTGTACACACATTTTCAACATGCATTTCCCAGCTGAAGTTACTGGAAAGTGTGACTCTTATACCCTTGTTACACAGACATCCTGAACCACAGTTAGTGTACCGCGGTTACGCGTAACCGCGGTTCGCTTATGTTACACGGTATGCAAAACCGCGGTTATGTCGCTAACCGCGGTTGTACCAAACCGAGCTTGTCGATCTCGGTTTGGCAGTTAACCGAGAAAATGGCGCCCTCCATGGATGACGTGTGTACGCCGCGAGCGTTCGTGAAAAACGAACGAATTGGCTACACGAACAATTTGCGTCATCTACGGAGCACCTCAAGGAATGCGAAAGTGGACGCGGCAATAACAGTCGAGTTGAACGCCGGGCTGCCGCCAGACGCAGAACCATTCACGCCAAAGCAAGGACGCTTGTATGCCGTGTAACATCGTCGAACCGTGGTTGGCGCTAATGGCTCATTCACACTGGGGAATCCGCCGGCCACAGCGACCGGAATTTGCGCGCCGCCGAAATTCCACATTGTTCACACCACTTAGCAACCGCACCGCCGAAACTAGGGCGCCTAGTTGTCATCGTCCCTTTGCGCGAAGGAACGCTGGCATCGACGCGCTCTGCGTTGTGTACGCGTTTCGTTACGGCGAACAGCATAAACAGGAGCAGGGTTGTCGAACTGCTGGGCCTGCTGGAAAGCAACTTTCTGGCGGTGTCTGACGAGGAGAAACATGCATTCGCCGAACAAGAAACGACTGCAAGCAGTTGTGGTTGGTTCGTCCTGATTTGCAAGACGCGAGAAGCTTGGTCGAGCCGAGATAATGCTACCCGTTTTGCGAGATCGCGATGACGTATTGCAAAGATGCACAACACTTGGCAGTTGTCGAGAGCTACAGGATGATTACGAAATACTTCGCTGCTGCTGCGGGCTTCGACGACTGCGATATCACAAAGGCGCCGCCATTTTTCGAATGTTCGACTCGCGTTCCCATTGGATCGCGGTCACGGTGTAAGAAAAATAATTTAGGTGTGGACACTCCGCCCGACGGCGCGTCCACATAATGTTCGCCTCTTTCCTCCTCTCGGCCCCCATGTCGCAGCGCCTCCCACGCAACCGCGGCCGGCGCATGTACTACAGAAGACGAGCTGCGTGCGTAGCGTCCGTAACGGCGTTGCGCACGTGAGAAGTCAGCGAGCAGAAAGACTGCTCACGCGCTCTAAGCAAGACGCCGCGCTTTTACGTACGCAACGCTGTTAGGGACGCTATGTGCATCGGGTGCGCCGTTTACACCGTGGCCGTATGAAAACTCGCCGTGAAAAAATGCAATGAGGTGAAAAAAAAATGAAGAAAAACGCGCGTTCGGCTCGTCGCAATAGGTTTCTTAAGCCCCCATGTCGCAGCGCCCCCCACGAAACTGCGGCCGGCGCATGTATTAAAGGCGAACATTATCTGGACGCGCTCTCCTTCGCGGCGGGCGAGAGTGTCCACACCTAAATTATTTTTCTTACACCGTGATCGCGGTGAAGGAATCCGGCGGCAGCTGGCGCAAAAATCGGTCCAGGACCGATAGGCGCGGAATGGCCTTTTCCGGCGGATCTCGCTGCCGCCGAAGCGGATTCCGCGCGCTCTGGCCGCCGAATGTCTCCGTGTGAACGCGCCTTAACCGTGGTTCAACGCGGTTAACCGTGGTTGGTCGTAACTGCGGTTAACTTGCCTGTGTAACAAGGGTATTAGACATTTAACATGATCAGCTCTCGTGATGGTAGCATTTCCTAAAGAATATGTAGAGTGAAGGGGCATCGTTTTGTTGGTAAACATAATGGATCTTGTTTTTGAAGGATTTATATTTAGCACTACCTTGCACACCATTCATCAATTGAGCGTAAGGCATCATTCAGTTTAATTTCGTCTTCTTGATTATCCATGGCTGTGTATACTACGCAGTCCGCAATTAGTTTAATTTGGATCAGTGGCTCGACGCAAATATGAATATCAATAATATAAACTAAATAAAGAAGAGGACCGAGGACTGAGCACTGCGGAACACCGGAGTACACTGTCAACTCCTTCGAGAGACAGCCATTTATGGAAACACGCTGTCTTCTGTTTCTCAAGTAGCACGTGATCCATGCCACAACCTTCCGTTCAATGCCTCTAGCTAATAATTTTGTTATTAAATTCTGATGGGCAACGACATCAAATGCCTTAGAGAAATCCAAAAAATGGCATCGGTTTGACCTTTAAAATTCAGAGTGTTAATTAATTCATCAGTTATTTCAGCCACTTGGGTAACGGTAGATAAACGAGATCTAAATCCATGCTGTTGGGCATAAAGTAGTTATTTTCTAAGGAAGTGATGATGACCTTAAATAAATGTGGTCAAATAATTTACAGCAAGCATTAGTCAAGGAAACGAGCCTGTAATTGTTAATTTCCAAAGCGGAGCCTGATTTATGTACCGGGATTATTTTTGGCGAGTGCCAATCACCAGCAATAAGTGCAGCGTCTAACGAGGCAGTGTAAATGCGATGTAAATATTTTGCCACCCAAACAGCATACCTACTCAAAAAAAGTATTTGATACTTCGTCAAGACCAGGTGATTACTTTGCATGTAGTTTGTGCAAAAGGCAAAGAACACAATCCTCAGTTATTTCTACTTCTGGCATAAGGCAATCGAAGTCGCATGACTGCAACTGAGCATGCGTGGCTGTCCATGTGAAAACGGACTGGAAAAAGACATTGAATTTGTTGGCAATGGCAGTCGCGTCAACGATACTTTCTTCTGCTATCTAATCTCTGAAATGCCTCGTTTATCTTTTGACAGATACCGCCAGAATTGTCGGGGCTCTTTCGTCATGGATGACGGTAGAGTAACTGAAAGAAAGCTTCCTTTCGCCGATCGCATTAGTTCTCGCAGCTTGGAAGTAAGGCTTGAAAAATCACTCGTGTTTTGACGCTTGCGCCGACGCCTAATTTTCCGTTTCAAATGAATGATGAATATCCGTGTGAACCACGCATATTCCCTATCAATACGTTTATTTTCACCGGCACATATTTTCGCTCGCAATTTAGAACTATTTCTGTAAAATTTGACCACATTTCATTGACATAATTAATTTCACTGAAACAATCAAAGCATGATTCTAAATGGTCTAAAACAGCATTATCATCCGCATGAGTGTAATCTCTTACAAAAGTATCCGACAGCCTAGTAAAAACACGCGTACCTGAAACAGGACATGACAGAGCAAGCAACTTGTGCTCGGATATCCCCTGTTCTACACTGACAGAACAACCTTGAAGCGAGCTGCTAACGAGTGCCAAATCAAGGAGAGAGGATGATGAACTGTCAACCCTGGTAGCCTCAGAAACTAGTTGTTGTAAGCAGAAGTTGAACGCGGTAGTAATCAGTATTTCTGAACTTCGGGATTTTTTGCCATTATAAGAAAAATCAGCCCAGTTTATACCCGGTAGATTGAAATCTCCTGTTATAATCCGGGATTGAGAATACGTAATATCTGCCAGATAGTCATGAATGGCTTCTAAGTATTCGGGCGAAGTGCTCGGGGGTCGATACACGCCCCCTAAAAGTATACTTTTACCAAGAAATTTGATCCTGCACCCCATGCTTTCATGGTTATTAATGCCATTCAAAAGAGTAAATGCGATGTTGTTTTTAATGTCGATAGCCACTGCTCCCCCTCGTGACTCCCTATCTTTACGAATAAGCTTGTAAGAAGACGGTACGACCTCCGAATCTTGCCCATCTGCATGTAGCCATGTCTGAGTGATTACTAAGACGTGTGGATGACAACAGGAGATTACGTCTTGAAGGGAACTGGCTTATTAACAACACTGAGCGCATTCAGTGAAACAACTCTGAGAATTTGCTTACAGGCTGCCACTTTTTACTGCTGGTTCTCGTGTTCACTCATGTAGTTGCGGATTGAGCATCACGTCGTGTAACTTCCAGCCGTTGGTATGAAAGCTCGTCCCAGATATAAACCTTATCGTCTACTTTCAGTTTATCAAACAACAGTGAAACCCCCGCCATGGTGGTCTAGTGGTTATGGCACTCGACTGCTGACCCGAAGGTCGCGGGATTGAATCCCGGCCGCGGCGGCTGCATTTTCAATGGAGGCGAAAATGTTTGAGGCCCGTGTACTTAGATTTAGGTGCACGTTAAAGAACCCCAGGTGGTCGAAATTTCCGGAGCCCTCCACTACGGCGTCTCTCATAATCATATGGTGGTTTTGGGACGTTAAACCCCATATATTATTATTATTATTATTATTATTAAACAACAGTGAAACCATGGCACCATCGGCCTTTTCCACTGTTGCCGAATGCCACAATCTACGGCGTAAGTCGCGAACTCTCTTCGAAAAATCTTCAGATATGGAAATCTGTGTTCCCTTTAGCTTAAAGCAAGCTGACATATTTGTAGCTTTCTCAGAAAAATTCACTTCGACGCCGAGTAAGTCCGTAAATACATGTGTTGAACGCTGCCTTGCAGAGATTTCTTATCTTCTTTTGATTGTTCACTTAAACCATAAATCAAGTTGTTCCTTCGAATTCCGTTTTCAAGATCATCAACCTTACTCGAAAGCTCATTCAATAGTTCCCTCGCCCCTTTGCACGTTCCTTCGTGCGCGACCAGCTTTTCCTTACATTTTTGTAACCGCCCAAGCTCTTTTTCAATTGACGCTATCCTTCCTTGCACACCACCTATAATTATTTCCACTTGTTTCAGGTTGGCGGAAAACATGGTTAGCGTCTTATTGGTTTTAGTTTGCTCTTTTAGGATTTTTCTGAGAAGCTGGCTGTTTAAAGTAATTAGTAGTTTACAGTAGTAAGTAGCAGTTTACAGCAGTAAGTAGCAGTTTACATCTGGCTGTTAATAGCGCAACCATGAACAAATTTTACTGCTAAAGTCGTCATCGGCCGCCACCGTGGGCTGCGACAGTCGCAAATAAAAGTAGCAGTTGCTTACCGGTAGCAGGATGCGCTGTACATACCTTGAAAGTGTCCAGAACGTCTTGGCTTAGCGGTTCTCCAACTTGAGCCCGAGCAGAACATAGCGCTAACACCAGAGAGCAAATACTCAGCCAGCCTTTCAAACAAACAGAAGGCATACTAAAGCTGTACTTGCTGGAGCTAAGATTAAACCACTTAGGCGCGTTTCGCAATGATGCTCACGTATATACAAAGAACTTAACCTTTCTTCTTGCATTGTTTCACCTGTCATAGAGGAATATTACACTTCGCTCAGGCATGAAAGTTTTTTCAAGCATTTTTAGTGCTCTGGTTTTCAGGCTTGAATTGCGATCATGGAATGCATGGTATTTTAATAGACTCCAACGCCCGCACCTGTTTTTCGTTCCAAAGGCCGCGGGTGTCATCTCTAAAAAATTATCTACACTGTTCCTGCCAGTGACTGTCAGCTCATGTAGTTGAATGCGCAAATAGAAATTTTTTTATGTTTACTTCCAGTAATGGCTGTTTCAAGTAACGTGTCAGAAACTCCTGAAAAAATGTGGAAAATGTAATATTTGCTTGCTACCCTCAGATTTCTGTTTCCTGTAGCGGTAGCCGTATTAAGATGGCTATATGCATCATTTACTACAGCAAATAAGGAACTTGAAAGCTGCTTAGCGAGCGTCGATCGTCGTTATATTACCCATCCATAGACGTGCCTTTGCATGTGTGGGGGCTGCACTAGAGATTATAGCACGAATTGCGTTCGTAGGCTAACGAATTCGAACAGCTAACACCACTGCAGTCGTTTTCGTGACCAGCGACGCAATTCTAGACGTCAGCTAGTTGCGCTCATTGGCGCTTCTGTTTTGGTTCCGCCGATGAGTTTGGTGTATTGCTCCGGCGACAGCTGCGACCGGCGAGCAACAAAGTTCAATCTAAGACCACTGCCACGAATTATTTGCTGCTCTGCAGCCAGGAATCCTAGGCAGCACACAATGTCGAGCCGATATTGGTTTTACGGTGTCTATGCGAGGCTCAGTCTCGGTCCAACGTGCCGGCACAGAGCCATCATTGGCTGAGCCGTTGAATTTGGCCGGCAATACTGGGCCGGTTTTGTCGCCCTTCATCTGATATTTGGTTTTTACAGGCAATATTCTGTCTTGTTTGCCGCAGTCCCAGCCGATATTGGGTGAGTCAATGTCTTTCACCGTCAAATAATGGGTCGGTGTTGCCGTTCTTCAGCTTATTATGTCGGCTGAGGCGTTGGCTTTCAACAGATTATATTGCGCCG
Organism: Rhipicephalus sanguineus; assembly: GCF_013339695.2. Classification (NCBI taxonomy): domain Eukaryota; kingdom Metazoa; phylum Arthropoda; class Arachnida; order Ixodida; family Ixodidae; genus Rhipicephalus; species Rhipicephalus sanguineus. The sequence goes on from NC_051178.1 coordinate 112,399,460, forward strand.
TTTTTTCCATTCTTCAGACGACGTTGACTGAGCTGTTGGCTTTCAGAGCCTAATATTGCGCCCAGTTTGCCATCCTTCAAACAGTGCTATAGAGCTGAGACAGCCTTATGCTGAGAATATTCGGCCCTTTTTGCCGCCCGTCGGCGCTCGACCTGATAATTGTACCGATCGATATAAGCATTAGTGAAATTCCATTTGTTCGATGTATCAATCAGACGTCGAGCGGTCTATGTACGCGTTTCATTGCCAGAACATCGCGCGTGCGCGCTTCTGAGTAGTCTCGTTCATGTGTTTTTTTTTCTTAAACACGGGATACACTTCCAGTGCAATAGAGCATCAGGTGCTTCAATGTTTTTCGCCTAAGCTGCAGAAAGCCGCTACACAGATTGGTGTAATGGCACAAATAAGAAAGTGCATGTATCGTATCGTGCTAATGCCGCACGTACGATTCGGGGCCCGAAGTATCGCAGACTGCATAGCTTGCATTCTCTTGTTACTTTCTCCTATAATAATGACTAACAGTTATCGCGAGCACAGTCACTTTTCTACCCAAAAAGGTGGCCTTCAGAAGAATGACTGACTCACAATTGATGGCCACTTCGTTTACCACTTGTTCAATGTTCTCAAAATGTTGAAAATTTACAGCACACACCATTGCCTTCATGGGCCAAATTCAAAGTACTTCTCTTTCATGAATGCTTTGCCATTGGTCGGCCGTCTTTTCTAATCTATCCAGCCTCGGGATTTGGCCAAACATTCCCGCGCGAATGCTGTTAGCGAAAGAAGTTTTATGTGAATACCAATTTTGTGCATAAACCGAACCCGACATCATATATACCCTTTACATTTTTTCAGCTGCTCTCTGTGTGGTGCGAGTGCTCATAACCTACACGGATAGTTTCCTGTCTGTGTGTGTACACGTATTTACACACAGGCGTGTTGCGGTGAAGCGTAACAAGCGCATTTGCTTCAGTGATGTTGCATAATTTTACCTTGTGAAAGTACTTTTACCTTGTGAAGGTAGGTCTCCGCCTCTTCGAAGGCCGTTTGTAGAGCTTGGTCGATTTCCACTAGGGAACCCCTTGGGCCTCCAATCGTAATGTCATCCGCGTAAAGTGCGTGACCTATGCCCTGGAGGCCGCCCAGCCTGTCTGAAAGAACCTTCATCACTATATTGAAGAGCAACAGTGAGATAGCTGAACCTTTGGGGTACCAAGAGGCCCCATTTGTACTCGCTCGACCAAATCAGCTATACATGAATAGTTGCGGTTCTCTTCATGCGAAACGACCTGACAAAGACTTGGAATTTGACTCCTAGGCACATGCCCGCCATGGCGTGCAACATGTATCGATGGAGCACTGTGCCAAATGCCTTAGTAAGACCCAGGGTAGGTTTCGCCTCACGTCTCGAGTGCCGCTATCAAAGTTTTACATCTTCAGCATTAGCATAACCTACTGTGTCGATAGCTCGTGTAGAAAACCCGCCATATTATGTGGGAAGAGGTCTCTACGCTCTATATACCCGGAAACCCTGTCCAAGATCACGTGTTCTGCTACCTTACCTATGCACGAGGTTAGCGATATTGGTCTCATATTGTGGAAATCAAGAGGTTTTCTAGGTTTTGGGATGAGTATCACTGAGGCCGCTTTCCATTCGTCGGGCACCTCTCCTTCCTCCCATACACTGTTGGTATCCTTAGTTAATAGTTCCACTGCCTTATCGTCCAAGTTTCGTAATGGCCTGCTAGAATATTGTAAAACCTTAAACTGCACTTAGGACGAAACGCCAGATTAGAAGCAGATATGATTAATAAGCGCTTAATGAAACATTCGAGCTCATTAGGGGATGGAAGTGGGAAGCATCTGCCTGTTCATTGTAGCCTGTTCATGGGCGAAGAAGTGCAAGCCAATTTTTAGTAGCACGAAGGTGTTAGGGAGAGCGAAGGGCCAGAGGGCGCGTGAAATTCTGGAAGCCTCCTACATAATTACACATGGCCTAGATAAGTGTGTCAGCGATACATCTGCGTATCTCCCTTGGAAAGAGCTTGATTTTCTTACGGGGTCTTGCGGATAGGGGCCTTGGTGGGGGAGTGTGCTTTCGTCACGCGGTCATGACGGTTTGTGCGCACGAGCATTGCCCCGCGAGGGAAGTTTATGTGCTTTCAATAAATAAGTTGTTATTCTGAGTTCGTCCTGTCTGCTTCTACTCTGGTGTCTCGTCCTAAGCGCAGTTTAAGTTTTCATAACATGTCTTACCACCTAGCCCCTCAACACACGCTCCTCGAGCCTGTTAAAAACCTTATGCGACACCATGGAGCCGATCTGCTCTTTAAATTGTGCAGCACCACCCTGATCTCCGCTTCTGTGAAGGGCGCGTCCAACTCCTCCACCATCGCGCACTCGATCTGCGAACGATCCGCGTTCTGCGTCGGCCCTATTGGAGGTATCTATCCGCGACGGCATTCAAAAAGGGTTGCTCAGTACCTCCCTCCTGCGTGTGCATGTGGATGACTTTACTGAGTGTTTGCCTTTGATGCCCGTTACTCTGCGCTTCATCCACTAGGAGCTTCAGGAGATTTCACTTCCCTCCTGTGCGCATGGATCCGTATCTCGCCCTATTGTAGGCTATTGAGCTCCGCGCAATATATTTATATCTCTATTAAGCTCCACAACCTTTTTTCTCAGCCTGCGGTTTAGCCATTGTGTTTTCCACCTCGTCAGAATTGAAGATTTCGTCTTTTACAGGTGCGCTAGGTGCTGGTACATGCTTGGGCATTACGTTGCCGTTTCTACTACCGCAGTAGCCCTCTCCACATCATCCTTGAGCGATAGGCTCACTGAACGAGGAACATGTGCTCGTGCGCTCCTTCCTGTCTTAAACTGATCCCAGTCCGTGACTCGAAATACCCTTGCCAGTCGGGCGTCGAGCTGTAAACTTACCGCCGCTATGATGTGGTCAATGCCCAGGTTCTCCTGCTTATTGGCCGAAGTGACGTTACCTACGTTCCTTACACATGCCAAGTCAGACATTGTGTCTCGAGAAACCGACGTGCCCAGCCTAGTGGGGAACACTGGATTGTCCCGGGTCCTCGCCAGATTAACTCCTTTTTCCATCTGTCTCGCATAGCCCTAAGCATTTTTAGGGTCGTTAAAGCCTCCGGCAACTATCAGTGGAGAGTACTTGGCTCTCGACGTCGCCTTCCTAAGCAGACAGTTGAACGTCTGTCTCTGGTCCGGCGGCGGGCTATAGCCTTAAAGCGACACTAAAGGCAAATATTAAGTCGACGTTGATAGTTGAAATAGCGGTCCAGAAACCTTCTAGTGCTACTTTTATGCCAAGGAAGTGCTTATTTTAAAATAAAATCACGTTTTTGTGGTCCGCATCGCGTTAGCGCCCTTCAAATCACCCGCCTGAAATCAGACTTTCATACGTCACTGCTGCCGTGCCCAACGTTGCCCGCCTTTACTGCGCGGCCGCCGACGCTAGTAGCAGCAGAGCGAAAGTAGCGGGACTCACAGCAGCAACAGCGGCCATCGAAGCTCTGACTTTCTGTCAGAGCGACTCTCACGAGCGCGCAAAACACACGCGGCAGTACGCGATCCCGAAACTACCACTGAGACGCGACCGCGTGAGCGAAGCAGGGCGCCGGGCGAAGCGTAGTTCGGCGAAAACGGAACCTTTGAACCACGCGCGCCGTTCCCCATGGCAACGCCACAGAGGCTCTTTTTTCCATGAATCAAACGGAAACGAACAAACAGCATTTTTTTACGTCTTTTGATGCACGGAAGGTTCTTTTTTGTTGCTGCTAGTTTGAGTACTAGTGATTTATTGATGCAGACTCTCATACGTCATCGGGATCACTTCGAAAATGTCCCACTCGTGGCGCTCATCATGTGATACATTTAGCTTAATTGCTCGGTAAGTAGGGCACTGCTGACGATAATGTTGCCATTTTATAAGTTGTCATACATTGAGCTTTCACTCTGACATATATTTTTATTTGCCTTTAGTGTCCTTTAAGCAAAGACGCTCTGCTTGAGCCGCCTGTGTGGCATAACTTTCACAAAAAGGGCCTCTACCTTAAGGCGTCCGGTTAGGATTTGGTGTTCAATTAAAGGCTTACATTTTGGGGATCACCGTGGTCCTCTTCGCCCTCGTTCCCGACTGATACAGTTTTGAAGCGAGGAAGAGTAGGGACATCACATAGTTTCTCCAGTAATAACAATATCTGCGACTTTTCCACCTGAACCGCCAAAAAGTGCCGTAGCGGAGCCTTGCGACTTTAAAAACTAGCGGACTTCCACTGCCACGATACCAGCTCTTCGGGATTGCCCTCCATGGTTGTACATTATCCTGCCATGCTCCGCACCCGGAGCATCCTCGGAGTGATTCGCTGTCCTGTTCTGCGTTCGTACCTTTGCATTGGCCATAACCGCCGCCTTTTCCTCTAGTACCGTTACTTATTGCACCAAAAATTTTACACTTTCCTGATTTTCTCTACTTATCCTGAGTTTTTCCTCAAACATTTTTCTTTGCCGAGCCTCTTCCTCAGATGCTTCCGAGTCGCTCCCCTCTCCAGGTATGGGCCCCTTACACAATGCTTTAATGCGACCTACGTGGGGTACCTGTTCGACTGCCTCTGGCGTCTGGTTGGTTACTTCCTTTTCACAAGGCTTGGGTTCGACTTCGTGGCTTTGAGGTGGCGTACCACCTCTCTAAGCTCGTTAACTTCCTTTAGCAATGCATCCACGTGCAACCTACTACCATGCTCTGGCGAAGCCGACGGCGTTACCTCCTTTGGTCTCTGCTGCTCCTTCTTTGTCTTCCCTTTGACACGATCGGCCCAGGTAGGCTACTCATGGATTCTCATTCTGGACACCGAACGCCCACTGGATAGAGAGCAGTTCCTTATAGCATCGTGCTTTCACGCTGCTGGCACGCGTGAGCGCATTCATTCGGTGCTGTGCCTCCGCAGAGCCGGCGTGAGCGGCTCCTGCCACCCCCCGTGCTGACATTGGTCGAGGCGGGGGCCTATGAACTCCCTGCAGCTGCTCGGCGTCTCGCCGCCGCTGCCTCCGTCGTCTTCTTACGATATATGGAACTTGAAATTTGTGCCTGCATTTCTTCGCCGCCATAGGGTGTAGGCCACCGCACAAAGTAGACCTCGGATCGCGCAGGGGATCTTCCATCGGTGATCGTTATTGGCACCACTTGCTTTCCGGGTTGGGAGACACGTCAGCCTGGTGTCCTAGTGCTCCAAACTCGTAGGAGACTTCCATGTGGCATCGGTAGAGCGTCCAGCGAAATATGCTTGCGCCGCATGCCACGTAGTTGGGTACCCTCATGCCCTCGAGAAGCACAACCACCGCCCTGGTGTTCTTGATCCGCCTGGCCTCCAAAGCACCCAGGTTGCGATGATTTACATTTCTCGGTCTGAGTTTAGCCTCGCTGACTTCTACTCCTCCTATGATTCCTTTGTACCTATTGTTGGGCGGGGCCATCTGCGCCACCGCCCCAAACGTGCCTTCGCCGAGCCTAGTATGCTGCACTCTGGCGTACGCTTCCGCATTTTTTCTCCCGCGGATTGCACACCACAAAAATATTCTGTGGCCCACTTAATTAGCGGGCCACAGGAATTTCGGAAATAAATGTTCAGAAATGACAATGATACGCTCTTTTAACTCTCTAAAAGTAGGAAATATTCTTCCTGACGCACGCTTTATTCGGCGTGTTAGCATCCCCGCAAGGCCGGGTTAGATATTACTGCAGGTGTCTTCGACGTATGCCACCACATCGATATCGCAGTGTTGACGAAATTGGTCGACGCACATCTGAGGAACGTCGTTCTTGACTTCATCTGTAACCCACAGCATGCATTCTGCAAGGGAACGGTGGTAGGGTAATTATGCGAGTTCACAGAAATGGAATTGATAGACGCTTGAAGCGTTGCACAAGCTAATACAAAAATTTCATATTTATACCACGTGGCCAGTTTTGCTCTATATCAAAACACTGCATTTTATGACAAACTTTCCCATATGCTAAAGTGGTGGACAGTGCCAGTGCATATATATATATATATATATATATATATATATATATATATATATATATATATATATATATATATATATATATATATATATATATATATATATATATATATATACACGCGAACTTTTGTTATTTTTATGTAGCTAGTTGGTTGGACGCGTAGCCGCGCCCTAATGATTAAGAACCTTCTAGATTATTTTAGAATCTTCTTAGAGGCTTGAGCGTCACATGCGAACAGCTGAGCTTATTCTTGAACTAACGTGGCCACCAGCGATAACACTGGAATATTCGATTCCCCATGCATAAATGCCGACGCGCCTTACTGCAGATCAGATTATCGACGGCCGACGCTCTGTTCGCCGCTATCACTGTAAGCGTGCATCGTTTTAGGGTACAGCTTTGCCCAAATAAAATGTTTAGCATTGAAAAAAACCGACTGCTGCTTTCGTGCACGTCAGAACGCCGTGACATCTGGCGGAGGTGCTGGTTTCTTCATGTTCCGGAGGCCCACAAAAAGCCGGGAGCCCAGCCCAAGTCGCTAAGAAGAAAACGACAACATCAAGGAGAATTGAGCTGGCCGTAGACAACAAAGATTGCCACCACAATGCTGACCTCTGTCTGACGAGCCAAGCCTTACGAGCGCGAAGACGACAGGCACCATGGCGGCCGCTGTGTCACCTCAAAGGGTCGTCATGAAACAGCCCAGGGAGCCGCCGACTGTCCGCGGATCACTAGGTGAAGATCTGGAGAGCTGGTTGGACAAATACGACCGGGTTGCCCAATTCATAACTGGGACTGTGACGACAAGCTTCGCCACGTATACTTCGCCCTCGAAGATGGCGCCAGGACCTGGTTTTGCAACAGAGGCCATCCTGACAACGTGGCACCTATTTCGCGCCGATTTCTCGGTACCTTCACAGGTGTCGTGCTCAAACAAAGGGTCGAAACCCTACTGGAAAGCTATGTGGAACTCTCAAACGAGAATGTCCGGATATACACTAAAGACATGAACCGCTTGTTCCGTCATGCAGAAGCTTCGGTCCCTAATGCGAGAAGAAGGGCAAGCTTCGGTTCGGGAAGGTTCGACCAAGAGCTGTTTGCGGGACCTGTTCGCAACCCGCCCAAGACTGTCAACGAATTCCTTACAGGGTCCACAAGAATAGAAAAGGCGCTTGAGATGCGGACAAGGCTGTACAACCGCCGCTCATCGACGAGCAACTGCGCCGGAGCTCAAGCCCTCAACCTGCGCGAGACGGCAGAGAGCTGGCAGTGGCGTAAACCGTGCCCGTGCCCCCCCCCTACCCTTAATTTTTTTGTCATGGCATACAGAACGCCAGATGACACTCGACTACATCTGCCTACCCGGCATCCACTTCACATCAAAAGGCGCCCCCTCCCCTCCAAAAAACTTCTGCCTACGGCCCTGACGAGTGGTCGTGCGTGAAGAGCTGCAAAAGATGTTTCCGGAATTGCCGCCTCGTGTGGACTGGATAACCGACATCGTTCGTGAAGAAGTCGAGCAATCGTTGGGAATTCCCGAGCTACCACTGGATGTATTGTGAGCTACGCTTATTGCATGCGCGTCGTAAGGTTCCCCCTCCTCGCCGCCGCAGTTCCACCGCCGCCACCAAGCCATTCCGCCCACCAGTCAGCCAGCGCTAAACCCCAAGGAAGACCTACGTTTGCTGCGCCCCCGACCACCACCCACTCTGCTTCCATTGCGGAGAAGCTGGTCACACCTACCGGCGCTGCCTGTACCGACAGTTGTGACTGCATGGTGTCGCCGCCAACGCGCCACATCCAGAACGAGATTAACGCCCAGGTGACATCGCCGACTGTCCTGCAGGAGCGCAATTACCCCCCGATGTCCTTCACGATCTCCGTCACCAAACTGCGACGTCTCTCCCCAACGCCGACCATATACTGGCCAAATGCTGGGCCGGTCACCTAGCCCACATCCGGAAAGCTCAGGGCAGCAACCGATGAAGGTTCGGTTGTTGTATGACGATATACCGAAGATTCTTCACCGCCGACGATGACGCCGCGACGAAATCTAAACAACACGTCGCAAGCCGAATGAAGTCCTGACGTGGAAACTTCGCGGCGCGCAGAAGACCTGACTAGGCAACGTCGAAGCAGCGGGATAAACGAACGTATACATGACCCGACGCCACTGCCTAACGGCAGCGCAAGACGACAAACTAGCGACACCGAAGTTGTTATCGAGGGCAACAGCGTCACAGCTCTCGTCGACAACGGAGCCAACTATTCTCTCATGACTGGACCGTTCGCCACGAAGTTGAAGAACGTCAAGGCCACCTGAGAAGGCCCCGAAATCCGGACAGCTGGAAGGCACCTAGTAATACCGGTAGGAATCTGCACAGTCACCATCAACAACCAGATTTATCCTTCAAGGTTCATTGTCCCACTGCATTGCTCGAGAGATGTCATCCTTGGTATGGACTTTTAAGGCCTTCGGGGTGCAGTCATCTGCCTCAGATCGAAATCTATAACACTATCCACATAAAAAGGCGCTACCACCAAACACGACGCCAGAAAAGCACGCCTTGAATGTGCAGGAACACCAGGTCACCATTCCCCCTCGCTGCAGCGTCATCATTTCCGTCGGCACCCAGGAATCAGCAGGCCTGTAAGGCGTCCTTGAAGGTTACCAGCACCAGTTGGCCAACCGTGATATTTGCGTCGCAAGAGGAATAGATGGTCTCCGGGGAGGGAAAGCAACAGTGATTCTCCGAAATTTCAGCAACGAGAAGAAGCGCATGAGCAAAGGCACGACATTCATCTGCATCGAAAAAATTGTGGAAACCTACAGTGCTTTCGCCCTCACCGACTCTTCCGAAGCTACTCCGACGAACCAAGCTCCTCAACCAGCGTTTGACTCAATCACAGCTTTCCGAAGCATAGGCAAGGACAGCTCAAAACCCCGCTCTTGCAATACAAAGACTGCTTTTTGTCGTCGTTAAGAATTCGGCCTACCCCTATCGATAAACAGCACATCATTACAGCGGAAAGCGCCCGACCACTCAGTCAGAACCCGTAAAGTTTCGACGCGAGGACGCGAGGCCGTAAAGAAACGAGTCGACGAAATGCTATGCGACACCATTCAGTCGACCTAGAGTCCATGGGTGTCACCAGTAGTGTTAGTGAAGAAAAAGGACGGAGCCGTACGTTTCTGCCTCTATTATCGTCGCCTCAACAAAATCAGAAAGATGGACCAGTATCCTCTCCATAGTATAGACTACGTCGTCAATCGACTCCACAGCGCGAAGTACTTTTCGCCAACGGACCTCAAGACCGGCTACTGGAAAATCGAAGTCGACGAGGCAGGCCAAGAGAAGACTGCCTTTATAACACCAGACGGCCTCTTCGAGTTCAAGGTCATGCCCTTCGATCCTTGCTCGTTGCCTGGAACATTTCAACGCACTATGGATACAGTACTGGCACGCTTGAACTGGCAAAATTGCCTCGTGTACTTGGGCGACGTCATTGTGCTCGCGTCAAACTTCGACGAAATCCGGCGCCTTCAAGCTGTACTTCAAGCAATCAAATCCCCCGGATTCACGCTGAAGCCAGAAAAGTACCGCTGGCGTACTAGGAGCTCTTCTTGGGTCGCGTGATTAGAGAGTCTGGAGTTCACCCTGACCCACGGAAAACAGTTTTCTTCACTGCCTTCCTGCCACCGACCGAAAAGAAGGCCGTGCGCCGATTTCTTGGCTTGTGCACCTATTACAGACATTTCTTCAAGCCATTTTCACGGAATGCCGAGCCGCTAACCCATCTCACGAGAACCTACATGGAATTCAAGTGGGGAATGGCACAAGTTGAAGCATTTCAAGAACAGAAACGATGCCTGCAGACACCGCCGATACTTGCGCACTTGGACGAATCCGCCGACACGGAAATCCACACCGATGCAAGCAGCGCAGGGTTCGTCGCCGTCCTAGTACAGCGGGCTGACTGATTAGAACTGGTTGACAGTTATGCTAGCCGGTCGCTATCAGTGGCAGAAGCGAACTATTCCAGAACAGAAAAGGCGTGCCTGGTCATCACCTTGGCTACATCCATGTTTCGCCCCTACCACGACAGCAGGCCCTTCAAAGTTCTGAGGTTACCACGCTGTGTGTTGGATATCCAAATTGAACGACATTTCTAGTCGCCTCGCACAGTGTAGCCTAAGGCTTCAAAAATTCGACATCACCGCCGTTCACAGGTCCAGAAGAAAACACTCCCACGCTGACTGCCTGTCTCGTGCCCCCGTCTGCCCATGGCCGCAGGACGACCAGGATGATGACTGCTTCTTGGGAGCCATAAGTGCAGACGACTTCGTCGAACAACAGCGAGCCGAGCCGGAACTCAGGGGATTTGTGGAATACGTCAAGGGCAAGACCACCGTTGTTCCAAACGTATTCAAGCGACGACTGGTGTCGTTTTTCTTGCAAAACGGCGCTTCCCTAAAAAAAACTTCTCGCCTCTTCGCGCTAGCTATCTTTTCGGGGTGCCTTCAGCATTGAGAGCAAAAACCCTCGAGGCCCTACACGACGACTCGACACTTCGGTGTTGCCAGCACGCTCGAAAAAAACAGAAAGTACTACGAGTCGTGTCTTGCCGCCGACGTCGCTCGCTACGTAAGGAGATGCCGAGACTGTCCGCGACGCAAGGTACCGTCGACAAGACCAGCAGGCTTTCTTCAGGTGATCGAACCACCTCGTCGACCTTTCCAGCAAATCGGTAAGCACCTACTGGGGCCGTTCCCTACGCCTACTCGCGGAAATAAATGAATCGTCGTAGCTACCGACTATTTCACTCGCTACGCCGAAAGAAGGGCCTTATCTAGAAGCAGTGGCACAGAGGTAGCGAAGTTCTTCCTTGAAGACATCGCCCTGCGTCAATGCGCCCCAGAAGTCCCCATAACTGACAGAGGTACGACCATTCCTGAGGAGTTAACTCAGCTGATCTTGGGATATAGCCAGACAAGCCACGGCCGGAGCGCCGCCTCCCACCCACAGACCAATGGTCTCACCTTACGTCTAAAAAAGACCATCGCCACACACCATCGAAAACAAGACGCTGGCCTTGTACGTCGACGTGGAGCCGAAGACGTGTTATGCCATCATCTGTAGGTGACCTTCGCATGCAACACGGCAGTACAAGAAACGGCGCATCCGTCGCCGTAGAAAATGGTCTGTGAGAGGAGCCCGGCAACAACGCTCCACGCACTGCTGCCAACTACCACCGACGAAGGCAATCTAGACATCGCCACGTATTTGCAACGTGCCTAAGAGTCCGACAACTCGCCCGCCTGCGTATAAAGATACAGCATAGGGTTGACACCCGTCAATATATTCTTCGGCGACGCCATATGAAACACAAACCATATGAAACATGGGTTGAGGCTTCAAATAGCCGGTTCATTTTTGCAACGGGAAAAAAACGGCGCATTATTCTGACAGGGCGCAAGACGAGGTCACGACAACAGCGATGTCCTTAACTTTTAGCTTCAATGTAAAGCAAGGCCCCTTGCGCGTCTTTGTTGGTTGTAATCTTTAAAAGATCTTGCGCTAAACATCAAGAAGAAAGATGGCAACACGTGAGAAAAACTGCAGGCCTGCGCTGAAACCGCAGCACAGTCACAGCGAAAGCTGGAAGAGCGGCGTTCCTAGAGCCCGTTGTAAGCTAGCTCCCTTGGGGCTACAATACAAGAACACTAGAAAGGTACCCACTACGCCATAAATCGCAATTTCTGTGAAGTTGGGAAGCACCTACTAAGCTATTATTTGTCATTCTGCGGAGAAGCAAGGCATCAGCTACACGTCTGTAAGGCATTATGTGCACTTTGTTGACGCGACGACTTATGACGATGAAGCATTATGGCTCAGCCATTTGTAATGGGTTGGAAGCTTTAAACGGCCCACCAGTTATGTAAGTTGCATTAGGTGACGCCCGGTCGCTATTTCCCTCTCCCATCATGCTGTATAGCATACGTTGACGTGGGAGAGTCGGGGGGGGGGGTGTTGCAAATAACTTTACTGAGACGCCAAGGAAATAGATCATGCGCTTATGGGCTTCCTTGGTAACCAATACAAGTGCACATCCGGGGAACCCACTACGCTATAAATCATTGTAATTTTACTGAGACCCCGAGGAAATGGATCATACGCTTATGGGCTTCATTGGCAATCAATACAAGTGCACTTGCGAGAAACCCACTACGCTCTAAATCATTGTAATTTTTGAGAAGCAGGGCAGCAGGCGCTGCGCCATTTTTCGTCAGTCTACAGATAGCCGTGGTACCTGCTAAACGCATGTAAGGCATTATGCGTACTTTGTTGATGCTGTGCCTCATGACGATGAAGAATTATGGCAGAGCCCTTTGTAATGGGTTGGAAGCATTCAACAACCTCCTCGTTGCGCAATTCGCATTGTGTGACGCCTGGTTACAGAATTCGCGTTGTGCGACGCTTGGTGCTTATTCTACTCTTTTACCACGCTATATTGCATATGCTAATGTGGTTCCTCCCCGATATGAAGCCTGTATAGGACCTTTTTGCAAAGCAGTTTCAAGCACCGGCATGGCTCAGAGGTTGAATACTGGCCTCCCACGCAGAGGGCCATTTCTTATTTAGTTTTTTTTTTTATTTCGAGGGATACTGGTTACGGACACCGGCGGCGGCGGCGGACAACTACGGCGCCAATTTTGAGCTGACGAGCGCAATGCATGCATTGGGCATTCACGATCACGTCTGCCAAACTTTGCAACGCTAGCGCGCCACGTAAATGGGTCAAATTTCAAGCTGAACGCTGCTTGTCCTTCTTCTCGCGGCTGCGCGCCCAGAGAATGAGGGGATGGCGTAGATGGTGGAATGGCCTTACGTAGATAGCAGTGCTGTATCGTCGGTCCTCTACGTAGACGACTGCGCTCTCACGCAGCCAACAGCAGCACGTGACACTGCGATAATATTTGGACACGACGTGCAGTTTGGGTAATTTGTTGCTTGAATGGATGAATATAGCTTGAGAGCAATAATAAAACACACAAACAGAATGTGTGCGTTTTCTTTTTTAATTTTTACTGAGAATCGCAGCGAGATTCGAGACTAATCTACATCCGTTTCGCTCGTGTTCGTGTTCTCGCGCATTGCGCATCATGCGGAGGCCACCGCTTACAACGAAACTAATTTCCTACCACGTTCCAGCGCTCATTACGATCATTTATCCTCCTGCGTCTAACTAGATGTTCATGGAGCACACCGCTAGTCTCGCGTCCATACAAATGTCGCAGCTTTCGTGCTCAGTAATATGTTTAAAGCGAAGTGATCGGCGAGGACGCATTCGGCATAACTTGCAGAGATGAAGCGCAATGAATGCCGCCACAAAACCGCTTGCGTCTCGGGAGCTCGGGCTGGTTCGGGCACGTCATGCGCTCGTGACCTTGCGTGCACATGACGTGTTCATGCGTATGCGTTATGTGGTCCTCCCGCTCGCCTGCCGAAGAGGGCAGGGAAGGGATTTGGCTTGCGAAAGCTACAAGGGGCCAGTGGCAAGGGTATCCAGCTCGTTTCCTCGCATCATCATTTCGCTCTGCTAAATAGTATTGTTTTTCTCAGCTTCTAACGGACCGATTAGGAATATTCTTGTGGCATAATGCTCTTTATTGGGCTCCCAACAACTTGCAATATATAACTGAAATTCGTTATGTCGCCTGGTGAGGGGCCCTTTAATAATCAATGACATCGCCTCTCGCCTGCTACGATATGGTCCAACGCAGTGCATAGATCCTCAGCTGTCTTGTGTGGTGATTGTAATTTCTGCCTTCTGCGCTTCACAGTTTCTATAAAAGAACGGACAAGATCAAAAGCAGCGACTACCAGACCCATGTTGGGTGACGTTCCGTGGGCGTTTTGACGTGGTCTCGTACATCTCGCAGCAACCATATCACACTGAGAGCTTCTTGGCCAACTCGTGAGGTGGCCCCACGAGTCAAATATAGGTGAGTCGTTTGGCAATCACTGGTTTTTCATTCTATTTTATTTCACCAACCCCCCATTCCCAGCACAGGGTAACTAGCCGGTCCGAAAACTGGTTAACATTCCTGTCTTTCGGTCTCTTTCTTCTCATGCTGCACATGACATGCGTCATGATTTGCATGTTAGGACATGTCATTTTGTTCGTCATGAACTCTTGTCACGCCGTACCAATTTTGGTATATATGAAATAACGGAACGGCCGCTAGAGCCCAAAGGCCGTGGAATGTAAATCATGCTGTTCATGACATGCGTGTCATGATTTCCATGATATGATCTGTCATTTATGTTCGTGATAAGGCCATGTTATGACACACCAATTTTGGTACACATCCGATTAACGGAACGGCCAGGGAGCCCAAAGGCCGTGGAATGTAAATCATGCTGTTCATGACAAGCGTGTGATGATTTTCGTGATATGACCTGTCATTTATGTTCGTAATAAGGATATGTTATGACACCAATTTTGGTATACATCCGATTAACGAAACGGCCAGGAGAGCACAAAGTCGTGGGCGGCTAGATAGATAGATAGATAGATAGATAGATAGATAGATAGATAGATAGATAGATAGATAGATAGATAGATAGATAGATAGATAGATAGATAGATAGATAGATAGATAGATAGATAGATAGATACGCTCAAAGTCGCAGAAGTTCGCTAAGAAATGCTTCGCATTTAAAAGCAAACATTACGCATATCTGAGGCGCAACATTACTAGGTAAGTATTAGGTGGTGTGTTCCTTTAATAGGAAATACATAGATACGTAATTCTAGAGACCCTAGTTTCTTAAGCTGCGCTGAAACTTGCCTTCCTCCGTGCCCTCTGCACGAGCTCATTGTTGTTTTAGGGGCGAAGCTCCTTAAGGCGCCACCCGTTCGTCCCTCGTAGTCGTCGTCGTCGTAGTAGTAGCAGTAGTAGTAGTCGTAGTCCGTAACAAGTCTTACGCTTTGACCTCCAAGGTGGTGCCGGTGGGAGATTTTTCCTGTGCGTTGTTGAAGAATAAAAAATTCGCAGCGTGCGCGTTAACTAAAAGCCGAATTCTTCTGTCTCTCATTACCCTTTAGCAGCCATTGGCATGTTCCAGTAGGAAACGTTAGTAGAAGGAGAAGTGTAAGTGTTAGCTAAAAGCCGACTTCTTCTGTTTCTCATTCCCATTAGCAGCCATTGTTTACCTCCCAAGGTAGTGCCTGGTGAGATTTCTCCTGTGCGTGATTAAACAATAAAAATTTTGTTCAAAACGCCGTTGATTGATGAAATAAACCAACGAAAGACGCCAGATGTTTTGTAAAAGCAGAACGAAAGAACGCCAGATGTTTCTAAAGCAAAACGAAAAGACGCCAGCTGCTTAACGAAAGACGCCAGATTTTTCTAAAGCAATGGTTTTCTAAACAATGGAAATTCACAGCGTACATGTAAAATTAAAGTGAGCTGCAAGTCGTCATAACTCTTCGAACCTTTAGTATAAACGCGCCCGATCTCACGTCGGTGATGATGTACTGGGCAGAATTCACGGAAGATTCACGGTTTACCGATGAACCTCCGCAGCTTCGCCCACTCATCATCATTCACTCCGTGGATATGCTGTGATTTTTTTCGGTTTCGGTTCAGTATTGCACTGTACAAATGCCATGGGGCGCCGCTCTGGAATTCCTGTTTTACCCAGGCGATGTGTAAATAAAAAGTGTGTGGAGAGTGCTCGGTGAGTGCGGACGTTTCTTCTGCTTCGGCGCTTCGCGCCAAACCGCGTGTTCGGGCTGGCTGGCGTCCCCGCCGGTCGCGTTGGTCACCGCCGGTCTTCGCCTGCTGCTGCGCCGGGACTACCAACCCGCAACACAGCACTCATGTTTCCCGACGTATTGCCAGATGGCGTCCATATTTCACGCAGCGCCTCTTCTATCGTCTTTAGACGACATTTGCAGCGAAGCACGCAGATACGCGGCCATTTTTTTACCACGTTCGCCCTTTCAAACCGTGCGAAGTCTGTGACGTGCGAGCTACCATCAGTTTGTGTCCAATATCAACGAAATTTGTCGTCATGCTGCTAATCAATACATGGTTTTACAATGGCTGCCGGGACACTGGGTTGTCAGTGGTAACCACCTCGCCGATAACGCGGCCCGATGTGCCCGCCATGGAGCGCGCACACTTCTGATACCTTTGTGAAAAGTGGAAGCCGTAAGAGAACTTCGCCACATCGCGCGTAATGCCATGGTAGCACACAGGGATTATCCTCTAAACTCGAATCGTCGCTTACACAACCTTGTATAATTGCTACAGCTACACCTGTCAAATAAGGGTCTTTGACGTGAAGCTACAATGCTGTGTCTGATGTGGTTTTGTGTAGCGTTCGCCAACTCATTCGGCTATGGCATTGGTATGGTGGATTCACCCAAGTCGAATAACTGCAACTGTGTAGAGACTATCAAATACCTCGTGTGTCGATGTCCGTAATTTGACCTACATCGCTTGGCTCCACAGTGTTCCTCGTGAAGACTCGGTAATCCGCCTTTTACTGCAGGAAAGGTCCTGTGATCCTGGCTTCACAGCTCATCTTAGTAGCGTTTGCTGTCAGTCTAGTTGGTACATGGCTGAATTTTAATTGATGGTCCCTGTTCGAGCATTTGCGCCATCTATTCAACTTCATTCGCAGCTCATCATCCCTGAAAAGCACATGAGCCCTCCTTCAGTTCTTGAGGGCAACGGAATAGAGTGACCGCTTATGATGCGCTCCACTGTGCGCTTTTGTTGTGAAATGTGTGCACCGACTTTTATTCCCTTATTTCTCTCCCCATGTCTAGGGCAGCAAACTCGACATAGTGTAGTTAACCTCCCTGCCTTTCTTGTTTTTCATTTCTGTCTCTTTGTCTCTCAGTGCGATATTTACCTTCTGAAACATCTCAAAAGCCTCTTTGGAATGAGCGGTAAGACAATACATTGTCATGTGAGTTATCATACGATTGTTGTAGTAAAATCTCAGATTCCAACAGCACACAGACATAGTAGTTCATGGCGTGTGATTTTTTTATTTCGATAGCATTCTTTTAGCCATAGTTGTTGGCGGTATCAAAAATCGACGTGCATATTTGCTTCGTCTGTAAAATCTAATAGTCAACGATGAATAGTAAGGTCCGCGGATCCAGTGGTCGAGGTCGGGTGGTCGGCCAGGCCTGAGGCCCGTTGCATGGAGGTGGCGAAGACGGCTTAATTGTAGGCCTGTGCAAGTCTACAGCAAGTATGTGGCAGTCACGTCACGGATTTGGGCGTCACAGATTGGGCACAATATACCATACCAAAATGAGCGCGATGTAGTGCCGAAAAGGGGGTCACAGATGTGGTAAGCGCAACCCCGACACAAAGCATCCGCAATGTAACTTCCTCTCGGCGGTTTAAACCTCCAGGGAGGCTTGACCGACACTACAAGTGCCTCTCCACACTGTTCCTGCAATATTTGTCAGGTGCGCCGCTTTCTACACCATTGTCATATTCAAACCATTTTATGTATGGTTGAATATTAGCCTTGTATCCTTTTGTAGCAATATAACTTCAACGTATGCAAAAATTACTTATCATTTCATAACGTAACAAGAACATTCAAATGATATTTCTAAATTTTGATACTCAAGACACTCAAAGTGTCGGTTGCTGAGATGTGTCCTTGAAATATCCTAAGAAAGTTCGGCTCTTCGAAGGCATAATACTGTTCCGGTATTAGAGGAACGCAATCAAAGCGCAATTTGCCACGTTCGCGTCCTTGCGCACACTCACACGCGTGATCATTGAAAAACATCCACGACTGCACGTGGCTGTTTTGAGTGAATGCGCGTCGTTGGTGGGAGAATGTGTGCAAGCACGTAACATTATGTGCTTTCATTACTTTACCGAGATGAGTTGAGAGCTAGCCCAACAGCAGGCTATAAGGTATCACTGCAACGCTCACACATGCAATAACTTAGTGCGTAGCAGTACCGCCATAGAACCTACTTCAGGAAAAATGACAGACTCGGCATAGCAAAAACAGTAACATTGTTTGCGCACTTTGTTTCGGAGCATCTGTTATCAAGAGTGGCAGACAGGTAATCTGCTATTCTATCATTTTTCTGATTCTCAGTGAGCGTTGTTTCGAGGCATGTGTAGTCACAGTGTGATACTCGCAAAAGGACAAAATGAAATGTACAAGATGACGAACGTTATGTGAAATTTAGTCCTCGGGCAGAAGCGCTGATAGTGCCTATGCCAGGTAATTTAGTGGAGCAGTCCGAAATGAAACCCACTGCACCGGTGGAACGAAGGCTCATAGCTAAAGGGTCACTCAATTAGTTTTAAATTTGCTGCCGCAGTAAACAGCGCACACTTGGCGAGTGGCGTGTTACAAGCCCAAGGGCAGAGAGATTAGTATGCCGGAAACGTTGCTGTGTGTCCGTCATACATGTCATAACAGCGAGGGACAGCTAACTATGAGCCACAGAAAAAAAGGGCATAACTCTCATAGTCGCCATGCTGGCGCCGGACATCATATCACGTATTCATCTCACGCTGACATGAATAACAATGGATATAAGAGTAAACATGCCATGGTGTCTCCTTTCTGCGCAGCGTGATACTCACTGTCGAGAATATAGTGGCGCATGAATATTTATGACTTTAATAAAATCAATCTATTTTGTCCGATCTGCCTTTAGATATTGAGTAGCATCTTGCGTGCACCGTACACTAAGAGAGGCTTGTCAGATTAGCTGCTTCTTTCGGGTACTTGAGTTTCAATGAACTAGATGTATTGTGGAATAAAAAGCATGACACATGACAAAGGTTGCATATCCACGTAATAAAGTTCATATTTGTGAGGGAAACAGTTTTTGCTTGGCAACCCTTGGAATTTAGATACAGACACAACACCCGGACACGGGGAAATGCTTGACGCACGCAATTTTTTTATTTTTCTGTAGAACTGACGACACGTAAAAAAAAACAGGCTGTCGCAGAAAGTAGTCTGCGAAATATACAGCATGAAAACTCTCACGTACAGGTCTCTATGTGTACGTTAGAACATCCCCAGTTGTTGAAAAATCATTCTTAGCGTTTCACTACCAGGAATGTCTTATGGCACAAGTCGTGTGTGGGCTTCATGAGTTGCTCCAAAGTAAAACGTCCTAAGTTTGACACGCAACAATTTTCGCAGTTGTGTTGCTGTAAATGTATTTTGAAGCCGATGCTCTTTACCCGGGTCCCAGTGGAGCAAATGTCCGCCATATTATCTGACAGAGTAAACGTGGGATTGCTCTTCCTGATGCACAGATCTCCTCAACGAGAATCTGCTCATTCCAAAGACTGATTCTCGTGTTATCTGCGCAGCTGCATACCTGAGTGCCTTAGCACGCTATGAAGTGTATGCGGCGTACTGAAGTTTAAACAACAGCTTAACTTGGGTGAGCTAATTATTCTTGATTAACGGGGGGCATGAAAGAGCGCTTTTTGATGTATGGCAGTTTTCATTCGAATTACTTGCTTTTTAATTACGTCAGCAGTTCAATCGAAATGTCATATGACTGCAGTATGGATATGATCTGCTTGTGTGCACTCAAACTGCCGTGTGGCTCGTTCCTGCAGGTTTTCTTTAGTAAAAGTGGTACATGGCCGTTAAAGATATCTAGTAAAGCCCTCCAACAGTCGTGGTGATCAAGTGTATTGGAAACTTTATTTCGGTTTAATTGCGCAAGTGACATTTTATTAGTAAAACTGAATATCCATTGATATTTACTTTTCCGGCGCTCTAAAGGTCATCTGGCACTTGGCTGCAGGTATCTCGGTCGTATGCAGTAACTTTTACGTCGCAGACCTTATCGTAATGTTCAACGCAATGCGCCGGGACGTCGTCCTTAATTGCGTTTGAGACCCACATCAGGCACTCTGTGAAAATAAAGGTTATTACAATAACTTGTTTATTAGTATCACTCAGGCACACTGGTAACAATTAGGAAGGCCATGTGTCTAACTGCTCTCAACTACGAAGCAAAGAGAATGGTAAGAGAATGACATGATGGTTAATCAGAGGTGATAAGCTGTTGGCTATCCTGTACTTGAAATGCACTGACAATGCTTTTGTTGTTTTCTTTTTGCATTAGTCGAACATTCCCAGTCCTAATGAGTTTGCGTTGTCGTCATACACTCTTCTCCTCTTTCATTAGCTCATGCTCTATTTCCACAACTACAAATTTGTAAATAAATGAGGGGTGATCTCCAGTGAACGTAAGTCAAGCTATGTGGACAATTCTCAGCTTGACTGGGACATTCAACTGCAATTAAATCATGTCAAGAAAGTCTAGCGGAGATACAATAAGCCATTTCTCAGAGTACTTCATGTCGCCTGTCAACAGTCTTCTCAAAGATAGTCACTGCCACATCGAATGCAATATGAAAAAGAAATACTTAGTTTGCCGGCAGTTTTGCAAAAACACACCAAGTACGTGGCGCATCACCAAATCAAATAGGCATGCAATACCCAAAGACCAGTCAAACACTCATAACACAATAAAGAAGCAGCGAATGGCAAGGTAGGTTAAGCATTGCATGCCCATACCTAGATCTCTATACGGTTCCTCAGTAGCTCATCAAAAACATAGAAGTCATAGCAAAGCCCGTAGGAGCAGTTCATACTTGCTTCTGTTACCTCGTTATTTCTGACATTCCTGGTGCGCAGACTCTAAATGAAGCATATATCCTTTGGTAACAAATTTCAAGAAAGGTCACCCTCACCCGCGCTGAACAAAAAATAAAGTTGCATCCATCAAATGTGCACGAGAATAGCACTGTAATGTCTCATATAATGACCTGAATATTTCCTTTTTGAAAGTATCGCGAGTGCATCAAATTCAAAATGTGGAAAAACACTTCAGTCTCAACTTTAATTATTTTACCTTTTCTTCCCTTGAAAGGAAGGTCGACAATAGCACACGTTTTGTAGTCCGTGTAGAGCATGTTCAATTCCATTTCTTGATCATCTGAAAAGGTTAAGGTGTGCTTATAGTGGTGAGTTAGGTGCGCTGGTACCTAAATAAAAAATGCGAGCAGGGGAAAGAAAAAACATGGACGGCAGCAGGTACGCTGGTCTTTATTGTCTTGCTCCGTGCGTGCGTTGATTTTTTGTTTTGTTATTCTGCTGCAGTATTTTTTTTTGCATTACACACCTCCTTCACACTTCTGAAGCGAGCACCTCAAAGCCACCTTGGCTCAATAAAAACTCTGCGCCTGAAAACCTGTTACACTTAAGCTATGTGCGGCAAGACCTGTTTTATGTTTCATGCCGAAGTCCTTGAGAACATGCCAGGGGGAGGCGAAATAAAACTGGATAGAGGTAAATATACTGCGTGATGAATTGACTTACCTTCGTCAAGGCTAATAAGTCCAAATGTTCCAGAAAGCGCCCATTTGTTCAGAGGCTCGGATTGCTCCAGGACTGTTCGAACGTAATTGCTACTGCCGGTAACTAAAAGGGGTCTTGAACGCTTTCCTAGTAATGATAGTTGACCTCAGTATCAGAGTGTATTGCCTCTCGAGTCTATTGCCTCAAGAATTTTTTAACACATCAAGTACGAGCACTGCAGTAAGTGGTCGGATCCTTTAACCGATTTTTCTCTTCTTTCTCTCCAAGATACCAGCTGGAAGCAAAACTGGGAGGGATGACAGGTGTGAAAGAAGCTACGTCACGCGTCCGTCATGACCTCTAGCGCGCCTCACAGAACTCGATCGCTTTCTCCCGGTGTCATTGTGGTGCACGCTGGTGTTGCTACTGTTTAGCTTTAGCACATGGCACCGGGCAGGTGGCGGCACCCCATGGCAAGAAGCGCATCTGATCCAAACGCTGCTCTTAGTTTGTGTAAGAGAAAAGCTAATGGCCAAGAGTAGCAATTCGTTATATGATGAAATATCTGTGTTATGACGGCTCTCCGAATAGACGCTGTGGGTCTCTATATGAAGAGAGGGCGCTTGAGAAAGCGGCAATTTCGGGCTCCGCTTGTGGACTCTCCCTGCCACTCACGATTGCATGATTTGGCTGTCCTGTTCACATCGGCGTCTGCTTTCTGCTTCATGTGCCTCTTCAGCAAGCATGACGGGTGGTTGAGGACTCCTTTAAGGTACAATATTTTACCCTAAACGAGTGTGAGACATGCCCATCATACAAGCTTCTTTTATATTCAAAATGAAATGGTGGTCGAATAAGGGGCGCGCGCTTTCTATTAATTCTTGTGTCAGTAATGATGTGTACACTCGGCTCACATGAATCGTCGCAGCCGGAATGTTCCGTACATAGTCCTGTATGAGTGTGATATTCTTATATGCATGTCGTCCTGGCAAGCTAGATGCTATGTTACTGAAACAGTATGGTTTTTGAACCCCATCCTCTGTGGTCGTCACTGAATATGCTCCCGCATGTTTGCAGCGTCCGCACAGAAGCTATAACCCAAAGAGGTTTGATCAACAGCGCACGCCCAGTGCCTTAAGTGTTCTCAAATAAATAAAAAAGGCAAAGAGATTGACCATGTCTACTGTTTACAGCTTATGGAGGCATTAAAATTGTTCACGTTTAGAGAAAACGTGAAAAGTTGATTTGCTGCTTCTATCTAAAATTCGCACTACTTGAGGGCGTCTGTGCTGTGGCCAGGGACGTAGCCAGGGAGGGGTAGGTTGGAGTTCAACCCCCCCCCCCCTTGAAATATTTTTCTGGGTCAATTTTTTAGAGAGCGTTTGTACAAAATAACTCTCTCTTCTCCATTTACACCTTTCTCAAATGACACGATAAGAAATGTGACGCGATAAGCAATACTGTTACATGTATTCCACCGTCGAATCGCCCCATGCCCAGAAGCATAACACGTGCCGTGCCGCTTTTGTGTGTGCCTACAAACGTATAAATAATCACGGGATCTAGAAAGGCGACTGATTAAAGCCGAGGTCGCTTGTAGATTGTGCCCCCCCCCTTGGAACACAAATGTGCCCCCGCCGACTAAAAACTCGGTTGCTTCAGACACTCAAGACAACGCAAGAAAACGCGACAACGCAGAATATACAACATCTCTGTCTCTGTTGGCCAATTTAGTGTGTCAGTAAAACTGACTCCATCGCCCTAAAGCACAGCGTCGCAGCTGGGAAAACGTCAGCCACGGTCACCAGCGTCAGCGAGTTCAAAAAACCCGCTCTCCCCGGGGGACTCACTCTTTCGCATAATAAAGTTTGATCAATCAAACAATCAATCAGCGAATGGAGCGACAGTTGCGCGAAAGGTCGCTCGCTCACCGTTTGCGTGAGAGCTCGACAGAGGGCGGGAGGCGTACTGGTTCGTGTCGCGGTTTCGAAGCCAGTGAAGAGAATCGGGGCTGATAGCGCATAGCAAACTTTTGCCTCTCCTTCCTAGAAGGACTTTCGTGAAACGTGCTAGTTCGTTCGTAGCCCTTGCGATGCAGTGACACCACGAAAAGGCACGGTTCGAATTCCAAGCAAGCGAGCCTTGCGTGCTACTTCACGAAAAAGGCTCGAGTTACTACGGACGAGCATGTTCAAGGACCAAACAACAACGTTGACTCACAACCAGGAGGCTCTGCTTCTGCGACAAGCCTTCAGTTCGGCGCTGAAGTTCGCACAAGCGACGTTCTTCCGTCCCAGGATCTACTCAGCTGGAGCGAAATGCACCACGCTTCAGGACAACGTGCTTCAGCAGCCAGCAATACTGCGCCGGCAACGCGGAACACAGGCGTGGACACGAGTGAGGTGGGTTGCGTATCCTTCGCATGTTCTTCTGATTGTGACTCCACGTGCAACGCGGATGTAAAGCCTCTTGACTTGGGACATTACGGCACAAAGCCTGTGGTCGACCCCACCTTAAATAAAAACTCCTGCGAAGCCCCTGGCAATCCTCCGGATAACTACAATTCTCCACCCACAACTCGAAACCTGCGCTTCCAACTTCATGGGGTGACTAGCTACCCGTGGCTTGTGTATTCAGAGCTTTTGGGAGGAGCACTCTGTAAATATTGCGTGCTCTTCGCCAAAGAATGTGCTGGAAAGGGGAACATCATCGCTTGGGTTGCTTCGTGACGAAAGCCTTCACGAACTACAAGAAAGCTATAGACGCCTTCAAAAGTCATGCAGTCAGCAGCTACCATGTGAAGTCCGCATCACAGTCGGAGGGTTTTCTTGCAGTTCACTCAGGACTTCAGTCTGACATAATAAGTCAATTGGACACCGCAGTGAAAAAGCAAGCCGAGGAGAACCGGAAAAATTTGGTGCCGATAATTGAAACCGTAATGTTTTGCGGACGTCAAGAAGTGGCACTTCGCGGAACGGATGACTGCGGTCCTATCGATTTGGCGGAAGGCTTTTCCATCACGAAGGATGGGAATTTTCGCGCACTTCTTATAATGAGGGCCGCATGTGGAGATGCTCGCTTAAAGAAGCATATTGAAACGTCTCCCGGCAATTCCATGTACACAAGCCCACAAATGCAAAATGAGATGATTGCGTTGTGTGGCAAAATCATCCAGAGCAAAATTGTGAACCGAGTCAACGCTTCTAGTTGTTTTTCAATCTCGCTGACGAAGCGACAGACATTTCCTGCACTGCGCAGCTCTCTCTTTGTGTCCGATACGTCGACAAGCACACGACAGAGCTTTCTCAAGGTTTTCTTGATTTTGCTCCTGTGTATGACCTCACCGGCAAGGCCCTAGCACATAGCATTTGGGCACTCTACGGAGCCACGACCTTGATTTAACTATACTTTGTGCGCAGGGCTACGATGGCGCCGCTTCCATTAGTGGGCACCTAAACGGTGTTGAAGCGGTCATTCGAGAGACATTTCCAAAAGCCTTATACGTTAATTGTGGCGCTCACTCCTTAAACCTGGCATTGCTTCATTCGTGCCAGCTGCCTAGCATTCGAAACTGCTTAGGGACTGTTTCTTCCGTGTGTGCATCTGTCAAGGCGTCCCCAAAGAAATGTAACCAGCTACAAGGTCAAGTTGAAACGGAACGACAAGGAAGAATGTCCCACATATCTTTCTGCCAGACAAGCTGGGTTGAAATCCACGATGCTCTCCAACGCTTTTTGGAACTTTACATGCCGATCACTAGGTTCCTTGAAGACTTAGAGAGGGATGTGTCGTCAGATATATCGTCCAAAGCATGCCAGCTGCTAAGTGCGATGACTAAGCCCGAATTTGTGGTTTCCCTACACATAATCAGCCGACTGTTTTCCCTGACATTGCCGCTTCGCAAGTTTTTGCAAAAGGTCGACTGTGACTTCTCGCAGGCGTGTGACCACGTCGACGACATTGTCAGCGTCCTCATTGAAAACAGAGCAGACGCAGCCGAGGAATTCACGAAGATTTTTGGGGAGGCCTGTCGTATTCTAAGCGATGTGAATGTAGAGATGGCACTGCCACGAACGGTTTTGAGGCAAAACCATAGATGTGAAACGCCTGCTGCCATTCCAGAAGAGTACTATAGTCGAAATGTGTATTTGCCTTTCTTGGCCGACCTAGAAAACCAGCTCAAAGAGCGTTTTGAGAAACACAGAAGTCTTGTGGTGGGTGTTCAAATGATCCTACCAAAATATTGTGCATCAGCAAGCATTTCTCGGATCACTGATGCAGCGCAATTTTACCTCGATGAGCGTGCGTCTGTGGTCGAAGGGTAATTGATGCTGTGGAGGAAAAAATGGTCTAAAGTCCCCGAAGCGTATCTCCCAGCAGGCGCTTTGGGTGCCCTAAGCAAGTGCAATGCTGCAGTTTTTTACCACCATTCACCGCCTTCTTGGCATCTTGGCTACGCTTCCTGTTTCCACATCAACTCCACAACGCACATTTTCAACTCTGCGGAGGCTGAAAAACTACCTAAGGAATCGGGTTCAACAAGAGCGGTTGACCGGACTGGCGCTCCTGGGTGTACATAGGGAAGTCGAAGTGACCCCAGCACAAGTTCTTGCCGAATTTCGCAAGCTTCCAAGAAGGAAGAATTTCGCAGTGTGACACAAATTTCGCGAAAATAAGGACACCAATTCTCGGACGAATGTGTTTTTGGCGAATGTGTTTGTAAAGACCTCTGGAAATGTGAAGTTTTCAGTTATCCCTCAATTACCTCTACCTTTATTACCTTTACCGTATAAGTAAACGCTGTCAAATTTTAATGAATAAACTTTTGTGCAACATCCTTAAACTTCATTGTTCAGTGCATAATTGGGAGAGGCTGTACTTTCAAATTGTGTTGTGCGCTTTTTTACTTTGCCTGGGGCCATCCACATCTCCCTGTCCCTTTCTTTGTACCAAAATGGGAACGAAGCATTCCGTGGAGAGATTGAGTTATAACTGGGAAGGGTTGTGGAAGTGAGGGAGGTTACCCGGGGGAGGAGGAGGGTGTAACTGTAACCCCCCTCCCCGAAAAATATTTCTGGCTACGGCCCTGGCTGTGGCCACTAAATTTAGGTGTGCCGACTGCCCCTTGTTTGTGTCTTCTTTGCAGGGCTGTAAGTAAAGTATTCTGTACGTACTCTTCTTAGCAGTTTCTTGTCCTGAATCCAGTAATAAGTGGGACAGGCATTGCTGGATTACGTTGCTCTAATTTTTGGTAGATACATGCGCAGGAGGATGCTGCTGACATTATAACGGCGCCATGTCAGAACACACCCCCCCCCCAAAAAAAAATTCCTTTGGGGTTGTACACTAGCGATACGTGAGAACTGCCGATCCATTACCTGTGCCAAAATAAATGAGCACCTCCGCGATCCCATGAGAAATGGGTGTTGCTTCACCGTACAACAGTTCGAAAATTTATTTAGGATCGATCAATTTATAAATTACAAAGTTAGCACTTTTGGACCCCACAAGATTGTTAGAGCTTTCTGATACTGAATATAGTTAAGTAGGCTCCACCTGATGATATTTTGACAGCGTAGCTAGACACGACTACAGCTTTTTGCAATATTCAGCATAATAATTTACCGTAGCAGCTAATGTGTAGAGCGCAAGGTGTTACTTTTTAAAAATTCGCGTTTTACATTATAAATTCATGTTCGCAGGGAAAAAACAGCTTTCGAATAAGCATATGCAGCTACGCCACTGTGATACAATCAAACCTGGCACGTGATTAGCTTAACATTTATTTTATATTTCTGGTTGAGAGACAGAAGTAAATTTGTTGTTGAAGTTTCCTTGAGGCAAATAAGTGCAATCGCCTATAGGAACAGCCAGAAGGCCAAAAGAAAAAGAAACCTAACAACGGGCCTCCCCCTGCAAATCTAAAAATAACACCAAAATGGCGCAGTTCTCATAGTCCTAATTAATGGTGCAGTATATGTAACAAAAGCATAAATGAGAGTTATTACATATTAGTCATACGTGTGTAAGAAAAGCCAAAACGATGTCATGATTAATACATGTGCTTATGACTGGCACAAAGTTGAGGGAACATGACAAAACTCGAATGTGCTTTATATGACTAACGCCTGACATAGGTTTCAAAAACACAAACAGTAACTTTATTTCCTTGACCAGGCTGTTTACTGAGTATGTATTTATATGTAATAAAACCTCCACTTACCATTATCGTAGGTAAACAAGACTTTGTTTGGTGCCGATCCTGGCTTTACATGAAAGTACACATGTTTTCTGGAATGACGATTCATAACTACGTGAAACGCCACCATTCCAGGAATTGACATGCAAGGTTCCGTGCAAGCGCAAGCGCTTTGTAGAAGTTTCTATATAGTAGCCCAATTCGGAAGGTCTGCTGGATTGAGATAAAAACACTATAAAATTAAATACAAGATCCCTATGCGCAAATATGTTAGGTGCTGGTTCATATACCTTGTCAGACTGTCGTTGTGCGCGCGTTGCTTCTAATCTGAAATGTTAGTTCGCATATGAGTTTGTATGGGGCACGTCGCACCGTCAGAATGCAAAAACAAAAGATAGAACGCTACAGAGAATCAAGAGACAATCAAACATTCTTTGGCTTCATTATATGTTCTAATTAACGGTGTTTCTAACAAACATAAACGACGCTAAGTTCCCCTTCTTTCGTAACATATGATAGGGTGCATTTCTTTGGCGATGCTCCGGTCTTCCTTCTTCCGCATTCAGATTTACCGACTGAATGCGATGTTGAATAAGTAAATACGAATATAAGATTCACAGAAAAAGAAGGTAAGCAGCCAGTCCTACTGAACATAGCTTTTAAATATAATTTTACGAATATATTTACGAGCTTTGTAAAACCCACTAGCGATGACATGCTGTCAGCCTTTAATGTGTGGTGAATGTCGTGGAAACGAAGAGCTGTTATTCAAAGGAACAGAGGAGGAAGGCAAATGAGCAGTATATGGACATACATGTACGCTCTCAATATAGTTTCTCCATTTTGGGACGTGTTCTGTACGCGACCGAGAGCAATTTCTTTTGCACACTCTAGAGACGACAGAGTCGCCGAGGTGTATATCCCCTTGCGCACACCAGGACATTTACGAGCGGCTGTCCGGACTCCTCCTGGAGTCTCTATTTGATGTACACACAGCCCGATGATTCCGATAGTTTAAAACACCTGTTTGAGGCATCGCGCGAGTCGGTGGCTCAGTGGCTGGACAGATTGTTGAGGCGTCGCACTCGGGAAGGCCCACCCACGGCGGGCTTGTATGTTGTTCTGTGTCGCGCTGCACATAATCATTTAACGCGAAAGTTTTACGTTGGGGTCCTCCAAGACTTCATTGACCTCATTTCCGCCACGGAAGGGACGTCGGTAAAATCTACTCAATCAAATGACAACGAAAAATCACCTGGAAAAGTTTCATTGATTGCGATGAACTGAGGGTCGAACTCGCGACTTCTCGGTCCGCAACGACAGTTGTCGGGCACTCTACTCAATGCGCTATTGACGAAAATGCACGTAGATTTACAAACGCATCCTATATGTCTCACATCATCTCGCTCTTACCGTGCTCTTGGTAGGCCGGGGGGGGGGGCGGTGTTGCCGTCTGGGAGCGGGGAAGTGGAGTACTGCATCATGGCACTAACGAGCGCTGACAGAGTAGTGTCAGTGCAAGGGAGGCTCCACCCTTCACACTTCTGCTTGGTACCAATAAAGTTTAACGCGGGTGCATTTACGTTATACGGTGCTGTAGCCGTCAAACGCCAATATACATTGTGCAAGCTCTCTTACATCAATGTAAACAGTCAACTACTTCTGTGAAGACGCGGTTCCTTTTCGTGTTATAGCGGTTCCTATGACAGAGGAATAAACCATGTTTTTTTTTTTATCACTTCTGCTACGCTTCGCCTCTGCACTGAGACAAGCTTTTTTGGGCAGAGCGGCTTCGGCCGGAGTGATTCCCAGATTATCTTAAGACTGTATTCACCTGAGGGGAATCAACAACGTCGCCTCCATCTCTACCCCTCGTTAATTTGGTACTGCATTATTCGCTAAGATTCATAAGAGTTTTAGAATCTCGCGCGTTTTAAGAGACGTGGGTTAATATTGTGATTTTGAATTGATAAACTATTTGATATTTTAAGTTAGTGAATTACGTAAACAGCTGTTAAAATTCCGTGCTATTCTTGACATAATGAGAGAACTTTGTTGGTTCTAAAGAAATCTGTATTGATTGCTTTGCTGCATTTCTTCATTTTCGGCAAACGCAGGCGACTATTCTGCGTGCTTTTCACGTACTCTCTTCTCTACTTCTTCACGAAGACTACCTTTCGGTGGCCACATATATGAAGCTCGTCATTCCTACATAACGCATCTTTTCGTCAGTTTTTCCTGCATCACGTTCGACACACCCCAGCCGCAAATTATTCCCGGTCATGTAACTACAGCGTAGCTAAGGCAGAGCTTTCTTGTATGTGCGACTCGAAGGTGTATTTGTCGCCTTAATGCATAACCGACTATTTCGTATCTAAATGACGGAGAATTGAATTATAGAAGTGCACACTCCTGTGGGGAGATATGTTGCTTTCGTTTAAGAATTTTACGCCTGCTTGAGAGAGTGGACTAATACCGCGTGCTCTGTGTTATTTGTGATAGCATTTTGGCACTGCCCAATGACGCATGGTTATTTACTCGTGTATGCAGTAACTAGCGCGTGTTTCGCAAGGTTATGAACTTTATCCAAAAGCTTACTGGGTCTTCCTGTACTGTAGACTCTGTAGGAATGACTGCACTCTCTTCTACATATGCAGCGAAGATTCATTCGGGATGAATCAACGGCTCAAGCATGGAATCACTCTGATTAACGAATGTCTTCAGTATTCCGAGTAATAGTTCTGGTTGTCTAATGTCTCGTGCATGGCCTTGTCCAGTTATAGTTTAAACTTTCGGCAAGTGAAGCCTGAGAAGTCCTTTCTCGGTAGCTTGCTTACACAAGCCTTGCGTGGTTATTTTATTCTGCAAGGGAAGGTTCGCAAGAGAACTTTTGTTTACGGCACAGCTCGAGGCCATCGAATCGCATATGTCATCTCTAGCAGGCCGAACTGTAGTTTACTGCAAGCAAATGGGGTGATTTCTTGTAACATATGGGCAACCGATATTTGCGCCATAATTTAGTACATTCAAGTTCAAATTACTTCTTAATCATTTCCTTACTTTAGAAGAGTTTTCTTTCACAAAATATGAGCGTTCTGGTCTTGCATGTTCTGTTGTTGATATAAAATGCAGTGTGGAAGAAAATTACATCTGCCAAAAAATTATTAACTTCTAGGCGATCATCCCCGTTGTGAAAGGCGGCTTAACAATGCAGGAAAAAGATAACCTAAGTGATGATGCCATATCTCAGGTAGAAATTAAAATCGAATAAAATATTAGAGATCCACGGAAGAGGGGACGGATTGATAAAGTGCAGCTGATGCTCTTTTTTTTCATGGTGTTACATTTGTGAGACACGCGGCAGCAATTACTCATAGCTCCGTCTAGGTGTACATCAATGGATGCAACACAAGTAACCTAACTCTCGCAATAGGAATTATGCGAACGTCGTTGTATGGATTACGTTTCCTTTTCAGTTGGGAAGAAAAGCAACGATCGGTATTTCACAGCCTGTCACTTACTTTGCGCTTATTACAAAAGTTATGTTGTGAAAGCACTGCACGAGCCCATACGGTTTCGCGTTTACATCGTGAGCTTATATTTCATGTTGCCTTTAACTGTATGTTAGAGAAGAGATAATGCGGTGACGTCATCAGATAATGTCAAATGATGACATAGTCACATGGCGTCGTCGCCTGGTCACAGGTGGGCCGATCCCGGAGTTCATGCAACAATATGTGAGGTGCAGAGAGCTTTAGGGTGGGTGAGAGCGGAGGAGCAATTCAATAGACTGAGAACGTCCGGATAATTTTACGCGTCTCTTTCACATTGCGGCATGTAATGCCTTGCAAGTAGTCTGGTCCCCAATAGTGTACCTCAATGCATTACCAAGGGCGCAATAGGCTTTCGCCTTCAAGATTTACAGAGTGCAATTTGCCACCGAATTATCAAGCATTTGTTTCAGGTGTAGTAATTAAATATATACGCACATTCCTAGATATGCACATCTAAAACTCACTTCTAAGCTGACGCCCAATTTATGTGTGGCAAACTCGTAACTCGCGTAGGAAGCATAAACGCAATACGCCACTCCATACCTCTGGAACCCTTTCAAGCCCTTCAGCATCCATACGTAGGTGACAGAAGGACCATCAGGGTCGTATTCCGTACGCTTCATTGTCAGACAATCGAGTTCTCCATCTTCATCAGCGTCGAATATTGCAACAGCGTAAGCATGCTCTCTCATTACCTGTGGTAAAGATAACGACGTTCATGAAGCGCAATAGCGCACATAAGCAATAATTTTCATCGCAACTTAACCCGATCATGACCTACTTAGCTTTAGCCGTCACAGCACGTCTTGCTGATAGATATGAGAAAGTGGAACGCTAAATCGGCTTTGACTGATAGGCTCTTCGAGAACTCTGCCGTCGCCGGCTTCACGACCATAGGTTCATGACTGCATAAAGGCACATGAAGGCCAATATTTCATTTTCCCGTTTGGCTTCGAAACATCAAAATTAAGTGTGATGTCACGAATTCCAAAGCTT
The DNA here is from genome assembly GCF_013339695.2 of Rhipicephalus sanguineus. Taxonomy (NCBI): domain Eukaryota; kingdom Metazoa; phylum Arthropoda; class Arachnida; order Ixodida; family Ixodidae; genus Rhipicephalus; species Rhipicephalus sanguineus. Next base: position 112,431,671 of record NC_051178.1, read on the forward strand.
TGTTTTAGTTTGGGTACACTGGGTTAATAATGTTTTTTTCCAAAATTGGCATCTTATGTATTCGGTTTTATTTTTGTCATTTTCCGGCCAACACGCGAGCTAGCTATTAGACCGCCGCTTCGTTGCGACAGCGTGAGTAACCTCACTTGTCAAGAGGATGTGTCGCTCCGAAGCTACAGACGGCTCATCGACGTCACCTACAACGTGCAGGATTCACCGCACCGGGGCGCCAGACCTATGGAAGTCAGTCTACGTTGCACGCCACATGTCTCCTGTGGACATATGGTGGAAAGTGAACTTCACCAACATGTGTGGCGTGTTTTGATTCCGTGGGGCGAACTTCCGCAAAAAAGTAGTTTTTATTGACCAAGACTTAGGACGGTTTTGCTACAGGCCATGAAAATCGTGCCTCATGGCGAACTAATGAGGGATCTAGAATGCGACATTGCTTTTTTTATTTTTTACGTCGCTTCACATAAAAGAAAATAATCTCGTTAACATTGCTATAACTACTTGCAACATCAGCTTACGACTTTGGAAATATATAGAATAAGTATCTTCGTTCTCTCTTGGAATCGAACGACGATGTGTACACGAGAGCCACCCAAACCAAAGTGAGTAAAAGTAAGTTTTACAATATTGCTCGCTTTCTTCTTGAGCTAGATTTAAAGGGTTTTAGTTGAAATTATTAACATCACGAATGACATTGCTTCATACGTACGGATGCACTATTACACCTGAGGAGTATATAAAATCAGTGTTAAGGAAAGGAACACATTGCCCCCTTGTGCTCTTCATAATAGTGCCAACTGACCAAGACCAGCGTGCCTCACACAAAAAATGCGAAAATAACAATGAGAGGAAGTTTTACGTTGCAGCTCTCGTAATGTACGAGCCGGTCATGTTAAATGTTCAGAAAAATTTTGAATTTTCACGTTTAGGTTATGCAAAAATATTGTTGTTGCTAGTAGCGCTGTGTGTGCGTCTTCTATTGCCGAGTGCAGAGAAAGGCAGACTGTCCCCACACGCACCTGTACTTCCTTCACTGCTTCCCACAACCGGAAGAAGTAATTAGCACGAGAAATTGGCCGGGGACAGCTGGTTTACAACACGAAGCGCATCCGGCGAAACGCGCTTTGGGCGGTCGGCTCGCGACGCCCTCACGCGGAGCGCGCCGTCGTGACTGTATAGAAACATATCCACGGAGTGAATGATGATGAGTGGGCGAAGCTGCGGAGGTTCATCGGGAAACCGTGAATCTTCCGTGAATTCTGCCCAGTACATCATCACCGACGTGAGATCGGGCGCGTTTATACTAAAGGTTCGATGAGTTATGACGACCTGCAGCTCACTTTAATTTTACATGTACGCTGCGAATTTTCATTGTTTAGAAAACCATTGCTTTAGAAAACAACTGGCGTCTTTCGTTAAGCAGCTGGCGTCTTTTCGTTTTGCTTTAGAAACATCTGGTGTTCTTTCGTTTTGCTTTTAGAAAACATCTGGCGTCTTTCGTTGGTTTATTTCATCAATCAACGGCGTTTTGAACAAAATTTTTATTGTTTAATCACGCACAGGAGACATCTCACCAGGCACTACCTTGGAGGTAAACAATGGCTGCTAATGGGAATGAGAGACAGAAGAAGTCGGCTTTTAGCTAACACTTACACTTCTACTTCTACTAACGTTTCCTACTGGAACATGCCAAAGCTGCTAATGGGGAATGAGAGACAGAAGAATTCGGCTCTTAGTTAACGCGCACGCTGCGAATTTTTTATTTTTCAACAACGCACAGGAAAAATCTCCCACCGGCACCACCTTGGAGGTCAAGATCTGGTACTAGCGTTACGACTGGTTACGCACTCCTACTACTACGACTACGAGGGACGAACGGGTGCCGCCTTAAGGAGCTTCGCCCCTAAAATGATTCGGTGTAGAGAGGAATACAAGACTCTTGCGTTTTGTTTTTCTTTGTATACTTATTTAATATCCCACTATTTGCAAAGTCAGCGAGGCAGATGCAGTGAAGTGTGATAAGGGTACACCTAAATCCACGCAGTGCTATTCGTAAGGCAATGAGAGTTAATGACATCTCTTTCATGCGAGCGTAAATGCCGCTGAAATTAGTTTTTCTTATGGTTGGCTTTGGAGGGGGGTCATTATTTCTTTATTTTACGTCATCAGGAAATTGAGCTTCAGTTTGTGTACCCGGAGTTTCAAAAATGTGTTAATGACATAAAAAAATATGTAGCGAAGCTTTACACATGAAGTTATGAGGAATACGCTAATGAACTTCATTTTAATCTAAGCATTCGTTCGTTCCATCGAATTTCAGGATACAGGCGCGGCATACCAGGTGCTCACACTAGGTTCGAGGAATACAACCAACTGAAGCTGGTGCTTTCTGTAGCGTAATGGATTCCCACAAACTTCATTAAGAAAATAAATGGTGACCTGGAGAAAAAAAAGGCTCAGCTGTCACACTTTTCTTAGGGTGTAACATCTATAATTGCGTCTCACCGTCGGTTGGGGAACCACAGCCTTAGGGGACAGGGATCAGAAGTCGACAGTGGCGTTCGCTTGATTGAGGCGTCCTGCATGATCCTTCCGAAAGAGCCGAGTAACTCGCAGGCAGTTGCTAAGCGCGTGATTATTGCATCCTTCTGCACTTCAGCTTTCATTTCCCAGAGAAAGTTGTCCAGAAGTTTGTTATTCTGCGCACTTGTAGAATAACAAAATGCAGAATATGAAAACGTTATTGCCGAATCGTACGCCTGAGCAGCCAAGCAGTGTGCTGCCTGAGCCAGCAAGCATCAGCAGCCTGCGTATCCAACGCCGCTTGCTACCGACGCCTTCCTCGACGAAAGACTGAGGAGCTAGCGCGGCAACCAAGGCTGGCCCGCGCGCGCAGCAGCTGAGCCCAAGAGCGTGATAAGAAAGACACAGACAGGTGCAAACCGCACGCGAAACGTACTAGATAGCAGGAATGTCACCAACAGGACGGAAGAAGGGCGGGGCGTTTCCTTTCTTCTTTGGGAGCCAGCAATGACAGGCCCTGCACGGGGCATGGTGTTATGGCATTCACCCTTCGTGCGTCGGAGACCACCGGCTCTTTTCATCTATGTTTCAGCCACGCTCGTCCCCAGCGCTTGCACACTTTTACTAGAGCGTAGAGCATACGATGCGCGAAGGATTCGGACTTTATAGGAGGCATGACGGCGACGGTAAGAACCCGCTGAGATTGTCCATATAATTGGTATCGCAATAATAATATTATATTGCATTATGTAAGGTTGAGCTAGTTGGTAATCCGCAATATTAGGTCTGAGTGCCAAAACAAAATTTGGAGTCGAGAGACAAAGAATGTGACACACACAGACGCTGCTATGCGTCGCCTTCGCTGTCTTTAAGGTTTCTCTCACTAAGGCGCAATAGTATTCACTCATTTTCAGTATAAGTACGAGCATTTTCTTTTTCATAGCGGTGAATTTTTCTTGCATTTAGATTGTAGGTGGATTCGATACGCTAGAGATGAGACATTCTTGAACAGTGTGGGAAGGGGGGGGGGGTCATTAGAGCCAAGATGTTCTTCTATTCTTCAAGGCAGCAACTGCCTTGCTCAGCTGTGTGTGTCTGCACGCTTTGCTCACTCTCCCGCAACTACACAACTGGAGGAGAGAAAGAGAAATGTCTCAAAAAAGAGGCGGGTTTCGGGCAAAGAAAAATACAGGAGTATGCCTCCATCTTCAACTGAACTCCAAGCCCCCATCTACCCCTGAACATTTTCGACTTCAACAGGCTAGTCACTTGATAACGTATTCTTCGCATGAATAATATAGGAGGATTGAGCCTACCTAGCGGCTCTAGGCATCAAAATAAGGCTTTTTTAATTTCCCGCTGCGTGACACGGAATACAAGAGTTGTGAAGTTATCCTCGAAATATGAAAAATATCAACGTGTACATCAAAGAAGTGTATAATGTTCGTTAAAAAATTGTAATTGCTCGCTTTGAAAGCATCTGGAATATCGTCTGTTGTTTGGTCGGCGGCCACCACCCAAGATAGAGCAGCTACCAATAAGTAAGCACACAGATCCAACGACGTCACCGAAGTGCGCAGCTGCATTCTGGACACAGGACGTATCACTGGGCACGGTGCAGCGTCCGGCGCCTCAATTAAAGGAAGAAAACGCGCGCTGTGTTTGATGAAGCGTGCGATTCTGGCATTTGACAATGTATATGATAGCTCGTTCGTGTCGTTTATGGTCCGCTTCGATACCTCCATGTAACAATGTAATAGAAAAATTAATTCTGGGGAAACAGATATTGTTTCTGCTATTTTTGACACAGAATATTGATTTACTGTTGAATATACTTTGATGCATTCTCACGTACAGTCGTGTGTCAAACCGATGGACACCTTGGATAATGAAAACGGCTGCTTTGACTAGGACACAAACGTCCTTACTTAAAAAAAAAACTCAAAATATAGCATCAGTTCTTTTCCAATCACGGAAATTCACCTGGGATGAGAGCCGTTACAAACTGCTGGCTGCATATGCGAGAATAAGAGGTCACAGGAGGCAAATATCTCTTCTGTCACATTTGACAATGGACTCCATCGCTGATTCGAATTTCTTCCACCTCATATATCCTGTCAGCCTGGAGAAAAAGGCAGTTATGGCAGAACAGGGAATTACGAGACAGTGAGATACACAGGACACAAACCTGTTCTGCGTGTGTCAATGTCCTGGCAACTTCCTGTCACACATGAGAAAGTCTTCATGCCTACATCGGTCTGTGAAACGTAATTGATTTTTCATTTCTGAGTTTCCTAGTACACTATTGAGGTACTATGCCAACGATACCACTACCGGCGTTCTTCGTCGTGGCAGTCTTGAAGCTAAAAAGGGCAATGCAGAATATCTTTCTATGTGTATAGAACGGCGTAACGGCGGCGATTACACTTGCATTCCATTTGGGCGGTGAGAGATGCTACAGTTTTGTAAAAGCATCCATAGACTACACATGTACTTGCAGGTTATTGTTGATCTCTTGGAGGCACAGATGAATGGTCTGAATTGTTTCACTGTCATGCCAGTTGGTCTGGCATGCGGTTGAAGACACCCCCTTATCTTTCTGTCGCATTCCCGCGCTTCTCATGAAGTACTAGACCAAATCTACGCCAGAAAAGAAATAGAAGCCCAACTCTTATAGGGGAAATAAATGTGGGCAAGCGAAGCTTCGCATGCCTGACGTACGTTTTTCTTACATTCTACCGCATTGCGCAACACTATCTCCAAACTCTTTCCTTCGTCCATGCATGCAAGTGCGCCTTCACCGACGCGCCTAGAGTGGCAACGGTTCTGTTGCTACAGGCAGCAATTACGGTCATGCGCGAAGCAGTCACATGCAAACTTGAAACGTAACATTGAAATGTGTTAACCGGGAAATGACACATGACCTCATTAAAAGGTCAGATTTCCATATTGAAAGCATCTTATAATTGACAAGACAGTAATCGGGAGAGCATCAGTTATTGAAAAACTGCGCAAACAAGTACGGATGTGACTAGCGCACCTTCCCGCTTTTGTGTGCGCACTAGGCCGGCCTGTCTATGGTTAAAGTGAACTTAACCACGTGCCGACCTGCATGTGGTTAAATTCACTCTAGCGGAGTTCGCATTTTCCGTTGACTCAGGCCAATACTCGCTAGTAAAGTATTCAAATAGGCACGGGTAAAGATGATTAGGTTGTCTAGCTGTTCCGTGGCGAACCTCGCGTCCACGTAAATTGTACTTACCGGTAGACGCGCTCCTGCGAAGACAAAAGACGAGCAAGAGACAGCGGCAAAACACAAATTCAAAAATTTTTTAGGGGTGAAGCTCCTTAGGGTGTGGGTCGTTCCCTCCTCTGTAGTAGTAGTATGCATGTAGCCAGCTCTAGTTTAATGAATTGCTCACTAGATGACGTTTCATGTATTTCTTAGAGTCGCTATTTAAAGATGACAGATGACGCTTGTATAATGCGAAAGGCACATGTCATTGGATACCTGCGATCGTAAAAGGCGCTCACTCTTGGCGTACTTTCTCTTTCGCTCGGAGTCGCCGGATGGAGGCAGACAAGGCGCTCGCTCTTGGCGCGATTTCTCTTTCGCTCGGAAGCGGACACTTCCCCTGCATTTCACCGATCACAAAGCGGTGATAATGAAGGGACCACGTAAACCAACAGTACAATAAAAGTTTGATGTTTAATATATACACGGTATTTCAAACTCTTTATATGATGTACTGGGTGAATTTCACGGAAGAGTTTCACGATTTACCGATCATTCCCACCGGAGCTTCGCCCCACTCATCATCATTCACCCCGTGGATATGCTGTGATGTTTTCTTGCTTAAAACAAAAATTAATTTGATAAATCTTTCTCAGTAACTTTACAACTAATGTTGCTAGTAAACGAGCTGTTTAGCATAATTTTCCTACGACAACCTCAATGTTAAATTTACGACTAAACATGTGCGAAAATCAACTTTTTTGCAACTTTGTCGCCAGCTCTACACACAATTTCACGCCATGGCGCCTCAAACTATCTTTGGGATACAGTAAAACTTCCTGGCGATCAATTAAAACAAAATATTACATTTCACTGAATGTCGCCTTTCTATGAAAAAAATCCCCAATACGGGTAATATTGTACATATTTAAGGCCGCATAAAAACCCCACAAAAGCGTAAACGTTCGTGAAACTTATTTTAAGTGAGAAGCCTACGATCCTTACGTAGGGAAAGATTTGTCCTAATCTAATTTATGAAGAAGAGATTTTTTTTAAATGCATTTCACGAGCCATAGTTTCGAGCTTTCCGAAAAACTTCCCATTCGGTTTATGGCACTGAAATCGTTTTTCGCTATAAATATTTTGGCGGAAGGCTTCTCGCTTTGGATAGATATTGCTCGATATTTTTCATTCAAGTCGCAGATGGTCGAGCACCAAGGCTGGGACAGTTGGAGTGGAATGACCTAAAATACATCTTGCCGATCCCGCGCTTGATGTAACGCGAAGCAGTCAGCGAGGAGCTGTATACACCGCACTGCTTGTGCTTGAGGCAAATCAAGGCATTCATGTGTATGCGTGCATCTGCAATCTGGTACATACGGCGATAATGAGACTTATTTTCTGCTTTAGAATACAGGACTTGTGGTTTATGTTCCTCATACACCCAGGTCATGCCATACCAATTTTCACATTTTCACAGTTTATTAAACGGCTGCAAGCGCACCAAGACTGTCTGATGTAAATCGTACTGTACATGACATTCACGTCCTGATTTTCATGTTACAACCTGTCATTTATGTTCGTCATAAACTCATATCACGCGAAACCAATTTCAAACAGATGATAGATTCGTGAACACGAGGTGCAGGTCGAGCTGATGTTTAAACAAGCGGCCTTGTATTCGTCAAGGCTGCAACTGTTTTCTTAGCGTGCGTGTATAGGCTTCGTAAATGTACATGCCGTAGGCATCTTAGCATAGTTTGAAACGGCACGAGCAAAAACCTTCGTTTCCTTGCGGCACGACTGAAGGCGATGAGTACGGAGCCCGATTACGCCACCGCGTTCTACTCTTGAAGGCGAAGTTCAAGCGTCCGCCAAGCTTTATTGCCATAGCAATTATACGGACACTCTTGGCGGATTTTTAGCCACTGTGGTCGCCGTCATGTCACATATATGTATATGTATGTGTTTATACATAAAAAAATTATAAATAAAGATATTTCAGAAGAAGAACATTTTTCAAGCGCGCGAGGGGGGAATCGAACCAGCGACCCCTCGCTCGGCAGCGTGCCATGTTAGAAAAGTACGCCATATGACATTCTTTCTTTCTTTGTTGCATGGGAATAATGTCCTCAAGTTTTGCCAACTATACCAACAGAATTCATCGCTTTACAATTACACCTACATGCACAAAACACACAATTTCGTTGTCCAGGATGCTGCAACACAAACACGCGGCGTTGCGTCCAACGCACGGCACGCCACACGTTGCGAAATTAAAATTATGCGAGACGTGGGTCATGCTGCATCGTTGCCCGCATTGCGTTTGCGTCGCATCGCTGGTGACCCACGCTACACCTTTCAAATTTTGGGTTGTAGTACCGCGCCACTCATGGCGTGTCGGCCAGGAAAAAAAAATTACAGCATATCCACGGAGTGAATTATGATGAGTGGGCGAAGCTGCGGAGGTTCATCGGTAAACCGTGAATCTTCCGTGAATTCTGCCCAGTACATCATCACCGACGTGACATCGGGCGCGTTTATACTAAAGGTTCGATGAGAGTTATGACGACTTGCAGCTCACTTTAATTTTACATGTACGCTGTGAATTTTCATTGTTTAATCACGCACAGGAGCAATCGCGCACACGTACTACCTTGGAGGTCAAAATCCAGTGCCTATATATACGGGGTGGTCAGTGAACGGTTGTGCAGCGCGAGCAGTCGGTTTTTTCAATCAAGACGCTGCCGCGACGCTGCCTCGCGACGCTGCCTGCGTCGGCGCCGCAGCGCCGCGAGGCAAGATAGGGGCGAGGGGGGGCACCGTAGGAGGGCCATGAGGCGATGCGAAGCCGGAACACCTCCACGATCGCGTTCCGTTGGCGTTCGTTGGGCATGCTACCGACCTCGCGTCGTGGAACGCGAAGAGTGACGCTGCGTGCGTCGTATCTTCCATCTAGCCTGGCCGTTAATTCTCACAGGGCGAGCGGGGAACGCGGTCGACTGGCGGGCGAGAGGGGGCAGCGTAGGAGAGGAGAGAGAAGGGGAGGGGACGCGCATGCGCTCGAGCTCATCGCGGCATTGCGCAGGAGAGAATTTCGGCATGTCTAGCCCGCGTTTCAGAGGAAGAGTGGAAAGGGGGAGGGGAGAGGGGAAGTGGAGATGGGTATGGGAGAGGGGAAGTGCGTAGGGGTATGGGAGAGGGTGAGTGGAGAGGGAGAGGGGTAGAGGACATGGGGAATGGTGAGGGGGAGTGGAGAGGAGGTGTGTGGAGAGGGTATCCGCATGCGCAGTAAGGGTGGTCACGCCGCACACCACCACCACCACCACCGGACAGATACTGCCGTTTACTGCCGGCTGCCGGGAGATACGCCGGACAACGGACGCGTGACAAGGTTAGACTAAGAGGAGCTACGCCCATAAAAGAAGAGCGCTACGTGGCTCGTGGTCGCGCGAGCTAGAGGAAAAGCTTTGGCTCTTATAGGCTTATGCCACAGGAGGGAAGGAACGAGATGGTGAACAAGAACCACAGTTTATATCCGTTAGATGCGTCGGTGACCAGAATCGACGCCAGCAGGGAACGCGAGCCGTGGCTTCACGTGCCACCACCAAGCGCCGTCTTCCTTTTCTTCTGGTGACGTCGCGCGCTGTCCGGTTTGGTTCGCCGCCCAGAAGAGGGCCCTGCATGATTTTTGGACATAAAGTATTAGAACAACGCGAACGCGACAATCCGAGGGTGGCTTTCATTCTGCGCATGTGCCTTGGCGTCTCGCAAATTTCTTGGGTTTCCTAGCTCTTTGGGTTCCCTATTCGAAAACTCTCTGTTGTTTGCCGGAGTTGGGATGCGCGCCTCCGACTTTTACTCGGATATACAGAGCGTAGTCGCCCGTGCTCGCACGCTTATCGCTTCAACGCGAGGTTTGTACGTCTTGTGCCTTCACAGCAAAGTTTGCGTTCAATCTATGGACTGCACGAAGGCCACTTAGTTAGCTGCAGCGGCCAAGTTTGCGACAGGAGTGAGCTGCTAGCGAGAAGAGCCAAAGTATAGAAGCTGGTGGAATCAACAACCGCGACAGTTGGGGCTCACACTTTGTGTACCTTTTCGTTTTTCCTTGTGTCCTTTGTGCTTCAGTAGCGTGCTTCAAGCGTCGCTCTGTGAGAGTTGTTGGTTCGCAGTCCCCCTGTGCATTCTTCTTTTGCGGCTTTCGTTCTTGAACAGCGTGCAGCAAGTTTGGAGCTTTTCGCCGTTCTTCGTGTGACAATCTAGTTTGTTGCTATCGCATTCATTACTTCGGCCTTGAGGCAAAGCTATGACTTTTTTGTAATACTAGTCGAGGTTACCAGAATCACCCTGTATGTATAGTGGCTTATTGTTATTCAGCACAAAAAGAAAAGGTCGGTGCACTAGAGTGCTTACTTGAGCCGGTTGGTACTATATGTTCATCGAAAACAAGAAACAGCGTGAACCACAGGAGAATAGGACAGAGACCGACCAATTGCTGTACTTACAACGAATAAAGATCAATCTCTGTCTTACATTATGCGGTATCTTTCATGACTCAGCTATTGCGTTTAATTCATCAGCAACGTTTCCTAGCTCCATAGTGAAACTTTATTCTTATGACCCGTAATAGCTTGCGGAGGTATGCTGTAAAAGTGTTCTAGATGGGATGCACTTCACTTCATCGGAGTTTCAGTCGAGAAAACTGAGCTGAGGTTATCTATTGAAATTAATCTAGGCATGCTCGTTGAAATAAGCAGGACAGCGAATTCTGTACTCAAAAAGAACCAGCTCAAACGAAATACTGAACCCGGTGCTATCTATACGGCTGCATGCCTGAGTGCGTGACATGCCCCGCCACGGTGGTCTAGTGGTTACGGCGCTCGACTGCTGATCCGAAGGTCGCGGGATCTAATCCCGGCCGCGGCGGCTGCATTTTCGATGGAGGCGAAAATGTTTGAGGCCCGTGTACTTAGATTTAGGTGCACGTTAAAGAACCCCAGGTGGTCGAAATTTCCGGAGCCCTCCACTACGGTGTCTCTCATAATTATATCGTGGTTTTGGGACGTTAAACCCCAGATATTATTATTATATTATGAGCGCGCGACAATAAAGAGAAAAGTATCAGCCACACTACAGTTTAAACAACAACGGCTTACCTTGTGCAATTTCGTGCGTTCTTTCTGAATGGGGGATAAGAAAGAGGACTCCTTGCCGACTCTCTTTTCTTCGCTTTTCAATTACTGTTACGCTGTACCTATTAAATCAGCATTTTCAAAGTAAGTGCCGTATGATTCCGTTATTAGGACATTGGTGTGTGCATTTGCGAAACTGCATGTGACTCGTACCTACAAGATTTTATTAACTGAATTGCAGCAAGCCGTCTATAAGATATTAGTAAAGCACTCCAACAATCAACAGCCACGGTGATCTTGTAGGAAAGAAACTTTATTTTGGCCCAATTGCACAAGTGATGTGCTTAATGCAATGCTTCTTAATAACTACGTCGTTTGTAGTTTTCTAGTACTCTAAAGCTCATCTGGCAATTGGCTGCAGGTGTCGTGGTCGTATGCAGGAATTTTTACGTCGCAGGTCTTATCGTAATGCTCGACGCAGTGCGCCGGAACGTCGTCCTTAATTGCGTATGGAACCCACATCAGGCACTCTGTGAAAGTAAAAGTTATTAGAATAAGTTATTTACTTAGTATCCTGCAAAGCCATTGCAACATACAAACACAATATGTATCTAGACACTCCGCAACAACACACTGGCAAATAAATAAAAGGCGGTCACCAGTTAAAGTTCGCAACCTGAAATGGGGCCTTCAACTGCTATTCAAAGATGCTAAAAAGATAGGAAGCTTGATGGAGATGAAATATTTGTTTCCACATAGTCATCCATGTGGCCGTTGACAGGCTGTTCAGAGACAGTCGCTTTCACATGAAACTAAAGAAAATGTAAAGAAAGATTAAGAATCTCGTCACTTTTGCAACACCAGACGAGAAACGTGGCCACCATCAAAGCCGAACACACGAGCAATACACGTGCAATTGCAATTTAGTAAACCCGAATATAACACGCATTATCGAGAAAAACGAGACACCATATGTCAACATAAATTAAGACTATGGAGGCCACTTGGATCACTAAACGATGGCTCCGTGGTTGACCTATGTGTAGTCTATGTAAAAATAATCATTTCAAATCCCGTAACTGCTGCTTAGAGTTACCTCGTTATATTACCTCACACAATTACATAGTTGCAGCGTACGTGCCTCCATTTGGCCTTTTTTCCGAGAAAAAAATACTTCTCTTACCTACCTGTGCTTCATCATTCTTTTTGTCAGCCTTATTTAACAAATGCAGTTCTCAAGTAAACGCAGCTTAAGGTGGAACGGCTTTTGTTAAAATCAAACCTCTATTATCATTCGGTGGCCTTAACAAATGTTGTGCTCATTCTAACACTTAATTTTGTCTAATGCTAGTATCAGGCCGGCACTAGAAGGCAACTACAATCCGTAATCTTCAAAGGTATTTCTGCATTTTCAATTAAGATTTCTGCAGCTATAACACTACAAGCGGACTGATTTTATGTGAAGCAATAAATATGTGTCCTTTAGAAATAAATTGAAACGAATGTGGTACCGAAACAAAAAATACATCCATCAAACGTGCACTTAATTTGCGCTGTAAAGTCTCACACAAAAACCTGATTCTTTCCTTTAAGTAGGTATCACGAATGCGTGAAACTGAAATCGTGGATAACATTGCAGATTATATTATGTTTAATTGTTTTACCTTTTCTACCCTTGAAAGGAAGGTCAACAATGGCACACGCTTTGTAGTCTGTGTAGACCAAGGTCATATCCAGCTCTTGATCATCTGAAAAGGTTAGAGCAGTTGCTTATAATTAGCTTATCTCAAGACAGCGCCTTGTAAATCCATATCCACAGAATCAAAACTGTGTGCTTCCGCCCAGGCAGCACACAACATCGGGCCGATATTGGTTTTACGGCGGCTGTGCGCGGCCCCACCTCGGGCCAGCATTGCCAGCCTGGCGCCAATGTCGGCGGAGTCGCTGACATTTGCCGGCAAAACTGGGCCGATTTCGCCGCCTTTCAGCTAATGTTGGGCTTTCACCGGCAACACTGGGCCGAGTTTGCCGGCGTTTTGCTGTTCTTCCGCCGATATCGGTTTAGCCGATGCATTCACCGGCAACATTGGGCCGAGTTAGCCGCCGTTCTGCCGTACTTTCGCCGACATCGGCCGAGCCGATGGTTTACACCGGCAACATTGGGCCGAGCATGCCGTCATTCTGCCGTGCTTCAGCTGACATCGGCGGAGCCGATGGCTTATCGACGATGTTGGAACTTTCTTGTCTCGCTTCAGACAGTTATACATGCCCTGTTGAGAACGTCCTCCTGCGTCGCGGCGCTCCAAAATCCTCGTCACCGACACAGGTACGGCTTTTACGGCAGAGCTAACGCAAACCATCTTGAAATAGAGCCACACAAGTCACCGACGGACATCACGCGCAGGCGAATGGCCTCACCGAGCGGCTTATTGAAACCCTCGCCGACATGCTGGCAATGTACTGTACGTCGAACACATGACATGGGACGCCATAATAACTTCCGCACATAACCTGAAGTTAACACGGCAGTGTAAGAAACGGCGCACATATGACGCCGTTCAAACTAGTTCACGGAAGCCCCTCAACGACGCTGGACGCCGTGTTGCCGGCCGTCAGTGACGAGAATAACCTCGACGTTGCGCTCTACCTTCAGCCCGCCGAAGAAGCCCGGCAGCTCGCCCGCCTAGGATACAGTCGTAATGCAATAGAGCATTAGGCGCTTGAATATTTGCAGCTTAAGCTGCAGAATGCCGCTACATGGATTGCTGTACTAGCACAAATAACAAAGTTCAAATATTGTACCGTGCTAATGCCGCACGTACGACTCGGGGCGCGAAGTATCGCCGACTGAATAGCTTGCATTCTCTTATTATTTTCCAGCATCAAAATTCACCCAAACATTCCCGCACGAATGCTTTTAGCGGAAGAAGTTTTATGTGAATACTAATTCTGTGCATAGATCGAGCATGTCATCATATTTATAGCGCTATATCCTTTCAGCCGCTGAATGTGTGGCGCGAGCGCTCATATACTACACGGACAGTTTCCGATCTCTGTGTTTACACATATTTACTCACGCGCGTGTTCGGGCCAAGCGTAACAAGCGCATTTGCTTCAGTGATGGATGGAAGAACTTTATTGAGGTCCAATAGGTCGTGCTAGTTTCCTAGCCCGAAGCGGGCCGCTCCCACGTTGGTACCGAAAGACCTAGCCTTTCGGCCGCTTCGCGGGCCCGTTGGACTGCCCATAATTGTCCCTCTAATGTCGGACTGCGCAGAGCTGCGTCCCACCGCTCTTCAGTGTTTTCCTTGTCGCTGCTTAATGCGGAGCAACGCCAGAGCATATGAGTGAGATCTATTGTTTCGTGGCAGGTTTGGCATGTTGTAGGAGTAGAGAACTCCGGATAAATCTTGGTAATTAACAGAGGGTTTGGATAGGTTCTTGTTCGTAAGAGCCTTAGCGTAATGGCCTGTGCTCTATTTAGTTTACTGTGCGGAGGGGGGAAGACCCTGCGTCCTAGGTAAAAGTGCTTTGTTAGCTCGTTGTAAGAGAGGAGGTGATCTCTGCATTCTGAAACCTCAGCATCTTCTTGCCTTGTGGCTGCACGGTTGGCAAGTCCTCGTGCAGCATTGTGGGCAGATTCGTTGAGGTTCGCGGGAGCACCGTTGATTTCTCCCATGTGAGCAGGAAACCAGATGATCGTGTGTGGTTTGATTACCTTTCCCTTGATAATTGCCAGATCCTGTCTGGAAATAACTCCTTTGGCAAATGCTCGGACGGCTGCCCTAGAATCGCTGTGGATCCTCGATCTATTTGGGTCTAAAAGCGCCAGTGCGATGGCTACTTGCTCAGAAATTTCTGATTCTTTGGTGTAGGTGGAAGCCGAGTTGAAGAATGCTCGTTTGTCGACGCGGCTTTCATGCTTCAGTGATGTCACATAATTTTACTTTATGAAAATAGTAAAAAGCTCAGCAAGGCGTGTTGCTGAGCGAGTTGGTTCATTAGTTGAGAAAAATAGGTATGGTGCAAAAAAGGCCGGGCGAAGTGAGGACACGTTTTGTCGTTTGAATGTTTCCGAATCAACTAGCCCGCTGACCATCTTTAACGAACTGACAAACACGCTTGCCACGTGTTTTTCAGTTCGCATTGCACTTCGTTGCCGTCCATTTTGTGACATCCATATATTTTTCAAGTAAAAATCTCGCTCACCGATTGCTTCCCACGTGCTTTCAGAAACAGTCGCATAAAATTATTATTACGGCATGTGAAATACGATGAAAAATGCGCCTCCAACGTGGTGTACGCAAAGTTTTCATGTAGCGACATGTGGCAACAAGTGATGCATTGAAAATTCGACGAACGCCTTTCTCAAACGGCATGCCCATAGACATGCTGGGGAGATCGCACACCATTGTGGTAGGCTGAGCCGTGCTTTCGAGAAGGGAGAATTCGAATTTTTTTTTTCGTCTTCTTCAACCTCTGAACCCCCCCCCCCTCCCTTCCCCTCGTTCAGCGTCATTGTCGCGAAACTCGCTTCACCAGGCAGGGTAGGGTGGCCGTCCCGACGGAGGTACAATCGTAGCTGCGGAAGCAAGTTTTTTTCACTCCGACCAGCAGAATTCTTTAAGAAGTGCGGTGTGTGGACATGTGTGGTGGAAAGTCAAAATCGTGCACGAGACGGATACGCGGCAGGATTCCGGCTTTGTTTTCGGCAGAGATCACCGCAGCGAGAAACCAGTGGCCCCCTGCTTCCATGTTGACCTCGCTCATCTCATATAAGGCCACGGGTTCACTACTGTTACGTGTCATCAGATTTTTTTCTCTTCTTATCGCGGATTTTCTATTGACCATCGTGTTTTGTGTATTCTGATATGGTGCGCTTGCATTTTTTATGCGCTCGTGTTTTTAGCGATCCAACGGGCACACGTGAGTGGTTTTTATGCACGATTCCTTTCTGTTACAATCTTACCTTTAGATAAGGAATGCATGCATGTCTATCTTGTTTAAATGTAGAGGTCATGGGATCTTGTGGTACCGCTCGCAATGTTTTTGGCGTCGCGTGCAGCAGTTTATCCATCTTTTGTCCCTTAAGTTATCACTGAAAAAATTGCAATTTCCGCCTAAAGGATAACGCTTATTTAATTGACAGTCATGTGTTGCGAATGCCTACCGTTCCTTGGTGAATTTAATAAACGTGGGGGGGGGGGGTGCTCCTCTGCTCGTATTTAGCTCACGCGTATACACAATCTTCTAGTCTAGTTGCCAATCTTGATCTCGCTTTTTCGGCAAGCCGCCTAACATTATCTTTCTTTTCTTTGGCTCCGTCTTTAATCCTACTTTAATGCTGCCTTCGTTTACATCTCCAGAATTTTTTTCGTGATTCGACACCGTCGTTACTAAAAAGCGCGATATCGTCCGCAAAACCCAAGTAGCTAAGATATTCTTGGTTAATCCTTAGTGCTATTTTTGCCCGTTCTGGTTCTTTAAATATTTATGGTGAATGTGCCGCGCATAACGTTGAAGAGATTGTAACTGTTCGCATAGGCGTGCGCACAGTGGGGCAGGGGGGCGGCCGGCCCCCGTAGTCACCTAAGAAGAGGCGGGCGCAAGCTCTGCCAAACACATTGACTTAATAGGGAGGGGGGGGGCGCGATAAACCTTCGCCCCCCCCTCAGAAGGGGAACCCTGCTCACGCCTATAATTTTGCGCCTCACCCCATTCTCGATTAGGATTGTCCTGCTTTTTTGAGGAATACGGTGGCTGTGGGGTTGTTTTAGATGTTGGCTACGGTATCTGTAGATGTTTAGATATTCCTTTATGGCATAATTATTCCGGAACTGCTGGCGTGTGTTCATATCTGTGAATAAATTTCTGCTTATCACCTTGCAAATGTGTTGCTCCTTAATTTCTCAGACGCATGCGTAGTTGGTGCAGCAAGCCTTTAATCAATTTAGTTGTGTTAGAGACAATATTGACTTTCGTTCTCGGCCTTGCACGGTTCGACAGAATTGTGGGTCTTAATCGCACACTAAGACATCAGTGGAGCAGTAGTTCTAATTAAGAAGCATTTTTCGAAAAGGGCACCAATGGTAGTCGATGAATGCCGTTTTGCTGCGAATAGTCTATTTTAGCGCTGCTGACTTGCAGTACAGTAACCACAGTAATACCGAACTGCCGTGGTCGGCACGCAGTCATTTTACTTTATAACACATGTATCAGCCTGCCTGATCAAGTTACTTTACGCATCGAGCAACTACCGCCGGTGTCGCCAATAAACTAGCTACGTGCAGACCACGACGGTACGGTACTACCGTACTTCCCGCATGGTAAGCCACCACTGCTAAAACATAATAACGGGTGTAAACGGTCACGGCGGCGGCTACCCGACGTCGGCGGGGCCGACACCACGCCAGCATCGGCTAGCATACATAGGCCCAATGACGGCTTGCCATCATCGGCTGAATAACGGCAGGCCCGTCTCGGACCGACGCTGGCTAGCCCACGTCGGCCCGAAGCCGGCAAGCCCGCATCGGCCCAACGGCGGCTAGCCGACGTCGGGCCGATGCGGGTGGAAGTAGCGCGAGCGCGATTTGCCGACATGGGGCCAATATTGCTGCCGTCATTTGCCGACGTTGGGCCAAGATCGGTCCAACGGCGGCGTGCTGTCTGGGCGACGCCTACCAAGGAAGTTACGGATACAAATACATGTGCATTCATGTTATGCATAAATGCTCGAGGACACGTCAGGCACAGTCCAATCAAAACTAGATCGAGTTCATTACTTTGCTCGTTAATAAGGTTTACCTGCATTGAGTGCAATAAATGCAGAATTTTCTGTAAAGCGCTCACGAATAACTATGGCAGCACAAGGTAACGGGACACACGAACATGGAGACACACTGACACAGCGCTACTGAGCTCGCGTGGCAACCTCAGCTGCGTCGGTTACGAGCTCGTGCAAGTCAACGTCGCAAACAGTGACTGGAACGTTCCTCGTTCCTGAAGACATCGCTCTTCCGGACGGTGTGCGTGAGGTCCTGGAGATGGGACCGAAATTCGCCGCGGAAACCACGAGGACCAAGCCAGAGCTTCTTTCCATCATGCGCCAAGTAACTCGGAGAGGTCCCGAAGACGAGGCCACGCGGTTGAGGTCTGAAGGTGTGGGCGCCTTATCATGATGTAAACGGATGCGTCACAAATTACCTTTGAAATATGTAGAGTCCTATTTAAAAGAACAGTCCTTGTGTGTTGTACCTGCCGATAAGGAAGGAGGATTTGCCGTGTTTTGATCGAAAAGCCAAGGGAGCGGTCGATGCAGTATTTTTTGAGCATGCGGGTATTTGTATGAAGAAAGCTTGTGTCCCGTTACCTTGTGCTACCGTAGTTATTCAGGAATGCCGTACCAACAAGTCCACCTTCCAACTTTACTCGACTGTAAAGGGCGCACCTGCTGAAGCCCATAACATACTCCACAAATGCCCCAATGATCTTTTATTTATCAGTGGGCACTTAAGGCATCACTTTTTGCCTTTAGACAATCATACGAACTGACAAATTCACAGTCTGCTTTCATATTCACACGCAAACGTTTGTCGAAAAGAAACGATGCGGTTCCTATTGTTTATTTTCACAGGAACAGTATGTACACTCAATCCAGGCTAATTTTCGCGGCCAGAATGTGCTCTATATATTTCCGTATGTAAGCGCTATTCTTATGCGCAAGTAGGACATGCAAGGTTAATGCTAAGGTATTGAAACCGCACCGTTGCGGGAGTCCGTGCTTTGTGGCCGTCATTCAATTACTATTCCTCAGTATTTTATAGTGTCTTTCTAAGATATTTCATTCAACAGCACAAGCATTCTGTTTTAACTATGATTAAATGATCAAAAACACGCTAGGTCTGCGCGGTAAGCGCAGCACATTCACAGCAAAGTCTGGAAGAGCGGCATTTCTAGAGCCCGTTGTAAACCCTCTTTGGTTTACTAATACAAGTGCACTTGGAAGGTACCCACTACGCCATAAATCATAATTTTTTTGAAGTTGTGAAGCACCCACTACGCCACTATTTGTTATTTTGCGGGGAAGCGAGGTACCCGCTACACATCTGTAAGGCATTATGTGCACTTTGTTGATGCGGCGGCTGATCACGATGAATAATTATGGCTGATGCCGTTGTATTGGGTTGGAAACTTTAAACGACCCACTAGTTAAGTAATTGTATTGTGTGACGCCCGGTTGTTATTTCACTCTCCTAGCACGCTATATAACATATGGTAACGTGAGAAAGAGAGAGAGCGGGAAAGAACTCTATTGAGGCCCTGAGGAAATAGATCTTGGGGCCTTATGGGCTTCCTTGGCAAGTAATACAAACACACTTGCGAGGTACGCACTGCAATAAAAATCATCATAATTTTTGTGAAGTATGGAAACACCTAGTATGCCATTTTTCTTCATTCTGCGGAGAACCATTGTACCTGCTACACAACTGTGGGGCATTATGGGCACTTCGTTGAAGCGTGCCTCATGACGATAAAGAATTATGGCTGAGCCCTCATTAAACAACCCACTCGTTGCGCAATTCGCATTGTGCGACGCGTGGCTACAGAAGTCACCTTTTGTGACGCCTGGTTGGTATTTTGATCTTCTACCACGCTATAGACATATGTTAATGTGGTTCCTTCGTGATATAAAGCCTGTACAGGGTATGTTTCCAAGCACCGGTTTGTCTCTGCGGTAGAATACTGGGCTCCCACGCAGAGGGGCCATGTTCGAACCCCGTTCTGTCATGGATATTTTTTGTAGCCTTAGCTACACTTGCCTAGCCGGAGCCGATTTCGTGTCGATCCTCGTGAGCCGTGCTGCGCATGCGCGAGGATCAGTGATGTCACACAGCTGGCTCACCGCTCTCCGCCACCGCGCTCTCTCCGCCACCGCGCTCTCTCCGTCACCGCCGCGCGCGATTCCCCGCTGCCGGTCTGCGCATTCTAAAGGAGTGACGTCGTAGCCATGGTAGACACACTGGCGCGAGCACGCGCGCAGCTATTCGCCTTCGCTGAGCATTCGCCATCTGACACTGCGCTAGAGCCGATTGATAGCGTCTCTGACTGGCGTTTGCAGGTGGGTAACGCCATAGAGAAGGAGAGCGCAAATGCTGCTCAACGGCGCAGAATAGCCGAGAATCTTATCTCATTGGATTCCGAAGTAGTTGCCTGGCAATTAGTGGTTCAGCGTACGAAGAATGAACAGAACAAGGCTAACATTCGTACACAACCTGGAAAGCTAAGAATAATCAGCTGAACCTTTGCTAACGCTACGTATATCCTGGTATAGCCGAACTAAGCCACGCAACGTTTTTATATCGTTTTTTTATAATTCTGCGTGATAGCGGTTAGGGAAACCGGCGGCGGCGGAGAAGTACGGCGGCAAAAACGGCTGTTGGGACCTCGTAACACTTTTCGTTGTATTACAATGAGAACATTACCGATCTTACAATCAAAAAGCTACTTAGTATGTCTGGTTTACAGCATACGGAAGCCTTAGAATTTCTAGAGTTTCAAGAGAATATCACTGATTCATTTTTTTTCCTCGTTACACAATTAGCACAGTTCCAGGCCATGTGTACGCTGGTCACCATATATAGATGGTCCGACTGTACCTCGGAGAATTCTTTCCTTTTGTATGAATGTAAATTTTATATTAAATGCGAAGCATTTCTTAGCGAACCTCAGGCACTTTGGGCGTTTCTATCTATCTATCTATCTATCTATCTATCTATCTATCTATCTATCTATCTATCTATCTATCTATCTATCTATCTATCTATCTATCTATCTATCTATCTATCTATCTATCTATCTATCTATCTATCTATCTATCTAGCCGCCTACGTCAGGGCGCTCTCTTAGTCGTCTCCATAACTTGTAATATACCAAAATTGGCACAGCAGCGGATCAATGTGTGACGAACACGATTCAATGGTCATGACATGAATAACGCAAAATACCTGTCACGTACGTCATGAAACCCTTTCTCTCAGTCACATGTCACACATACCCGCATACCAGAGTTCATGTTATACGGGTATGTGCCACAGGTGAAACAAAGTCTCAACCAACACAGTAACCGTGAACACACACATTGACACGCAAGGAAGGTGATAATACTAGTAATTGTTGGGGTTTTATGCCCCAAAACCACGATATGATTATGAGAGACGCCGTAGCGAGGGGCTGCGGAAATTTTGACCATCTGGTAGTCTTTAACACTCATCGAGATCGCACAGTACACGGACATCTAGCATTTTGCCTCCATTGAAATGCGACCGCCGCGGCCGGGATCAAACCCGCAACCTTCGGGTCAGCAGCCGAGCACCGTAACCGCTACACCACCGTGGCGGACGCAAGGATAGTGAAGAAGCTGAAGACAGAAGACCCCTGGAAGACGCTCAACTACCATACACTCGTTCACGTGGTCCGCAACGTGGACGACATCGCATACGCAAAAATCGGGGTCAGTGCTTCCTACAATAAATCTGCCGAGAGAACCAGGCCTCTCAACATTACCGGTGACCTCAACATTCATTTATTAAGACCCAACAACGCCTGGTCTTTATACTGAGTGAAAAAAGGCTTGAATATGGACAGGGCATCAAGAAACCTCGCTGCCACGTCCAGGACAGGAGGTATCATATATCATTTCATCGTAAGAGGCATCCACGATTTCCACTAGCTGTGCTGTACCTCACACTTCACTACACTTAGAACCCTCGTAGCCGCGATCACGAACGGATCCGATGAACAAGTCCGGTCCAGCTGCTGGTGCTCACTGATAATGGTGATGATGACCTGGTTCAAGGACTGTCGAAAAGCCCTTCTACACATGCACACGGGTTCGTGAAACGTGCGTGCTTTCTCCGTCATAACGGAAAAGTATAAGCATAACAACTGCAACGCAACTGTAACAACTGCATGTCTGACTGTAACGCACGTGCAGTAGGTCTGCGTGTGCCACTCGGCTGTGTGTACATCCAGGGAAAGTTTCCTGAATGAAGCTTAGTTGTGAGTAACGCCTGCCCTGTGCATATGTGTTTCTTCTTTGTGCTGTTAGGATTCGCGCTATTCAGGGTTGAAGAATATAAGCACTACATGTCAGCTTACCGCTTCTGGTGTTGGTAACACCCATGTTGCTGTTGGTATCGTTACGCAACTGTAAACAACTGGTTATATAATACATATGCCACTCTTCAACATATGAGTGCGCATATACACTTCCACATTTCTCTAGCGTCATTCCGTAACGTTTCGCTCAGTGTAAAAAGTTACGCCACAGTCACCATCCCGCGCATGCTTCGCATAACATCGACTCCCACAGTACGTGGGATATGCCGAATTTTATTGTATATTATATCTATTCCCCTTAATATTGTTTCGAGATCAGTTAACGCACAATATAGAACGCTGGTTTAGGTTACCTCACATTTTTAGTACATTTTTAGTATAATTCTGCTCAAACAACAACGCCGCTTAATCTGTCCCCGTAATGTGTTTTGATGTTACGCGCAAATTTCCGGCCCGCAATCCGCGCCAAAATACATGAGCGTATCTGCGATTCTACAAAGGATGGGTTTCGATTCCGTGAAATGCAACAGTTGTAAAGTTTACCTCACATAAATAAACTTGGGAATTAGAAGCTAAGTATTTTTGATCTCCACGGTTTTGTCAATGCCGACTTTTATTCATATTGACACTTTGATGCAGCCTACTTATCTAAGAAAAGGGCATCTGAAATTAGCCACACAAAAAGTTACAGCAGCAGACAGCATATCAGGCACAATGTATTACTTTCAAAAGATTCTCGTTTTACGTTACCATTTTATCTTTCCTCGCAGGAAAAATACAAGTTACTTTGTTGTCTACACATACGCAGCTATGCAACAGTAATACAATAAAACGAAGCAAACAGTTAGCCTATCACTGTGCGTTACCTGGTTATTTTTAGTGCACATGTCGGGATATCAAATAAACGTTTATTTGCCATCGTCGTAGGTAAACAAAACCTTGTCTGGCGCCGCTCCTGGCTTCATATGAAGGGCGATTTGTTTCCTGAAACAGAGATTCAGAGAAGATGAAATCTGGTCGATTTAGAAAAACAGGCTTTAAATATATACAATAATTCTACTAGCAGAGCGGTAAGGTGTTGGGTGATAAGTATCTTGTCAGGGTCTTTTTGTGCACGCTTTGCTGCTGATCTGAGAAATTTATGTTTATGCAAGCTTGCGCATTCGGACAGTATTTGTTGATGTTCTGTTCTCCTTTCTCTTTTGTTGATGTTCTGATCTTGCTTCTTCGACGACGAGATATACCGACAGGATACATCGTTCATCAAGTACTTTTAAAGATAAGGTGTGCAGGCCAACATTCATAGATAAATCTTCATAACACACCACGCTTACTGGAGGAAAGTTTCAAATGCATGTGCATGCCGGTTTCGTGTGGGCCTCATGAAACCCACTTATCATCACGTGTTAAGAACATTTTACTTCTGAATAACGTCGTTAAAGCTCAAAGCTTTCACTAACAGGAAGATCGAAACATCCTCTGTCCCGAGCACCGCATCCATGCTCAGATAACTGGTCCCAGAGATCGTACAATTATTCTTCTATACCTAAAATGTCCTCACCCTAAAACTTTCTGCTCTTTCCCTCTTCGCTTATTTGAAACCCCTCCATTTTTGACTGCTTGCTCTGTCTTTTTTTTCTTATCGTTATTTCTCGTCAATAAGCGATTGCATATAATAATTATAACTTAAGGCTGACCGCAGTATCAGCTCTTTAAGGGCACATGGTAAGCCACATACCTCCCGTGCATTTAAGGGCATATTGTAGTGCACTTTTTTCAGCAGCTAATAGAGGTAGTGGCCTATTGTTAACATAATTTTGTTCAGTGCTTTGTGCTCTATCAAACAAAATAAAATTATGTTCTTATAAAAATTACTAACGATTTGTTTTCCAGTACATGATTTTAGACATTTTTTGTGTATTTCGTACCTTAAGAAAAAATGACTCCTTCTACAGCCTGAATTTTAAATCATTATACTGCCAGATAAATGCTGAGTGTGCACACAAAAAAATCAGCGTGCCATCTTTTGTTATGGTGAAAATAATTTCACCAATAAGACGAAAAATTTGGTTTTGAGAAAACAGGGTTCAAAGTAAATATCTTAAATTTAACGTTTCTCTCTTTGTCAACATTATCAGACTTATTTAGTCAGGCTTAGCTAACAAGTTAAACATTATTGCTAGAAGGCTTTTTCTTCCACCCAGAAACAGAGAAACTTATGCTATTTGTCCATTGACGATCAAATTAAGCTACGAAAAGCACATTCATAAAAAGAGGCATGTCGATGGTCGGTTTGCTTTCTCGTTGCTTTTGTAGGTTTAAAAAAATCACACAGGATGAAGTGTGATACATAAAAAGATCTGGCAACAATCGGCTTTCATGTTCACGAAAAAGGAAAAATTGACCTTTTTTGAATTTTCATTTACCTGTCTTTTTGAGATATTTCTCCCATGCCGATACTTTTAGGCGCGTTGAAAGCCCAGCTCGCCTCATTCCACCAGTTATTCTTTTTTTAATATAACATGATAAACGGAAACGATGCGCGGGAAGCTCTCCCGTGTACTTTCCTCTGGAAGGGTTCTTTGTAAAGGTACAATGTCGGGCCATTTCTCTCTCCATTTGGTTGGGGAGCTATGTTCATTGTCAAAATATGCGTTTCTAACCTAACAGCGTGCGTTCCGAAATTATATCGATTCTGCAGTTGGCTTTTCTTACTGATCTCGCGGGCATTTTTTTGTGTTTTGTGTTTTTCACTCCTCCATTTTTCCTTCCATTCCCCTCTTTCTCCTATATATATATATATATATATATATATATATATATATATATATATATATATATATATATATATATATATATATATATATATATATATATATATATACACATATAATGTATTGGCTCCCCAATACATTATGTAGTGTGTGTGACAATGCTTTTGTCCGTTCTTCCATATTCGCTGTCGGGCCACTCTGCCTACTTCGCCATTAAATACCGCAAGCCAATTATTTAGTACCAAACAAAGTGTTAATGATCTCTGGGATATTGAACTTCACTTTTAAAGGTCACCTTGTTGTTCATGCCCATTTTATCAACGGTAAATTAGTAACTACTATAGCGAATAAAAAAAAGCAGTAGGTCACTGCTTACTTTTCGAACCCCTTCAAGCCCTTTAGCATCCAGACGTATGTAACGGAAGGACCGTCAGGGTTGAATTCTGTACGCTTGGTCGTCAAACAGTCGAGTTCTCCATCTTCGTCGGCGTCGAATATAGCAACACCGTAGGAATGTTCTCTAAATACCTGCAGTATGAACGAGAAAGGTGTTTAAATGCTCCCAGTGCACAATAGCATCTCTTTACATCGCAACTAAGCCCTTCAGTAATCCATGATAACCATTGACACTTATCGAAGTGATCCAGCAATAATTTTTTATGCACGTGAAGTAAGCGCATATCTTACTTGAATTGATACAAATGTGTTTCTCTAGGTGAGCTCAAACTGATTGACTATTGTTTGAGGAATCTAGTGTCATTCAGTTCGCCTTATAGGTTCATTGTTACAAAAGGAAATGCAGACCGAATCTCAGCAGCTGAATGTATGGACAGCTTCTTTTTATGTTGGACTCACTTTACTGAATAAACATTCTCGAAACTTACTACTTTTAGTCCCCTGCTTACGCAGACACAATGTAGGCAGCTTTTACTGAAGAACATTCATGAAGGCCCAGAAAGGCGCCATCAGAATCAGGCATCATGACGAGTTGGCAATTGAACATCAAAGCGGTGTCACCAGCTGTGTTTTCTTTAGTTGCACAAGCAACGAGTGACGCCCTTCTTTCTTTCTCAAGCACTTGCGGTCGAACACTTACTTCCAGTTTTGCGAACATTCAGAAAAAGTCTTCTAAAAATTAAACTGGTGTGAAATCGGTGCTTCTGGTTCCAGTGAAGGGTTATATTGGATACATATGGTATTGAGCATAAGGGGTCTTATGATTAGGACCAATTAACTTTCAGAACTAACAATGAGAAATAATTGAATGAGTTCATTGAAAGGGCAGATGATTTTCTTGTCAGCAGCTGGGATCGTTGCGGCACCTAGCGGAGCAGATCTCAACCACGCGCATTTTTCTACGCGGCCTCTAAGATCTCTTGCGGCAGTGTGACTCAACGCATTGTTAAACCACAGAATACACCAGGGCACACCAACGCCGAGGAGCGAATGCCACCACCAGACACCTGGTTCGTGGTTTAGTGTCACTTCTAATTTCTTGGGGCACTTACTGGCTTGCCAAGCGTCTCCTTACTACAGGAGCGGTGCTTTCACTGTGGTAGAACAGTAATTGCCGATAAATGAAAGTAGTAGTCATGCGGCTTAGGTAGTGGATATGCGGCTTGACCAAGAGAGAAGATAAAGACGACGACGAGCGATCGCTACCCGCGCTGCTAGTTAGCCCTTGTCGTAGTAAAACCGGTGTCCAGTTGTCGCGACTTCTGCCTTCAACACACCCTCGTTTGAATTGGCGGAGGTGCTGGGTACGCCTGGTCTTCATCCCGGAACTGCTGGAACTGCGTAGCCGGACACTACCGCAACCCGTCAGGATGGCTGATGCGGGACCGTCCCAGGGCGCTCCCGATGCCGTACCAACGCCTGTTTTCCGCCCTGGCGCACTCCGGCAGCGTGATCCTCCCATATTCAGTGGCACAGATGAGCACGACGTGGAAGACTGGCCTGCCGAGTATGAGGTGGTGGCCGCTTGCAATAAGTGGGATGCCAGCGACAAGCTGACTAACCTGAACTTCTACTTGACCGCCGTTGCAAAACTCTGGTACAAGAATCACCGAACCGATTGCACCACCTGGTCGGATTTCACGACAACGTTCACGGAGGTCTTTGGACGCCCTGCTGTACGCCGGCTTCGAGCTGAACAGCGCTTGCGTGGCAGAGTCCAAAGACAGGGTGAAACGTTCACGAGCTACATTGAGGATGTGCTCTCGCTTTGCAAGCTCGTCGACTCATCCCTGGACGAAGCAGGCAAGATCAAACACATCCTAAACGGCATTGATGACGATACATTCCAGGTACTTGCTGCGAAAAGTCCTTAAACGGTCGCCGATGTCATACAGCTCTGCCAGAGTTACGATGAGCTGCGCAGGCAGCGCGCTTCCACACGTGGTGCTGCTCAAGATATCGCAGACCTTTCATCTCTGGGCATACGCCTTGACGGCGCCGATCACATTGGCTTTGCTTCCACAGATAAAGCAGTTCATTCGTGAGGAAGTCGCACGGCAACTCTCTATCATCACGACCAGATCGGAGCCGATGGCGTCCTTGACGCCTTCTCTTGGTAAAGTCATCGAGACGCAAGTTGCCGAAGCATTGCCCTCTAGTTCGACTCAGTTGCCTGTTGCTGCTCCACTCACCTACGCTGCCGTTGCTGCTCGAGCGTCTGCTCCGCCGCCTCCTGCCGCCTACCAAGCTACAGGCAGAGTTTACACGTCTCAGCCACTACCGACACGTCCACCTTCAGTACCTTATTCAGCAAACGGTGCCCCTGCCCTCAACCCATGGCGCACGCAGGATGATCGGCCCATTTGTTTCTTCTGTGGCATTCCAGGTCACGTCGCTCGCCACTGCCGCCGGCGCAGCTTTCCTCTTCGTGACAGCGCAGGGGCCTCAAACTATGTTCACGCACAACCTCCCTATGCCGTTCCTGCTGATCCTCCTCCGGACTCGACAACCAGTCACCGACCATCCGATGCACGCCGGTCAACTTCTCCTCGTTGCCGATCTATCTCCCCAATGCTACGTCACCGCAGCCCGCCACGAGGAAAATACTGACAGCCGCAGTTCCGAAGGCAAGAGCTGCGTTACTGTCGAACATTTCAAGACCTAATCTTTGTCCTCCGAACGAAATTGAACTCTCTGTAGATGGCGTCAATGTACGTGCCCTTGTCGACACCGGAGCAGCTGTATCTCTTATTAGCGAAAAACTCTGCCGCAATTTGAACAAGGTGACCACTCCCCTTACCGATATCTCTTTGCGAACGGCTACGTCACACCGCATTCAGCCGTCGGCACTGTGCACCGCGAGAGTCGTTATTCAAGGTGTCATGTATGTCGTCGAATTCGTTGTCCTGTTCCATTCCTCGCACGACTTTATTTTTGGATGGAATTTCCTATCGTCAAATTCTGCCCTAGTGGACTGCGCCCGTTCTGTACTAACATTATCTGTGCCGTGCTTCGACCCCGAAGACCGCCCATCTAGTAAAGTGTTTGCAGCTTCAGACGTCCCCACTGCACCATTCTCCGCCGTTCTCATTCTGGTCTCATGTGCCTCTATTGCAACGGTACCTGTTCTATTTACGCCATCAGCCAGTACCACGCGCCGTCGGAATGTCTTGCTTCCATTCGCCCTTGTCGCATTCGACAATGGTTATTATGAGATGTACGTGTGTAGTCCTTCGGCTAGCGCTTCACTAGTACTCCATGGGGAATGTCTCGGAGACTACGAAGTTTTCGACTGCGTTCTCCCCGCTGCTATGCCCGAACACCTGTCTGGAACACCTGTCTTTGCTACTTAGACGACATTGTGGTATTTTCAACCGACTTCGCATCCCATCTTACTCGCCTCGAGAAAGTCCTGACGTGCCTCGCCACGGCGGGTCCTCAACCTAATTTGAATAAATGCCACTTCGCTGCCCGCAAGCTTACCATCCTCTGCCACGTAGTTTCAAAAGACGGTGTCCTTCCGGACCCTGCGAAACTTAGTGCCGTTGCCGCGTTCCCGAAACCGACCACCGTTAAAGGGACACTAAAGAGCAAAACGATTTTTCTTGAATTAGTAGAGTAGTCTTCCACGATACCAAAAACACCACTCTTGCTGCGAGAAGACGCCTAATAGGCGAGAAAACGCGCAAAAAGAAAATACAGGTGGCGACGCCACCTTGGAATTCCCGCACCATTTGCCGTGACGTCACATATTTTTGACGGCGCCTGCTTGGGCCTACGTGGTTCCGAATCGGTTAAATCAAAATACATTGTCCTCTGAGGGGGCCAGAGACTTGACATAACGAGTTTGTGGAAATTTCTTCGAGCCAGTGGCGCCAAAATACGTTAAATGCTCTTTGAAACCTTTTTAAAAATTTAAAAATGAAACTTTGAACTTGGCTTCCTCCTCTAATAATAAAGCTATGGTGGTGAAATGAACTACACAAGAGTTCTCCGAGCACACTTTATCAATCTAAACCAATTCATTGTTTCTCTTTAGTGTCCCTTTAAAGAGCTTCGAAGCTTCATCGGTTTGTGCTCTCATTTCCGACGCTTCATCCGTGATTTCGCTTCAATCATGGCCCCTTCGTGGCTTCATGGCCATACAGGTAATGTCGGTTCTCGCTTTCGTGTCTCTTTGAAAACTCCTACAATTAGAATGCTTCAATCGTAGTACAATACAACTAAATCTTTGCTTCATCATAGATACTAAGCCAGTTTAACGGGAAAGTGTGGCAACTACCGCTACTCTAACATACTGGCTGTGTCAGCCGTCAGTATTGCAGTCTCACTAATTTGCTAAATTTTTTTCGCGTCATAGTGCGAGGTGTATTTCACTCACTGACTGGTTAAACATATTGGTACTGCATATTGAAGAGTGCCGGAGACGGTATAGGACACACAACTATGCCATTTACACTCAACTGTGCCAAAGACGGTATAGTTGAGGCCTCAAGTCAGTGAGTATGAACTTTATTCAGGTCCTGAGGAGAAAGAAAGCGGTGCTGAAGGCCCCGCCAATCAATCCGGCGGCTCCACCCAGGTCGGGGTGGGTAGACAGAGTCCTTCGAAGCTATATAATGGCACCTGCCGTAGCGGTTATTTGATCACTTCATTTATTTGTTTTGAGCTGATGAGTTTTGAACGAAGGATCGGAGTGCCTGTTCAAAGTGATTCAAAAATAAAAGTATGATCGACATTATATGCTTTTAAACGATGAACTAACTACTCCCCCACAGTGTTGCTCAACGACCAGAGTGCTTCATCCTGAACAAAAAAAAGTAATTGTTGACATTTCTACCTGTTCGCAAATCACTTTTCCAGTTAAAGAATATATTAACTTCGTTATGGACCGAGATTTAAGGACCATGTGTGCCAGAGGGCCAACCAAATAAAAACACTCAGCTTTCAAAAATGAGTGTAGCGCCGCGTTCACACGAACGGAAAACCACCCTACTAAATTCATCTTAATGTTTACTGACGAGTGCGTCCATATTTCTTTATTTTTTGTTGTCGTCCCTGTTGCAGAAACCAGCGCTGTTCCAGTACCCCCAGCGTGGCACCAGTAAGTTTTTTGGCACTGCATTGCACTGGGAACACTGGTACACGCTCGGATTC
The DNA here is from genome assembly GCF_013339695.2 of Rhipicephalus sanguineus. Classification (NCBI taxonomy): domain Eukaryota; kingdom Metazoa; phylum Arthropoda; class Arachnida; order Ixodida; family Ixodidae; genus Rhipicephalus; species Rhipicephalus sanguineus. Next base: position 112,462,081 of record NC_051178.1, read on the forward strand.
ACTGGTACTTCGGTGAGTGTACTGGGAAAAAGCTGCGTGGCACTGGTAGTGGCGCTGGGTTTCCTTCTGTGATGCTGGCGCGCACTTGGAACAGCTGGAAAGGGTGGAATGTTCACTGGAGTGCGCTGGTGCATGCTCTAGATATTACAGCGAAAGCTGTTATGAGGTCATTTCACCGGTCGTTTTTGGCGCCGTAGTTGTCCGCCGCCGCCGCCGCCGGTGTCCGTCCCCAGTCTCGCTCGAAATAAGAAAAAAAAACGAAATAAGAGAAAAATTTCAGGATGGAACGAGGTTAGAACCTGCGCCCTCTGCGTGGGAGCCCAGTATTCAACCTCTGAGCCATGCCAGTGCTTGAAAGTGCTTTGCAAAAAGGTCCTATACAGGCTTCATGTCGGGAACGAACCACATTAGCATATGCAATAGAGCGTGGCAGAAGAGTAAAATAAGCACCAAGCGTCGCACAACGCGAATTCTGTAGCCAGGCGTCACACAATGCGAATTGCGCAACGAGTAGGTTGTTGAATGCTTCCAAACCATTACAAAGGGCTCTGCCATAATTCTTCATCGTCATCAAGCACAGCACCAACAAAGTGCGATAATGCCTTACATGCGTTTAGCAGGTACCAACGCTCTCCGTAGAATGACGAAAAATGGCACAGTCCCCGCTGTCCTACTTCTCAAAAATTACAATGATTTATAGCGTGGTGGGTTCCTCGCAAGTGCACTTGTATTGGTTGCCAAGGAAGCCCATAAGCGCATGATCCATTTCCTCGGGGTCTCAGTAAAATTCTTCTCCCCCCGTCTCTCTCCCACGTCAACGTATGTTATAGAGCATGACGGGAGAAGGAAATAGCGACCGGGCGTCACCCAATGCAAATTACATAACTGGTGGGCCGTTTAAAGATTCCAACCCATTACAAAGGGCTGAGCCATAATTCTTCATCGTCATCAGTCGTCGCGTCAACAAAGTGCATATAATGCCTTACAGACGTGTAGCTGGTGCCTCGCTTCTCCGCAGAATGACGAATAATGGCTTAGTAGGTGCTTCCCAACTTCACAAAAATTGTGCTTTATGGCGTAGTAGGTACCTTTCTAGTGTACTTGTATTGTAGCCCCAAGAGAGCTTAACGGGCTCTAGAAACGCCGCTCTTCCAGCTTTCGCTGTGACTGTACTGCGGTTTCAGCGCAGGCCTGGCATTTTTTATTATTATTTTTCAGTATGCGATATCTAAGGACAAAGCCGAAGGGTATGCTCGCTCGTCGACTAGTCATTTTACGAAACGCCAAGCATGTATCGGCGTGGCGTAGTGGTCGAGCACTCGGTTCGGGATCGGAAGGTGGCGAGTTTGAATCCTCGGGGCGGTGAATTTTACAGCGAAAGCTGTTATGAGATCACAACCACGGCTGTTTCTGACGCCGTAGTTGTCCGCCGCCGCCGGTGCCCGTGATCACTGTCGCGCGAAATAAAATGCCCAGGATGGAACGGGGTTCGAGCCCGGGCCGTCTGCGTGCCAGGGCAGTATTCTACCACAGAGCCATGCCGGTGCCTGAAACTCTTTAGCAAAATGACCCTATATACAGACTTCATGTCGAGAAGAAATCACAATGACACACGTAACAGAGTGTGGTAGAAGAGCAAAACAACAAAAAGGCGTCAGACAACGCGAATTTTGTAACCAGGCGTCACACAATGGGAATTGAGCAACGAGTAGTAGATCATTGAATGCTTCCAACCCAGTACAATAGGCTCAGCCATAATTCGTCATCATCAGCCACAGCGTCAGCAAAGTGCACATAATGCCTTACAGGTCTTTCGCATCTACCCCGGTTCTGCGCAGAATGATAAATGACTGCATATTGGATGCTTCCCTACTTCACAAAAATTAGGATGTTTTATAGCGTAGTGAATACCTCGCAAGTTTGCATGTATATATATATATAGGAAACCCATCAGTCCCTTATGATACGTTTCCGCCGGGCCTCAATAAATATTTTTTTTCTGTCTCTCTCACGTTAACACATGTAATACAGCGCGGTAGGAGAGTAGTATAACGACCTGGTGACACACAGTGTGAATTACGTATCTAGTGGGTCCTTTAGAGCTTCCAACCCACTAGAAAGGGCTCAGCCATAATTCTTCATCGTCATCAGCCGCCGCATCAACAAAGTACCCATAATGTCTTACATATGTGTAGCCTGGTACCTCGCTTCTCCGCAGAATGAAGAATAATGGCGCATTGGGCACTTCCCAACTCCACAAAAATTAAGATTTATGGCTTAGTGCAAGTGTTTATGCAACTGTACTTGTATTAGTAGCTCCAAGGGAGTTTACAACGGGCTCTATAAATGACGCTTTCTGAGTTTTCGCTGGGACTGTGCTGCGTTTTATGCTTGGGCCTGGCGTTCTTTTTTTTGTTTCTTCATACGACGTTTTCTTTTTTTTTCTTTTTCTTATTGCTACGCCGTTTTAGCGCTGTAGTGACGTTTTGCGCTTGAGTGTCCAGCGCCTCCCATTAAAATGCCGCTCCAGCACCCTAGCATCTAGAGCGACACAGGGCCCATAATCGGGCATTGCACTGAACGCTGGGGCCCAGTGGCACTGGGTTTTGCAATAGGGGTAGGATTGAGCTTCAATTTCAGTGCGACGTGTTTCCAAAAACGTGTTCAAAATATCAGTGATATGTAGTGATTCTAGTGAAACGTTGCAGTCGAAGTAGGATTTTAAGAAATTAGCGATAAAGAACAGGCGCATGAGCTATTTTTAAACTGAAGCATGCGATTGATTGCTTCAAATGCCGCAATAGCCCTGTGTGCCATGTGTTCAGAAAATGCTCGAGCAACGCACAAAACTGAAGCTGGCAATTACTGAAGCGTAGTGAAGCCGGACCAACGTCATTCGTAATATGAAAGCTGGGAGACCTGAAAAAAAAAGCTGAGCTGTCACACTTGTGCTGGTGAGGGACGTTTCCGGTTTCGCCCCACCGTTGGATGAGGGCTGACGCTTATGAAGAGACAGAGATCACAGCTTGGCAAGTGAGCTCACTTGATAAAAGCCGAACGGACGATGGTTCGTAAACAGTCACGTCACCCACAGACAAATGCTGAGCGCATGACAACGGCATTCTTCTGCAGGCCAGAAATTTCGAGTAAATTCATTACAGTGCAGAAATTACCAGAATCACTTACCGGCGTAGTTCGAACAAGTCGACAATATTCTGCGCTTGACAGACTTGTATAATAATAATTGTTGGGGGGTTTAACGTCCCAAAACCACAATGTGATAAAGAGAGACGCCGTTGTGGAATGCTCCGAAAATTTCAACCACCTGGGGCACTCTAACGTGCACCTAAACCTCATTGCATGGGTCTCTAGCATTTCGCGTTTATGGAAATGCGGCCGCCCCGGTCGGGATTCAATCTCGCACCTTTCGGTTCCCCAGTCCTGCACCGTAACCACTGAACCACCATGGCGGGTGCAGACTCGAGTGTATTACGCTTAATCTTGTAGTCCTCTCATTGAAAGAGGTCGATGGTAAATGGTCACTCATAAGTACCTCGAGTAACATTGGTGCGTTTAAAGCAATTCTTAGTTGGTTACAGTGGTTCTAAGCATATTACCTAAAATGTATGTAATATTTTGGGATTTCCAAAGAAATTTCTGAAACACCCTACACTACCAGAAAAAGAAGAGTCCTTTTTACTCTTTTTGGCGGGCGTAGGCTTGCCACGTACGTAACTTCCTTTAAAGATACATGTTAACTTTTTATTTGGCGATGATCATACTTTCTTCGGAGACTTGGAGGAGACGCGACTATGCAAAGGATGCGAAAGCGTATCTTTAGGAAGAGATATATGTGGCAGGTGAGGCGAAAAAATAGTAACAGTCACCCGTTTTTATTCTAGAGTGAATCCAAGTGATGAGTTTTTACCATTGTTGCCTCTGGCAGGTGTTTCTGTGCTTAGAAGCAGGCCAGCACCCTTACACTAAGTACCCTCACACTTAAACATTTTGGCTAAAGGACAATAGTTTGTGTTCTCTCGAAACACAAGTCGGATGTACCGAACAGCTTGTTTCACCTGTACTTTCTGAAAAAAAAAAGAACTATATTGTATATCTTGCGACGCTAAATAGCTATAATGGTATTATATGAGCCTATACAGTAGAACCCCGCTGATAGTTCGCAACTGCAGAATCATTCCTGTGTGGCACGTCACCAAGTGCACTCCAAGCCGCCCGAGCGACCACCGAAGAGAGCGGCCATATTGAGTTTTCACGATCTTTGGCCTGGCTTGTGCGTAAGAACAGACGCATGAGTGCCGCAAGCGACATGTATAACTTACGTTCGATTACCGCAAACAAAAGGACAGCTTTCGAGAGCCGCGTCACAAAGATTTGTATTTCAGAGTAAGGCCTTCGTGATTTGAATTTATTTCCGACGTCGCATTGGCGTCTACTCATGATCATAATTATTTGTCGGAGTAGTTCGCTCGCTCCGCGGTCGGAGTCGTCTCGCTGGTCATGTTACGTGTGCTTAGTTATTTGACGCGTACAACTGCGGTGCCGAAAGAATCGCCTGCGTGGATTACGTTTCTGTGAATGACAACGTTCTCAGCTACGTGGTTCTATCCGTCGGCTGGATAGTACGTGAGTAGGTCAATGCCTGCACAAGTGAATGAGTTTACAAGTTGGCGGACCAGGGGTCATTTTCTTACGCAATCGCTTTAGGGGGTATTTTCACTTTCGCTAGGCGTTCGACTATCTACAACGAGCCACGGTTGTCCGACACTATGCCAACAGTGCTACATTATCGCTCGGACACGTCGACGCATCCGGTGAGATCCTCGCGAAGGTATCACCAAATGTGATTGTTTGCCAAGTGACGGTAGTGCTGACTCCAGATTTATTAAAACGATATGACACCACAGGTGCTCGAAAATCTCTTCGTCGTGCTCGGGCATGGCTAAAGGCACCTCGCCTGGTTGCACGGTTTTTTCAAGCGTAACCAATAAACTAAAAATTTCTACCACTAAATATTTTTAACGTATATCCTGTTTCTCAGCTGTTTCGTTTCCCGGCTGTTACGTTTATTTCTTACGAATTCAAAAATGTGTCAACCTGGTTCTATTGTATATAACACCCGTTATTGCTGCTGAGTTCAATGGCTTCTTCAACAACACTGCATTCCCTCATAAAAATGTGCTATAATTTCTTTACAATTTAAGAAATATTGTTTATAAAGTTGTATATTAAGATCAGATTAAAGAATGAAAATGTATCGCCTTGATTCATTATAATAGTACAAATTAATATTGCGAAAACAATATACACATTCATATGTGCTTTCCCACTGTTGTATAGCACAGCATAAAAAAAGTTGTATAGCCCCCTTTTTACGCATCCACTTTTTCACGCTACATGAAGCACGTACAGTCCCTGAAAGCAGAAATCTCAGGACGAATGATCCCGGCACACAAATTCCTTTTGTATGTTGCCTATGTAGGGTGTACCAATTATGTAACGGAAGACAAGTTTTTGACGGTCTCAGTTCTAAATATTGTTTTTTATCTGTCTACCTAATAAGTGCACAAGGCTTGTAGTATTGGCAGCGAGACAGCTCAGACGACTGAACACCGTATATGCTTCAAAGCATGTTCAATGTCATCTCGCTACTACGTACATCTCTCAGGGTTTCTTTTTATATTTCGGGTCACTGTTCCTTCTATGAAAAGCGAATTTCAAAGCCTGACTAAAACCTCCTACGATCGCTCGTTCAATTAACTCGCCCGCATGATAGAAATGATAACAGCTACTCAGAAGTGTACTCTGGTGTCCGAGCGAAGAGAAATGTTCGAGTGATACTGTGCAAAACATTTCCGGAAATAACACTCCGAGAAAGAAAGCAGAACACTTAAGGAAAATATTTCTCCGAAGTTTGCCGCTGCGTCTGCACAGTACTCTAGAGCGGGTTACAGGGAACCTCTGTAGTTGCGCTACACGATTGTGGTTACGTTACAGTGACATCCCATGTTTCGATATTCTTAAAGCGTAGCGCTTTACATTTGCTGCGCCATGAACAGTACTCCTTGTTGGGTTACTTGAAACCTCCATCAAGCACAGGCATCCTTTTTTCCGCTGTCTTGATGCGACCGGCAAGATCATTCAATGATGTGTAACGTCCAAAGTGGGCTGCCACTCCTGAAGGCGTTTCACTCGGATATGCGGGACCTGAGTGTGCTAATAAATTAAGCCGTGTAGCTTCTTGCTACTGCATAGAAAAATATGTAGTAGCTAAATTATGCAGTAGCCCCCTCCTCCTTCCTCGGAACACCCATCACTGGGTCTGTTTCAGGCGAAAGCACCAGATGTCTCATCAAGCGCGAAATTTAACCGTCAGCGGCGTCTTCTAGATCTGGCGAGACCTGACGATACGTCAGGTCTCGCCGTCAGCGTCAACGTGAATCATGCGAAATAAAACGAGGCGAGTAATAAAACGCAGTTAAAAGTCACGTGATACTGAAATTAATGTGTGCGTGCAGTCGATGTACCCAAAGTCACATAGCCTCAATATTACAAGACACGATCAATGACGTCATCCTTTAACGTCATCACGACATCACTGGTAGCCAGAATCTGTGTAGTCATTACGGTGTCATGATGACTCCGCAAGATGATGTTGCGTGATGTTGTCATCGTGACACATCGGCGCTTGGTCAAAGGCAGGCCGATCCCGAAATCTGTGCAAAAGCGTGAGAGGTGCAAAAAGCAGACTCCAGGATAGGATGTATTACTACGTTAGCTGCAGAAAACTTGCGGAGTGAGCGCGGATCAATACATCGATTAAGCAACTGAAAACGAAAAGAACATGGCTTTCGCCTTCGAGTCGTCCTAGGCGATTGTATAGGGACTCAGTGGGTTTCATTTCGTTGTATTTCACATTCGCCAGATGTAAATATTCTGTTAACCACCGAAGTGCTCATGATAATATTATCTTGTGGAGTAACGGCATACAATAAACAATTCAGGAAGTTCTATGCGTGTTATTGATAAGCAAGGCTGTGTGAATTCGCGGTAAATTATATACGAGTGCATCTTTATTGCCCTCGTATGGTGAGGACGGATATTCGGAGAGGTGGAGACACGAGCCGACGAATGCGTTTGCTATAGACTTGTGCACAACTACAGCGCCGCAACTAAATTTCGACCTCTGGGTGGTTTAAGAAACTTTTACCAATTCAAGGCAGACGATATACCTTTCTTTGTGTAAGGACCGAGTGGTGGTTCGTCACGTTTGCGAGTGCGTGGCTCAACAGAACAGGCGACAAGAGAATACGCACGAATGAGTTTCAATCACCATTTATGGGGTCAAGGGATTCTAGGGACGATGACGGAGAACAAGCACAGAGATAAACACACATAAATCAATATGAAGGTCCTAACCGAGGAATGTCCGGTCAAAGTTACCAAAAAAGATGGTTGATCCCTCCTTCATAGGAATCGGAATAACATGAAAGTAAAGCGTGCCCTTACACAAGTAAGTAATGTACAGTGACGTCTGGCAGCTATAGCACCGTTTACCGTGTACTTAGCTTTAGGTACACGTTAATGAACTCCAGGTGGTCGAAATTTCCGGAGCCCTCCACTACGGCGTCCCTGATAATCACATCGGGGATTTGCGACTTTAAACCCCAGATATTATTATTAATATAGCACCGTTTAACGTGGATGCACCCACTTCGATGATTGGTGGTACATCTCTATCCTGACGACTAACGTCCATATTAAATGAATAAACAAACCCTTGTGGTAGCTGTAGCAGTTAACAGTGAAAGCGTAATCAGAGAAAGAGGTGTGATAGCCAGAAGAGCGTCACCCCGCCACGGTGGTCTAGTGGTTATGGCGCCCGACTGCTGACCCGAAGGTCGCGGGATCGAATCCCGGCCGCGGCGGCTGCATTTTCGATGGAGGCGAAAATGTTTGAGGCACGTGTACTTAGATTTAGGGGCACGTTAAAGAACCCCAGGTGGTCGAAATTTCCGTAGCCCTCCACTACGGCGTCTCTCATAATCATATCGTGGTTTTGGGACCTTAAAGGGCCCCTCACCAGGTTTGACAATTTTGAGCCAACGAGCGCAATGCATACACTGGGCGTTCACGATCACGTCTGCCAAAACTTGTAACGCTACGCGCCGCGGAAATGGGTCAAATTTCAAGGTAAACGCTGCTTGCCCTTCCTCTCGCTGGCGCGCGCTTTAGAGAATGAGGGTATGACGTACATGAAAAAATGGCCCGTAGATGGTAGTGCTGTGACGTCGCTCCTCTACGTAGACGACTGTGCTCTGACGTCGCCAACAGTAGCACGTGACGCTGCGATAATTATTTGACACGACATATGTAGTTTGTGTAATTTGTTCTTGAATAGATTAATAAAACTTGACAGAAATAATGAGACACACAAAGGGAATGTGTGCGTATTCTTATTTTCTTTTTCGTGAATTGCAGCGAGATGCGGGGATTGTGTGCCTCCCTTTCCCATGCGTTCGTGTCCCCGCGGTTAGCGCATCGGGCAGACGCCAGCCCTGGAAACGAAAGTAATGTTCTGGCGCGTTCGAGCACTCATTATGCTCGTTTATTCTACCGTGTCCAAGTAAACGTTAATGCGGCACCTGCTGTGATACCGCCACTCTCGTGCCCGTACAAACGTATCAACTTTCATGCCCGTCCCGCAGAAATAGGCAGTACACCACAGAGAACGCCGACAAAGCGTCCATGGCCGCTACATAAAAAAAATCACAGCATATCCACGGGGTGAATGATGATGAGTGGGGCGAAGCTACGGAGGGAATCATCTGTAAACCGTGAAACTCTTCCGTGAAATGCGCCCAGTACATAATATAAAGAGTGTGAAACATCGTGTATATATTAAACATCAAACTTTTATTGTACTGTTGGTTTACGTGGTCCCTTCATTATCACTTGTGATCGGTGAAATGCAAGGAAGAAGTCCGCTCCCGAGCGAAAGAGCGCCAAGAGCGACCGCATTCCCCGCTCGCCCTGTGCGAATTAACCCTTTACTGCCGGTTGTCGCGAATTCGCGACATACCGAAAGACGCTGATTAAGTAACACACGAAACGCGTTGATGCCTTCACCGGCGGCTGTCACGCAATGGCGGCGAACGTAGCTTTCAGCACGAGACATCTAGCGCCATTGCGTGTAAGGTATTGCAAGGTGGAACCCAGTGTTTTGTATCAGATGCCGGGGAGCGCGAAGCACGTGCAACAGCTCTCACTTCTTCGTTGTTTTTTGCTCGAGGGACGTAAGTTCCATCTCCTATAAAATTTTTTCGGTGTGCGCGCATACAACAGCTTGCACACGACATGTCACGTTGTTTTGAAGTACGGCATAACATCGATTCCCACGGTACGTGGGATCTGCCAATTTTTTTCCTGCGCGATCCTCGCTTCTGTGGTATGTCGCGAATTCGCGACATCCGGCATTTGAGTCAATCAGTGATGACTGCCGGTATGCCAAGTTCATGATGGAATTCCACTCATTTTTTGGGAAAAAAAGGTTTCGCACGTGCTTGCCACCTGAAGATAAAAGTGACAACAGCTGTCTCAATGACAGCGAAGACGACGATGTCGATCCCGATCCTCATGCACAAGCACGAGTGTCTTCATCGAGCAGTGAGGATGAAGACGAAGATGTGGTAGACCAGCCAAGCTAAAACATGCAGTGTGGTGAAAAAAAAAACACTGTCAAAAACAGCGGGAAATGCCACACTGGAAAACCGCTCATCCTCAATGTGACACTGTCCAAGATCCTATTGAATATTTCAAGAAATTTTTTATGACACCTTCACGGAACACATCGTTCAGTAGAGCAATCTGTTTGCGACGCAGAAAAATCTGAACAAAAGACTGGCTCTGTCTCGTGGTGAGCTAGATCTATTTCTTGGTGCCGTCGTCTTTATGTCATTCTGTCGGCTTCCAAGAAGTCAGCTATACTGGGGGGCAGAGTCTAGGGCAAACACGGTGGCCGACACGATGTCACGTGATTGGTAGAGGGCAATAAAGTCAAACTTGCATTTAACAACAATGACGACGCCAAGTTACGTCGCCCTGAAGAGATCCGCTTCATTGATGCGGCGATGCCGTACTTGCGTTGCATTGAACATATTGAGCTACTATTGGCTTAAGTGCCGGTTGTCGCGAATTCGCGACATACCTAAAAGTATGCATTAAAGTTGCATTTTGGATAATACAACTGCTGATTTATGTTAAGGTTGCTATTTAAAACTGAAAAATGAAAAACAAATTTTTTTCTTCGGCGCTTTCATAATTCAGGCATTAAAGGGTTAAAGGCAAGGCTAGAGGGAAGACAGGACGCGCGTTCCACGACGCGAGGTCGGTAGCATGCCCAACGAAAGCCAACGGAACGCGATCGTGCAAGTGCTCCGGCTTCGCATCGCCTCATGGTTCCATTTAGCGTCCCAAAACCAAACATATTGCTCAAGGTGTGCCTTGCGTTTTTCGCAGAAATAATTTCTTTATCATGTACATTAAGACGAAAAGTTGAAAGCTCACTAGAGTGTATCGCCCGCAAAGTATGTCTTTTAGTGTGATTTAACTCTCGTACGGCAGGGTCCTCGCGCCGTTGCCGGTCCACCTCGCCCGTTGACGATCGGGCGAGGTGGCTACATGCAACTACTACTACTACACTTTAAGAAAAACATCTGGCGTTCTTTCGTTCTGCTTTTACAAAACATCTGGCGTCTTTCGTTGGTTTATTTCATCAATCAACGGCGTTTTGAACAAAATTTTTATTGTTTAATCACGCACAGGAGAAATCTCACCAGGCACTACCTTGGAGGTAAACAATGGCTGCTAATGGCAATGAGAGACAGAAGAAGTCGGCTTTTAGCTAACACTTACACTTCTACTTCTACTAACGTTTCCTACTGGAACATGCCAATGGCTGCTAATGGGGAATGAGAGACAGAAGGATTCGGCTTTTAGTTAACGCGCACGCTGCGAATTTTTTATTGTTCAACAACGCACAGGAGAAATCTCCCACCGGCACCACCTTGGAGGTCAAAGCGTAAGACTTGTTACTCACTACTACGACCACGACGACTACGAGGGACGAACGGGTGCCGCCTTAAGGAGCTTCGCTCCTAAAAAGGTGCAACGCCGCTCGCGTGCTCGGGCTGGCTCGGGCCAGCGCTCGGGCACATCATGCGCACGTGAGCATGCATGCGCATGACGTGTTCATGCGTATGTGTCAAGTGCGGAGGGCAGGGAAGGGATTTGGTTTGCGAACGCTGCCAACGGGGCGAGTGGCAAGGGTTTGAAACACGCCTCCTCGCATCATGGTTTCGCACCGCTACAAATTATTGTTTTTCTCAGCTCGTAATGAACCGATTTGAAAAATTCTTGCGGCATACTGCTCTTCATTCGGCACACAACAATTTACAGCATCTAACTAAAGTTTGCTATGTGGCCTGGTGAGGGGCCCCTTAAACCCCAGATATTATTATCATTAGCCAGAAGAGCGTCGCATATTGGACGCGGAACTTGGTCGCCATCCCGCGGCATGTTAAAATGTGACTGAACACCACGGCCGGACTACAGTGAACCGCAAAGCGCGTCCTGCCGCCCCGGTAGCCCAGCCGCGAATTTTCTCGGGCCGAGCGCGTTAGCGGTGAACGCGGCGTTACAGCCAGGTGAGGCAGACGCTCGTCGCAGAGATTAGCGTGATGCTATGAGCGAGGCCGACGCTTTTGCGACGCTTGGTCTAAGATCGCCACCTCGCGGTGTGTTAAGGCATTGACAAAATTGAACTTCTATTGAAAACGCGACGAATGGGACGGACGTGTAACGCGCTGCAGGTGCTAATCGCGGAGGCCACAGTAATGACGAATCACTTTACTGCTCCCAGAGGGCAACACCGCCCCGCCGTCCGGGAGAGTGGTAGATATAAAAGGCGCGTTTGTAAAGCCTCTAGAGTCTTTGGCCGTGGCGCAGTGGATAGCGTGCCCGGAATCTGTTGTTGCAGACCGAGCGGTCGTGGGTTCGATGCCCGTTGACGGAACTTTCTTTCTTTGACATCTGATGGTGTAAATTTTTTCTACGTCATTTTCGTGACGGAAATACGTCACTGAAGTCTTCGTGGACCCCGGCATAAAACACTTTCGTGTTAAAAAAAGATCTCACGACTTGTAGATAGCGTCTTGCGGAGGGTCAGTCCACGTGCGACGACGAGTCTCGTCGAAGGCGATCCCAAGCACGCAGGTGACACGTCCCGTGTGCCTTACAGCAGGAAGACAAGGCCTCCGGAAGGCCTCCCGTTTGATCACGGCCTTGCGCCGTCCCAGGTGGCCACGGTGTTCAGGAACTCGTGACGCCTGCCCGTCGACACAGCAGGAGCCGCGCCCTCTACCGGTAGCCCCAGGTAGGTGCCTCGGCTCGCCAGGTCTCACCGAGAACAGGCAGGAGGAGCTCCTCGGACAGCGCTCTTGTCCGGCACGTCCTCGCTGGAGCTACCGCCAACGCCCGAACCACCAGGCAAGCACCAGTCCTCGCTGAGCACGGCCACGACAAACTTCTCGGACAGCGCCCTGGTCCGGCGTGTCCTTCGGCTAGCTTCGCTCAGCCCTCTGCGCGTTCCACACGCGCCTCTCTACCCTGTCGTCTTCTTTTCTTGTGCCGGCGCCGCGCGTGCCACTTGCCCCTGGCTCGCCTTCATGTCGCCGTCGTCTTTATTCTCATAAATCCGCACAAACATCTCAAAATTCCAACAAAGGTTCACAAACATAAATTCCCTCTACAAATTTCCTCCATTCACTACACTTTGCAATCAGTCTTACAGCTAGAGCTGAGTATTCGTTCCAATAAAGAGAGCCACAAAACAAGCATAAAAACCGCATGATGGATGATAAAGCGCCTGTGAACAATGGGCACAACCACCCGCGCGTTCGCGGTAACGTTTAGAATGCAGCTGATTTGCACTTCACAAGAGGGCTTCGACTAACGTCAACCGGCTCTTCATTCCCCTCACGTGCGTTCCCGCTTTCATATATAAAAAAGGGACCCGTCTAGCAATACGGTCAGTTTATTCTAGGACTGCCATGGGTAGACCACAAAAATTAGACACGGGAAGAACAGCGTGAATGCAGTGCTCAACGAAATTATTAAATTCGTCTTGCTGAAAACGGTCTCGGGACCAATCACCATCTACAATCACAAAGCGATTATTGCTACCATTACTCCAAAGTTATAATAAAGCATACCTCCCTCCTCCCCTCATCAGCGGTCGCGATTGCTAGTGCACGCGCTATGGCGAGAGCCATCACAGCGGGCGGCTTGTACACCCTTCTACGTGCTGCGCTCTCAACGTGAAGTGACTATACGGAGAGCATCTCTCCCTGGAGCGGCCGTATTATCTTACACCAGCGTTTTGTAGTTACGCGAGTTACACCAGCGTTTTGTAGTTGCGCGCTGGTAGTTCAGCCATCATCGCAGAAAGAGCGTTTCCATGATCAAAGCGCCCCGTTCGCTCTCTCTCGCCACACGGCGAGCGCTGAGGCGGTGGCGCCCTCTCTTGCGCCTAAGCAAATGCACAGCAGACTATGATGAACGCCGCGACAACAGACGACCATGCATGATGAACGCCGACACGCCAAAACCCTAAGGTGCTTCGCCCCCCAAAAGCGGCCTGTGGTGATTATTTTGGCGCAATGGCTTTCAAACAAATTCAACAGCGAATCCGAAACCGAAGCACCGATGGGCGCAACATGCAAACGAACAGACTAACGTCACGATTCACGACAACGATTACAGAGGTGCAGTGCTTCCGCGCTGGTAAATAATGTATGTGCTCCATGCGTGCTACTGCAAGCGCAGCCCGCTCACCCACACGATGAACTTGTTTAATGTTTGATTTAACGAGGCTCACTGATTCTGGATGTTTCAGAAGAATATGGCAGTAGCTCTCTATCTGCTTTTCGGTTTATGTTTCGCCGATGAATTTGGTTGAATTTCATTGCTTTGCAATTACTACTAGAGGCCGCTTTTTCGAAATCTCAAAGCTGCAATGAGTTCTTCTCGCGAAGGACTTCAATTCTTCCGTTTGACATAACCACCTAACTCCACTAAATAAAAAGTTCATTAATTTCGCTATCTTAGTTACTGTCTCAAATGATGTGCTTAGCCGTCTTAAGATGACTGCCGTTACACAAAAAGCAATTGTGAAGTCATCGAAGAAATATGGCATTTCCCCCATTTTTGTAGATTTTCGGACACATTTCTTGAAACAGCCTTTATATACGTCAAAAGTTGTACTTGCTCACTTTGAAAGCATCTGGAACTTCGTCCATCGGTTGGTCGGCAGCTTCCACCCAAACTACTGACGATACCAATAAATAAACGCACAGAGTCAACGTAGTCACTGACGTACGCATCTCCATTTCTGACCCGGAAAGTTCACTGAGTATACTTTAGTGTGAGACGTATCTATATAAGGTAGCTGGCTGCTTTGCGGGGGGCATGTAATTTTTACGTTTGACGTTATATCTGATATTGCGTTTTGTCACATGCTCTGAAACGCCTCTGCATGTAACAACCTTTTACCGTGATTATGCTTGTCCTACAGAAGCTCCTTCTGCTATTTTTTATATAAAACATTTCTTTAATATTGGACATACTTGATCTATCTGTCGTATGCGTTCGTGGGTTGAGTGAGTGGCGCATTCAATTAGAACGAGTGATATCTGCCCGGGCAAATAGCCCAAAAATCTAAAAATCATGAAACGCATTGGTTTCCAATGACGGAAACTCATCTCGGTTGAGAGCCTTTACAAATTGATAGCTGTCTGTGTGAGAATCACATGCCGGAAAGGCTAAACGTTTCTTCTGTCATATTTGACAATATATGCCATGAGTGACATCAACTGGGTCTTCTTTATTTGCCGCACCGGCCAGGGTAAAAAATCAGCTTCCTGTTAGAAGCACGTCTTGACGCACACTTTTTGTCCGTGCGACAGAATTCGTTCTCCGACATTCTATATAATTCTACATTATTCAGGCGCTATGGCTGCGCTGCGAGTACCGGCGTTCGTCTAGAACTGAAATAATCTAATGGCAAATTCTCCCGAATACAAAATAACCTGTTAATTATACCTATTCTCTAAAGAGCTATTCCAAATTAAAGCGTTTAGTGCTGCTTGAAGTTCTCGTCTGTCCTATATCCCTAAACTGCTGGAGATTCCGGCAAGTTTACCTTGTACTTGGGGTCCCTTGGCAAAGCCAAACACCGAGCCCGGAATCGCATTCAGGTAACAAAACACCGGTCCGCAACTCAGACTCCACCTGCTAGGCCTGACGCCCGAGTTCGACCCCTTCCAGGAACCACAGAGCAATCATTTAGTTGCTTAAACCAGAACCACCGCAACTTCATCTCTAGTATTACGGCGAAATTCTGTCAGACAGTTTCAATGATAAAGCTATCAAGATGTGCAAAATCGGCTGCATCATAATAATTGTTGGGGTTTTACGTCCCAAAGCCACGACATAATTATTAGAGACACAGTAGTGGATGGCTTCGGAAATCTCCGCCGCTTGGAATTCTTCAACTTGGCTTAATTTAAGCCCAGGGCCTCTCGCATATTGCCTTCATGAATACGCTACCGCCGCAGCCCGTATTCAGTCTAGCGAGCTTCGGGTCAGCAGTCAAGAGGCTCTACCAGTTGGCTGTACCAGTTAGAGCGCGTCGCCAAATAGCAACAGCTCCACTGAAAAAAAAACTCTAGGATGTGCATATTGCCATCGAGGACAATGCTGAGACATTATATGTGAACTGGGAGATGAGTTGCATCACATACGACGACTTCCGCAGCCAGCTGCTGGGCACTTTCGCAAGTATTGACAGAAAATGCAGTCTCCTCTTGAATCCTGCAATGAAAAATATACTGAGAGCATTGCTATGTTTCCTTAAGCCAGTGGTTATCAAATGGGCGTCCGCGGACCCAAGGGGGCCCGCGAAGCCATTTTTTGGTGGTCCGCAGAAACCATCCTAAAAAAACGTGTTTTTTTTGTAGGCACACTATGTGCTGTGACAGCGACCCTTCACCGCATACGACCTTTGCATTGCGGCTGGCCTATGTTTCCCCTTCTCCATGTTATGGCTGTAAAGCGTTTGTTGCAGTTTTCTGCGACATACGCACGCGCGCATACTTTTTGTAGGCTTGCATATTTGAAGAGCAAACATAGCTAGAAACAGGTTGAATGTAGCTGCAGACCGCAAAACTCATTGAAAAGCTGTAGAGAACAAACTGGCGCGGCACTTTAGTTTTACTATTCTTTGTTAGGGAGAAACACAAGGCACCTGTTTCACGCTGCGTGTTCTGATAGTTTATGACCCTCCCCCCCCCCCCCCCCCCATTTTCTCTCACTGCAAGGGATCCCTCATCTCTTCCACCGGTCCACAAGGGGTCCCCGAAACATGCATGGCTGAGAACCACTGCCTTAAGCGATAGCCCGGTTTTCCGTAAAGCAGAACTTTAAATGTCAGAAGAAGCTACCATGTGTATACCCGAGAGGGAAGAAGCAGCTGTGTGCCAGGCTTCTGAGAAATGAATGTAAAAAAGTGCCAGTGTTCGCTAAATAGGCTGAACTGACGCTCTAGCAGCGATACCGCCAGTACGACCATATGAGTAACTCCCCAGTGAATGCTTCTATTCTAACTGCGAGTGTCGGCGAGCCTTTACGTGACGTCATCTGAGAGCTCCTGCAAAAGGAAGCTAGACAGCTTGCAAAGCGTCGAACAACAGGACTGAACAATATTCGATAGAGAGTTGTCACGTACAACGTCGCCGACAAAGCGTGGGGCATGGACACCTACAATTTCTTCTCCTTCACTCTCAAAATACGTGTGCCGGTTTCTCCGGCGCGGGATGAAATAACCCTGATAGGCGACAGAACGAGCACATAGAAGCCCCAGAAGTGCTCATCACAGACAGAGGTAGCGCATTTACTGCGGACCTAACTTAGGCGATCTTCAAATACAGCGAGACGAACCTCCGCCGCACCACCGCCTACCACCCGCAGACCAACGGCCTCACCTAGCGTCTGAATAAGACCATCGCCGACATGCTGGCCATGTACGTCGACGTCGTACACAAGACATGGGACGCCATCCTTCCGTACGTGACCTTCGCGTACAAAAGGCCGTACAAGAAACGACGCAGATGACGCCATACAAGTTGGTCTACGGACGGATCCCGGCAACGACGCTCGACGCCATGCTACCAAACGTGACCGACGGCGAAAACATCGACGTGACCACCTACCTACAGCGCGCCGAAGAAGCACGACAGCTCGCTCGCCTACGGATCAAGAACCAGCAGACGACTGACAGCCGCAGCTACAACCTTCGACGACGCCACATGGAATATCAACCCGGTGACCGTGTATGGGTATGGACGCCAATACGCCGACGAGGACTTAGTAAGAAGCGTCTTCGACGATACTTCGGACCGTACAGGGTACTTCAACGCCTCGGCGCACTCGACTACGAGGTTGTCCCTGACGGCATTACGAACTCTCAGCGGCGCCGTGCGCGACCTGAAGTCATCCATGTCGTGCGCCTCAAGCCATATTACGCGCGTTAGTGAATCTGAGGTTTGTACTTTTGCTTATTGTTTATTATACTTTCTTGCTTTATTCTTGTTATTTAATGTTGCATGTATTGGCCACCCCCCGTGTTCTATTCTAAGTATCGGGACGATGCTTTTTCAGAGGGGGGCATTGCCACGTGCGTTTCTTATTATAACTTTTTGCTGTATTCGGATTTCGCCCACAAAGGCTGTCAGCAACGCTCAGCGCGAACCGCGCCTCATTGTTGGAGAAGCTTCGCGATCATTGTAGATCGTTTTGTTAAGATTGCGCGCAAGACGCGCACACTCGACCTCATTCGAGAACTTGCGCGGCAGCCAGCGATAACGCTGGAATATTGGACGGCACATGTTTAAATGCCGACGCGCTTCACCGTTTGTCAGTTGATCGACGGTCGACGTTCTGTTCGCCGCTATCAGTGGATTGCTGTAGTTTGACTTTCAGTTTCCCGGCCACAAGTACGGCTAAATAAAGAGTTTCATGTCTGACGTGCTGACTGCTGCCTTCGTCGACGTCACTCCCACGTGACATCTACCACAGAGCGACGCCAGGCCTATAAACTGGTTTGAAAAAACAGCCTATGCAGGCGTTATGTCGGTGCAACGTCAATTCTGGTTGTGGTGCTGACTCTCTAATTTTAGTAGAAAGCCATAAACACTATATGTGTATTCCTACGATACAGACGTCATATGAGATTAACGTTTGTGGTTCCAGCGTTGGCTCCTCTTTATAGCAGTCTAGTAAAGAAAGCATTTTTATTCCTATGATTCGGGAAGCTATATTGAAGCATTGCTCTACCCCGTATAAATACGTGGACCAAAATTACGTATGATATTCACATGACTGCACCATAAAGTGGACTGACGTTCGATAATACTGACGTATGTACTCTAACGTTAAGGCTGTCATTACGTCGCACCATAAGTTACCCTTTATATGCCAGTGTTGTCGACGTGACTGGTAAGCCAACGATGTGCACACAGCTACTGCACTTACAAAAACACGTCGATCCACCTCGTAACGCTTCGCTCAAAGCCATAGAATACAGCGTAGAAGAACTTGCTGACTGCTTCGCATAAAACCGATTCCCACAACGCGTAGGATCTGCCAAAATTTTACAGCGAAAGCTGTTACGAGATCACACAAGGGCCGTTTTAGGCGCCGTAGTTTTCCGCCGTCGCCGCCGGTGGCCGTAAACACTATCGCTAGAAATACCAAAAAAAAACGAAATAAGAAAGATTTCCAGGATGGAACGAGGTTCGAACCTGGGCCCTCTGCGTGGGAGCCCAGTACCCTACCTCAGAGCCATGCCGGTGCTTGAAACTGCTTTGCAAAAACACCCTATACCGGCTTCATATCGGGAAGGAACCACATTAACATAAGTAATGTAGCGTGGTAGAAGAGTAAAACAACAACCAAACGTCACACAACGCGAATTGCGCAACGAGTAGGTTGTTGAGTGATTCCAACCCATTACAAATGGCTTTGCCATAATTCTTCACCGTCGTCAGGCACAGCATCAACAAAGTGCAACCGCACGTATAGTTATATGTACGGGCGGCTGACACACACACACACACACACACACACACACACACACACACACACACACACATATATATATATATATATATATATATATATATATATATATACATATATATATATATATATATATGTATATATATATATATATATATATATATATATATATATATATATATATATATATATATATATTGTAAAAGACGAGATAGAGACAACACCCGTTCCTGGGCCAAGCTGTTCTATTGTCTCACCCTCTTCTTCCTCTGCCTCTATCTCCTAGCTGTCCGCGCGCGCCAGAGCCCCGCTGTCAATCTTCGTCATCACATTCGGCCATGACTGCAAAGCGCGCGGAGATGTCGACAACATTTCAGGTGGACGGGGCTGGCTGAATCGCGCTGGTCGGAACAGACCACGCGGCCACTCGGTCAGAAGATCCGCCAGGAGTGTGTCCGGTGGGCGACACTGGCTGTTTCGTGGTGGTCGGCCCCGACCCCGCTTCAGCATGGTTTGGTGGTCTGCTAGAAGTTTCTCTGGTGGACGACACTGGCTGTGCCGCGGTGGACGATGACCTCGGCCACGCTGCGGCTTTGTAGGGAAATCTCTCCCATGGGCCTGTCGTGCACGGAATTGGCAGTGTCGAAGTACTCGAAGTTTTCGGCCAAGAGACTTCTCGCGAAATATCGGTAGTTGCTCGGGTGGGTGGCAATTACTGTTTCGGCATGATGGCAGGCTTATCCCGAAACGGTGACGTTGGTCCCGCCGCAGCTCTGAAGATAGTACAGCATGCGTAACTGTCGAGTGTCGGACTATGTGAGGTCGGGTGCAGTTGTCACGCTGGGTCGAGCTGGCGTTTCCTGATGAGGGGTCACGTGAACAAGATGTGTCCAGGGAGCGAGCAGTGCCGTCAGCAGGGCAGTTGGTTTGCGGTGCCAAGTCTCTGATGATAATGTCCTCTGGCTGGTCAGGCATCTCGTTTGCGACATCTGGCTGGCCTACTTTGTGAAGTGGCATGGCGTAGGTCGCGTTACTGGCGATCGTGGTCTGGTAGTCTTCATGGGCGTGTCGTTCATCTGGCACGACAGGTGGGAGCGCCTGTTTATGCTCTGACGACGATGAACGAGAGGGCAGTTTCTCCGTTTGCAGAAGGTCTGGTGGCGATATGCTCATGTCCATTACCGACGCAGAGTCCTTGACCTGCAGAGGAGGGGCAGGGCTGCTCCGGTAAGCGTCAAAATCTACGACGTACACCGTCGATGGACTGCAAGGCGCCATTGCAGCCTCGAGGTTGTGACCCTCCAGAACTCCGTCCTCGGTGGAGGTCTTGGACGCACCGAAGGTACCGGACATCAGGCCGAAAGCGGCAATCAGGGCTGCACTCCATCCTGCCCAGGACTGCTGCCTCACGCCCTCGTACCTGTGCCACGCCGCGGCACCTTCTCGAAGGCGGCCTACCGCCAAGGACCATTTCTGCGCCTCCGTCCAAGCTTCGCGAGCTCCCAAGGCGTTGATGGTAGCCACCCATTTTTCGGCATCGTCCTGGAAGCCGCGGAACTCTGGTAGTACGAAGGTAGCCTGGGATAGTGATACGGCAGGCGCGAAACGGTAGATTGTGTACGCGAAGTCACCAAGTTGAATAGAGACCTGGCTGAGGGTAGACTGGAGCTCTCTACGTTGCTCAGGCGAGCTGGCCTCGAGGTCTAGCGAGGTGGCTACGTCCAACATGGTGTTTATGGCTGTCAGTGCGGGAATTATTGGAGGAAACAGCGCAGAGCTCGACGCTGTCAAGGCGTTGGCCGTGACGCGAAGTCGCGCAATGGTACGCCGCAGGTGCGCGGCGCTCTCCGATGGTTCGCGTGCGGAGCCCGTAATGTCGGACCAGTAGGCGGTGGTGGTTGAGCCCACGACGGCGGGCTGCTGGTCCGAAGGAGCTCGTACCGCATCCCAACGCGGCTCAGGTGCCGATGGAGCCCTGAATGAGAGGGTGTCGCCACGGGAAGCGTGAGCGGCATTCCCGGGCAACGGTAGGCCGTGCACTGTCTTGGCGGCGCCGGGGTAAGCGTGCTCTGGAGCCACCGAGGAGGCCTGGACGCCGTCCTGGGATGATTTGATGGGTAGCTGTAGCAGCGGTCGGGCCATGGTGTCCATGACCGAGGAAGCGTGGACGGCGTTCCTAGGATGAAGAGACCCGCGCTGCCGACGACGCGCGATGACAGGTGGCTTCAGGTGCAAGGTTCGGCTTGCGTTGTAGGCTGCGCCATTGTAAAGGACGAGATAGAGACAACACCCATTCCTGGGCCAAGCTGTTCTATTGTCTCACCCTCTTCTTCCTCTGCCTCTATCTCCTAGCTGTCCGCGGGCGCCAGAGCCCCGGTGTCAATCTTCGTCATCACAATATATATATTGTAGCGGTGAAAGAGCGAGGCATTCACCAGTGGGTTCATCTCTTGGTGAAAAGGCGCGAGCGCTGATCGCGAGCTGTGGTTGCGGATCCTGCTTGTTTCTCGCTGGACCTGCGGTCTGCCTGCTACCAGACGTCGTCAATAAACCCCCTTGCAAAGTGGTGGAGGTGCTGGGTAGTTAAATCTGGAACTTCGAAGCCGGAAGCTGCCCACTGCGCCGACAATGCCTGATCAGACCACCGAGCAAGGCACCGCCCAACAAGGCACGGCCCAGTCGCCGCTGGTCATCGTGCCTACCACCCTGCGCCAACGCGATCCTCCCTTCTTCAACGGCACCGAGGACCAAGACGTGGAAGATTGGCTGCTGTTATTTGAAAAGGTGAGCGCCGCCAACAAGTGGGACGACCCCTCGAAATTGGAGTATGTCCCATTCTATCTCAAAGACGTCGCCAGCCTGTGGTTCCACAATCACAATTCGGAATTTTCCACGTGGGCCGCTTTCAAGACCATCTTGGCAGCTGTGTTTGGTCGTCCCGCAGTACGCAAGCTCCGCGCCGAGCAGCGCCTACGCGGACGTGCGCAAAAGCAGGGCGAAAACTTCACTAGCTACATCGAAGATGTCATCGATCTATGCAAGCGCCTGAACCCTGAGATGACTGAACAAGACAAGATCCGACATATATTGAAAGGCATCGACGATGATGCTTTTCAAATGTTGCTGGCGAAGGACCCACGTACCGTGTCCGAGCTTGTGACCTTGTGCCAGAGCTTCGACGAACTTCGTAAGCAACGTGTCTCAGTTCGGAGGTCTATGACATCAGACGACTCCCTCGCCGCCTTGACCGTCGGTGGTGATAACACCCTGTTGGCGCAGATAAAAGAATATGTACGCGAAGAAGTGGCTCGACAGCTCTCGTGCCTGTCGTATTTGCCGACCACCGAAGTGCCCACGAACTGCCTGTCGCCGACTATCAGACAGGCTATTCAAGAGCAGGTCTCCGAGGCGTTGCCGTTGCCGTCCGCCTCTCCACCGACACCTGTCGCCGCACCACTGACTTATGCAGCTGCCGCAGCAAGGCCGCCGCGTCGTCTGCCAGTATCGCCCCCACAACCTGTGCAACCGTCCACCATGCCATTTTCTGCTACACCGCAGCACTACGGAAATCCCTGGCGCACTGCTGACAACCGGCCCATCTGCTACGCTTGCGGGATTCCAGGTCACGTTGCACGCCTATGTCGTCGGCGTTTCGCGGTGAACCCGGAGGCACCAAGATATCACGACTACTCGTTTCGGCCGCCATACCGCGCGCCTCACACGCCACCTGACGTTTACGAACGCGACGTGCAAGCTGCTCCCGATACCCAAACCTTTGCTTCTCGACGCTCTGCTTCCCCTTCACCACGTCGTCGTTCTGTGTCCCCTATGCGTCGACGACCCACCCCCACTGAGACGGAAAACTGACTGCCGCAGCTCCGGAGGCACGAGCTGCGTCATCGTCTATTCGTGTAAGTCCTCGCCTGTCCCCCGCCAATCTTATTGATGTAACTGTCGAAGGTGTACGAGCACTTGCGCTCATCGATACTGGTGCCGCAATATCCGTGATCAGTCAAAGACTCTGCCGCTCTATTCGTAAAGTAACGACGCTTTCTCCCGTGGTTTCCCTCAGCACTGCGAGCGCACAAAAAATTGAGCCCGTTGCGGCGTGTACAGCCAGAGTGGTAATTCGGGACGTGTTGTACACCATTGAATTTCTCGTGCTGGCTTCATGTTCCCACGATATCATTCTAGGATGGGATTTCTTATCACGCCATCACGCCGTTGTCGACTGCGCTCGAGCCGAAGTGGAACTATCTGCGTTTCGTGAAGCGCCTTCTGTCGCTGTGACCGTATCTACCGTGACCAACCTTGTCGTCGCGACGGACATTGACCTCCCTCCTTTCAGCGCCGTATTTGTTCCTGCCTACTGCGCTTCCCTTTCTGACGTTACTGTTTTGTTCACGCCATCTGACATCTTCGGTAGCCGCCACCACACGTCGCTGCCATTCGCCGTTCTGGCGCTTCGTCAAGACACCACCGGGATATTTATTTCTAATCCCAACTCGTGTCCTCTCAATTTGCGCCGCAACGAGACGCTCGGCCACATTCAGCCTATCGATGAAGGCGTTATCGTGCCTCTTGATTTCTACGACACCAAGTTGAATCCGGAGCTGAACGCGTTGGTTCCTCACCTTGCGTCGGACAGCGTGTCCTCAGATGCATTTCACCGTTCCATCGACAGCCATCTCGCTCCGGCTCAACGAGACCAGCTTCTTGCCCTGCTGCATGAGTTCAGACGTTCGTTTGACTTCCCCCAAGCGGCGCTAGGTCGAACAAACACCGTTGTTCACACAATTGACACCGGGGACAATACTCCTTTGCGCCAGCGCCCCTATCGTGTGTCATCAGCGGAGCGTCGTGTCATTACAGAGCAAGTTGACGACATGCTACAGCGCGGAGTCATCAAGTCTTCTTGTAGTCCTTGGTCTTCCCCAGTTGTACTCGTCAAGAAGAAAGATGGTTCCATCCGATTCTGCGTGGACTACAGGCGCCTGAACAAAATTACGAGGAAAGATGTTTACCCTCTTCCCCGCATAGACGACGCCCTCGATTGTCTCCAAGGTGCCGAATTCTTTTCTTCGCTAGACCTGCGTTCGGGTTATTGGCAGGTCCCAATGGCCGAGTCCGATCGCCCGAAAACAGCGTTCGTCACACCGGATGGCCTCTACGAATTTACAGTAATGCCTTTCGGACTTTGTAATGCGCCCGCAACGTTCGAGCGAATGATGGACAGCATTTTACGCGGTCTTAAATGGAAGATATGCTTGTGCTATCTTGACGACGTTGTCGTTTTTTTCACCCGATTTCACCTCGCATCTCACTCGTCTGCGCAAGATTCTCCAGTGCCTTACCAACGCAAGCCTTCAGCTTAACCTGAAGAAATGCCATTTCGGGGCTCGGCAACTCACCATACTTGGTCATGTCGTTTCAAAAGACGGCATCCTCCCCGACCCTGACAAACTTCGCGCTGTTGCTGAATTTCCCAAGCCGACTACAGTTAAAGAACTACGGAGCTTCGTGGGCCTGTGCTCATATTTTCGTCGCTTTGTCCGGAACTTCGCTTCCATCATCGCCCCGCTCACCAAACTCTTTGCTGGCCCGGCGGATCTTTCGAATTGGACACAAGCCTGTGACGAATCCTTCACTACTCTGCGCCAACTACTTACTTCGCCGCCCGTCCTGCGCCATTACGACCCAACTGCGCCAATCGAGGTACACACAGACGCCAGTGGCGTTGGCCTTGGTGCAGTACTCGCGCAACGCAAACCTGGTTTTACGGAGTATGTGGTCGCCTATGCCAGCCGTGCCCTCACTAAGCCGGAAGTCAACTACTCTGTAACCGAAAAGGAGTGCCTCGCGATTGTGTGGGCGTTAAACAAGTTTCGCCCCTATTTGTACGGCCAAACTTTCGACGTGGTGACTGACCATCACGCACTCTGTTGGTTGGCGTCGCTAAAAGATCCTTCTGGTCGGCTTGGACGTTGGGCCCTTCGCTTACAAGAGTTCGACATTCGCGTCGTCTACCGATCGGGGCGAAAGCATTCTGATGCAGATGCTCTCTCACGATCACCCGTGAAATCCGATGAAAAGGAGACCTCAACCACTGACTTCCCCCTCGCCGCTGTTAGCGTCACCGACATGCCATCTGAACAGCGGAAGGACCCTTGGATTGTCTCTCTCTTGAATATGCTCTCCGACTCCTCAACTTCCGGATACTCGCGGGCTCTTCGCCGCCAGGCAACGCATTTTGCAATACGGGATGCCCTACTATACCGTCGCAATTATCAAGTGGCGGGTCGTAAATGGCTGCTCGTCATACCCAGCCATATGCGGTCTGATGTCTGCGCATATTTTCACGCTGAACCGCAACATGCACACGCTGGTGCGCTAAAAACGTATGAGCGGATCCGCCAACGTTACTACTGGCGGGGTATGTACACATTTGTGCGAAAATACATTCGCTCATGTTCCATGTGTCAACAGCGTAAGACATTTCCTCATTCACCCGGTCAACTGCAGCCTCTACCATGTCCTGCACGCCCATTTGACCGTGTTGGGATTGACCTATACGGCCCACTTCCGTGCTCTGTTGCTGGTAATCGATGGGTGATTGTAGCTGCCGACCATCTGACAAGATACGCCGAAACGGCAGCGCTACCTTCGGCTGGTGCTCGTGACGTTGCCACCTTCATCTTGCATCGGTTCGTTCTTCGTCATGGGGCACCACGGGAGCTACTGAGTGACAGAGGTCGCGTGTTTTTGTCTGAAGTTCTACAACAGCTTCTTCACTCATGCCGTACAGTGCACCGCACATCAACGGCCTACCACCCTCAGACGAACGGCCTAACGGAACGTTTCAACCGCACACTGGGAGACATGATTACTATGTATATTGATTCGGACCACTCCAATTGGGATGTCATTCTCCCTTTCGTGACGTACGCATACAATACTGCGACGCAATCCACAACAGGCTTTTCCCCATTCTGTCTTTTGTATGGCCGCGAGCCATGCAGCACCCTTGACACAATACTGCCGTACAATCCCGATGCCTCAGAATTCAGTCCAGTTTCCGAAATGGCCGAATATGCTGAAGAGTGTCGTCAGCTCGCACGCTCATTCACGGCGGATAATCAAGCCCTCCAAAAAGATCGCCATGACCGTGATGTGGCCCCGGACACTTTCCCCGTCGGCTCTCTCGTGTGGCTTCGACTGCCTTTTCACTCTCCTGGCCTGACTCCCAAGTTTGCACCGAAGTATACCGGCCCTTACCGCGTCATCCAGTGCCCCTCTCCTATCACCTATGTGATTGAGCCGGTCCAGCCGTCCACGGACAAGCGCCGTCTTGGTCGTGAGACGGTCCACGTCAGTCGCCTCAAGCCCTGCTACGACCCTCCTGTCCTCTCGTCACCTTGAGTCGCCAGGATGGCTCCTCTTCATCGCCGGGGTATTGTAGCGGTGAAAGAGCGAGGCATTCACCAGTGGGTTCATCTCTTGGTGAAAAGGCGCGAGCGCTGATCGCGAGCTGTGGTTGCGGATCCTGCTTGTTTCTCGCTGGACCTGCGGTCTGCCTGCTACCAGACGTCGTCAATAAACCCCCTTGCAATATATATATATATATATATATATATATATATATATATATATATATATATATATATATATATATATATATATATATATATATATATATATATATACATATATATATATATATATATATATATATATATGCGTGTGTGTGTGTGTGTGTGTGTGTGTGGTGTTGAAAGAAGGTGATAGTACAATTGCTTCTGCATATAAGTAACTTTATTTTCAGAGCAAACTTGAACTCAGTCTAGTCAAGCTTCTTTGGACTGTTCTAACAACTAATCCTCCACCTGACTGCATACATCAGAGTTGTATGACGTAACTTTATTGTCACAATTGCTGTCGTAGTGTTCGAAGCAATGCTGCGGGACGTCGTCCTTAACTTGTCTGGTGACCACCAGCATGCACTCTGCAAAAGTGGAGATAATAGGGGCAACAAGTAGAAAACATTTCGAATAACACCTGTAAGCACCTTGACAATCATCAATATCCAACGATTTATGTCCGCTATACGACTAAAGACACTACACTATGGTGACCGCCAATTAGCTGACGCCGAGTTTTGTCTGTAGGTTCCCTGATTTCATCACATTGCCATAGTATTGTGGGACAAGCCACAGGGCTTTCCTGACTTCCCCAACCATTCTATGATTTCTTTAGATCAATCAATCTCTCAATAAATCTCTCAACCAATCAAACCATCAATCAATCAATAAATCAATCTAATGTTTATATTACGAGAAGGCTCTAAATGAGAACTTAAAGCTGTTCCAGCCAGCTGCTCTAGCCAGCTTCTGGCCCTAAATACGTCCGGCTATATTCTTCCGGTTATCCGTTTATGTTTTAGACATCCGCTTATGCAGCTTACACATAGTCTCGTACCAACATCACACGTTTCTTTCCTATCAGTTATTTTATTGCCTGCACAGCTGTTTTTCTGTCAACGTTTCACTTAACATTCTTACTGCGGACCTCAATATGGCACACCTCATAGATATCTTTTTGTCCTAGTCCGTATGCAGAAACGCCTTAGCGCCCTCTAGGGAGCAGTAGAATCACTCAATGATATGCATTTGTTCTTCCACCATTCCCTAGTCTCACCCAGATTATTGAATCACAGTACACCGCTCTCTGCAAGAGAAAACCCTGCGCTTCTTCATTAGTTTTGCTTACGTCTCCGAGAATGCTGGAATTGAGACAATGCTGTGGCTGTGACGGTGTTCCTGAAAACGTGGGTCATCAGATGGTAGTGATGAGTAATTGGGCATATGCCGAAAGACGAGAGGAAACTAGGCTGTGAGGTAACGGAAGTAAACATAAATATAAAAGATCAAAAATAAAACCTATGATAT
This sequence comes from Rhipicephalus sanguineus, assembly GCF_013339695.2. Classification (NCBI taxonomy): domain Eukaryota; kingdom Metazoa; phylum Arthropoda; class Arachnida; order Ixodida; family Ixodidae; genus Rhipicephalus; species Rhipicephalus sanguineus. Next base: position 112,490,238 of record NC_051178.1, read on the forward strand.
CATACGCTATGATATGATATGATTGAGTTCGACAAAATTAGGAAATATGACGCAGCAGCTATAAATGTATTTACGGAGTGCAGTGCATTCAATGACATCACATAGATGTGGTTTGCCGTGATTCATAGCAGCAATTTTACATGTCAGTTGACAGGCAGACGTAGCTGAGGTTCTAGTCCTCATTGACTCCGAAAAAATGACTTGAAGCGGTTAAAATAGTTGGTTTGTGCCGAGAAATCAGATTGAGAAGCCGTAGGCAGGACCCAACAGGCGGACGCGCCGATTATGTTCAACAGCGGGAAATGAGCTCCCCGAGAAGTTCCCGCGTAAAGATTCCCTATTGGAAAAAGTCAAATGGTGGACATGGTGGAAACCACCATCCACCATTATAGTGGATTAATGTAGTGGGTGGATGGTGGACGGTGGTGGATGGTGGGCGGATGGTGGACAGTGGTGGGTGGATAGTGGACGGTGGTGGATGGTGGACAAGGTGGGTGGATAGTGGACAGTAATTTAGGTGGGCAGATGGTGGACGGTAGCCTTGGTGGCTAAAAATTATGCTGTGTACAAGGTACGCGGCAGGTATGGAGATGGCGGGCATATTTGTCAATGAACTATTTCTCTTTCAATGCTATTTCAGTTATATTTCAAAACATATTTGTTACACAAGGCATACAGGTTAACCACAGATTGGTAACTCTCAGCTTTGGTTCCAAATGTGTTATCAGGCAAAACAGGCACAATAATACCATGTTTGCACTAAGCAAAAAACACACTGGCTCAGTGAATAAGTTTATTCCCTTTTCTACATTTCTTGGCGTTATGCTTACTCCTTCGCCTTGACGAGCAGCTTCTGCAGAAAACCCTTGTAGAAAACCCTCACCACGACATCACGGTAGTTCCTCGGTGGCTATAATTGAAGCGGCTACAAAGAGATACATTTCTCCAAGCAACCTGAAAAATATTTAAAAAGCATCATTAAAAAATATAAATGATTTGTTTATAATCAATATATTGATGTGTCTTACACTGCTCCTTTCAATCAAATAAATAGTACTATAGTGAGTGCTTGTTGCAAGTATGACATGTTGTTGGGCTAGTTGGTTCATAGATACAGCAGACACTTTTAAACTGGGCGAAGACAACACGTTAGAAGACAGAAATAAACAGACGCACACGAAGCGCACGGTGTGTGTGTTCTCTGCGCTTCGCTCGTCTTCGCGCAGTTTATACGTGTCTGCTGAACTTACGACTAAGTGACTTTTGAATTAATACAGTAAAATTGCACTACAAATCACTACAGCTGGTGAGGTACTACCGGCTGTTATATTATTTTTTTCGCGAGTTGCCGTAAGCGAAATAGTGCCGGCATTCCGTGCGAGGACAATTACTTGCCCTCGCAACAGGTCGGCAGCGTTCACTTGATTGTAGCCCTTGAAATAAATCTTATTATAACCACAAGTGGGTCAGTTCTCGCGGCAATTAACCTAACCCTCGCAAAATGAACGCGGGATTCGCTAGCCCGCGTTGAGCAAGAGAAAAAAAAAAACACACCGAAACCACAGCCCAAACTTTCAAACGTTGCAGCGGCAAAAGAAATCCACATTGGACGATGCCGGCGGCCAGCCAACGGGGATACACAGCCGGCCAGTTGACGCTAGCGCCGCAGTGCCGAACCAACACCACCCGAACCCCCGCCCCATTCCGCCTTCCCCGGAAGCCCACCTACCACATTATATCGTCCTGCAGGGGCGGATTCTGAACAAATTCCCGTTATTTCCGACGTAAAAACTTATGAGTGCACAAGGGTGCTAGCATAATCAGTGTTGTTTACTGCATCGCCAAATGAAACGTATCGCGCCTCACCGATTCCCAGTCACAGCACAACCCGGTGGCAGTAGCAATAATTTTTTTAGTTTGGTTATTACAAGTGCAGTGACGATTGTTAAATACCTGTGTAAGACGAGAGGCTGTCGAAAGTTTGATCTATGTTTTCAGTTTTACGGCGGGTAGTGCGCCCGTCTCACATATTCAAGCACTTTGTAACAGTAGCGATTAAGCTGTTCACAAACGTCGGGCGGGAGCAGCTTCGACACAACTGCAATGACATTCAGCACCACCGTATTCAATATCCCTTGGCAATACGCATACAGCAATAATAATGCATAACGTGCACAGAGTAGCACTCACAGCCACCTACCTTTCGCAAGAGAATCATGCTGGCAGCGTACACGTTGCGACGTCCGCCGGTCTTCAGGTGATGTAACGAGTCGGCGTTGGCTGACCACCCCGTTTGCAGGCATCCGTCGGTCTAGAGGCAATATGGTGAGTTCCCATGTGCACGAACTGTCACGTCGATTCTCCATGCCACAGCGCGCGTTGCGAGAAACTATTCCGGCACTCTTCATCGACGATGATCACCAACAAAGGAATCGTACTTGGGAAGCTGGCGCCTGCCGCTCACTTAGTGTGCCGTGTACCGCGCATCATACTGATTCAAGATGTTCCGCCTAAGTCAATGACCGCAACATAAACCACAAAGCACGGGCCCGCACGAAAATCAACCGCATCAGCACAAACACAATCACCACGCCATGATCACGTTGTAAGCAGCGCGCCGCCATGACAGGAAAGAAAAATCTGGGAGGACGACAGCGGCGACGCCAGTGGCCACGGCCCAAATGAATTTCACTTCCGACGATGGCGGACGTGACGTCACCGCCGCCATTGAGACTGCGCCTATGGCGAACACGGCCTCAGAGACCGGCAATAGACATTAATCTCAGAGGCTAGGTTGTAAGCCGCTACCAGCGCAGCGAGGAGGAGGGAGCTGGGAAGCAGCTGCTCGGCTCAGATAATAACTGCTGGGGTTTGACGACGTCCCAAAAGCACGATATGATTTTGAGAGACGCCGTAGTGCGGGGGCTCCGGAAATTTCGACCACTTGGGGCTCTTTACGTGCGCCAAAATCTAAGTATACGGCTGTGCTTTGCACCTTGCCCCCGTCTAAATGAGGTTCTCGGCTCAAGCCGCAAATTGTTTTTGCAATACAGTACATTGTCAATCTGTTTACGCGAGGTGATTCGGTTGCAGCATGCATTTCACGGAACGGACCTTTTTTTCTCAACATTTACATCGTAGCGCACATGATGTTGATGTTTACTTCCAGCCTTATCATAAATGTGAGCGAGCAGCAAATTCAGCGCGAATGTTAAAGCGCAACAGGCGTGGTCTCGGGTAGGTACATCCCACGGAAGTCCAAAAATTAGCTGCTATCCAGTGATCACTAATTTTGCTTTTTCTTCGTGCTCGAATCAATATTCTCAGCCAAGAAAATCGTATTAAAATTTACGAATAATCAGGCAATACACTCTTGAGCATTTTTTCGCGATCAATAAAATAGGCACTGCAAACAAATGTAACATTGAAAACGAAAGCTCAAGGGGCTCGACCACTCACCACAAAAATATAGATTTATTTCATGTCAGTCAATAAGAAATAAAAAAATGCATGCTCACAAGGGGTGCATTACAAATACAAAACAAGTTCGATATCCTGTCTATTGAGTTTTACATTGCTCCATTAGGAATTACCAACTCGCTCAAAATGCTGTTCATTTGCACTGCAATGATATTTCACATTATACTCATCATAGTTGCCACTGCTTTCGAGTATAATGACGGTGTTTGGTGCAGCTTCTCCAGCATGGTGCAGCATGGTACACCATCATTTTCCTCACCCACCATTCCCTCGCTGCTTTCCACCATTCGCGCCATAGTGGGCGCTGTCTCCTGCCCCTACCCAGTATTTTGCTGCTACTCTCCACCATCGTCCACCATCCTTTCCACCTTACCCAGCTAACGTACACCTTGCCACCCACCACTGTCCACTATAACACCATGATTTACAGCATACCCAGCATTATTTCCACCATATCCACCACCTTTTCCAGTATCCACCATGGTAGTTTTTCCGATAGGGATTGAATGACTCGTATACTAGAATATCTGCTTGAGGATGTGACATTCCACAAAAGGACACTTCTAGAAGTAAGACGTGCGCACCATCAATACAACAGGTAATACTGACACCATCGATCACCACTGTATAAAAAGTATGCGAAATCTAAGCCATAGCAGCCAACGCAACGACGAAGCAACAGAGTTGCTAGCGCATACGTACTACAGCGGTGGCAATCTGACGCGGGAAGGCGTATCTTTCTCGTCACGTTGCAAGGTGCGGCTTTAACCCCGCGATCATGCACAATGCCCCGCGACGACATCTTAACTGTAGAACACAATTGCGCTAGGGCACTATGATGGAATATTCCAGTATGCCGTAGTGCGTATTTTGGTCACTTCAATGGTTCCTACGATGTAGCACAAGTTCATCCACTTACGTAATCGAACTGCTGCTACGCATAGAACCACATACATTTCTCAAGGGAGAATGCCGCTTGGTATGAGGTCATCTAGTTCACGAGGAAACATATAGAAGTGACATTGCTAGAGCACTGCCGTTGACATTCAAAACGCATTGGCTCCACTGCATTTTTCGAAGAGGGACATCATCTTTTTTTCGCCTGCCACCAGTTGAGTTGAGCGGCGAGCCACATACCAGCGCACGGGGCGGATAATATTTGCTGCTATCGCATAAAGTCCGCAATCATTTGTTCAGCGTAATCTTTAGTGCTGCTGAAAAGGATGCCATCATCTAAAAACTGCAAACTATAGAGATGGTAGCCGTTGATATTACCTCCAGCCTTAAAATTTACGCTTTCCAATTTATCGGCCTTAGTGTTTATGCATGTATCAGGTTAACAACATTCCACTTTTTTAGTTATATCTACAAAATAATGGCGAGAATTGAAATCTTATTTTAGTGGTTATGTTAAAGATTTCTTTCATATTCGGTATGAAAGCTGCGTGCCCAAAGCGTATTTGCCGAAAAATGTTACCTTCTTTGCCAAGCAAAGGCATTTCTAAGACAGCGCACGCCTTGTAGTCGGTGTAAAGGACGGTTAGGGTTCGGTCTTGATCATCTGAAAAAGGCAACGGCCACATTTCGCTCATTTCCAAAGAACGCCTTCCACAACACCTTAAGTAAAATATTTTTTTGAAATGAATGCCTGTAAGCTATATGCTTATTTTTTTTAATATGATATCCATGCCCTTGGTGTCGCACTGAATAAAGACCAATCAGGCTGCAGCTGCGCTATCAAGCTAAAGAGGTCCCTGTATTTTTTGTTTCCTATTCTTCTTCGCTTAGTAGGGGATGAGTACGCCAGGTACACGATCGCGAATACCGGGTACACGACCAGTACTTTTTGCCTAGAAAAAATTATGCCGATGCCAGTGACGATTTTTTAGAATGGCTGTTCTACATGAGAGATCCCGATGCTGCACAAACATAACGAATTCTTTTGTTAAATACAACCTACACGTTACTCTAGTAGTTAAATTTTACTGCCTTAGTCAGCTATCGGCTTGTTTCCAGGTTAGCTATAAAGGAAGAAAGGCCACTCCCGAAAGTGGGTAATCCTGTCTTAGACTGCATGACTTCGTACAATCTTTTTACCATCTAAGTTAACATTGCGATAAATTCGAATTAGATTCGCGTTGCGTCGTTTTAAAGCCCCGTGGATGCGAATCATCAGGTCAATTTTTTTGCTCGCATTTTTCGTTAAACAAATTTGAGGGTTCGTCATTTACCGTCATCGAAGTTAACGAGGACCTCATGAGATGAACTTGCCGGCCTCACATGAAACGGGATCGTTTTTCTGAAATGAAAAGAGTATATGTGTAAGAAACAGCGTAAATCGACGTTCACGTCGATATTTTTAGATACAATTAATGCAGAACACACCCAGTGAGTCTCATTTCAACGAAAAAAAAAGACGCTTCGGGTTCTGTCTCAGTCGCAAGTACACCAATATCAATGTTAATTTCAGAGAGACAAGTATATGAGCACCCAAATTGTATCGAGCGTTGTCGTGGTTTGTGCAGAAATGCGCACTATGCTTACCTTCTAAAACCGGAGCCCTTCGCGCAACCAAACCATTACATTAACCAATTGTACAAACTATGCTCATTATTGCCTGTTGGTGCTGCAGCAGTCGCATAGTAAGTATTTCCCAGCCTTTGAGTTCGATATGTGAGATTGGCAGTCACTTGCATACGCTTAAATGTGTATTTGTTGACATTGTATATATATATATATATATATATATATATATATATATATATATATATATATATATATATATATATATATATATATATATATATATATATATATATATATATATATATATATATATATATATTATAGGGGAACCATACAACAAAAAGTCACAGTTTCGCCGTACCGGCGAAGCAATGAATGCGATATCAATAAATTTCAATGTAAGGTGAAGAGCGGAAAGCAGCTCGAAATTGCCAGCGCGTCGCTCGAGCCCAAAGAACGCACGAAAAGAAAGCACACAGGACGAGCGCGAACTATCATGCGTCACAGCTGGACACTGGAAGCGCACTGCTGAAACATAAAGCAGGAAGCACGAAACGAACGAACAGGTACACACAGGACGAGTGCGAACTAACTGTCCCAGTTGTTACTTATTTCTGTTTGAACAGCGCGCTCGTTTCGCAAACTTCGCCGCTGCAGCGGGCGAGGTGACCTTCGTACGCTCTGTGACTTCAGCGCGGACATCGCGGGGAGAGCAGAAGACATACAACACCCCGCTCACCCCCTCCGCCAGCCGCCTCCTTCTTTCCTCGAGATAAGCGCACGAAGGCGACCACGCCCTGTAGGTCGAAGAGCAACGGCGTTCGCAGGAACGGGGCGACAATCTTTAAAGCACGCCACGTGTGCAGATCGCGCCATCTATCTGGTAAATAAGAAAGCATGCTGATGTAAGTGGTGTATAGAAGTAGCTCGACGTTAGCAGGCTGAAAGATGGTGCTGTTGGTGGCCTAACCGTCTAAAGCCGCGCGCCTGAAAGCGGGGGGTCGCCTGTTCGATTCCGTGTGTCGGAAAGCTTTTCAGAATTATTTTAGGGGCGAAGCTCCTTAAGGCGGCACCCGTTCGTCCCTCGTAATCGTCGTGGTCGTAGTAGTGAGTAACAAGTCTTACGCTTTGACCTCCAAGGAGGTGCCGGTGGGAGATTTCTCCTGTGCGTTGTTGAACAATAAAAAATTCGCAGCGTGCGCGTTAACTAAAAGTCGAATTCTTCTGTCTCTCATTCCCCATTAGCAGCCATTGGCATGTTCCAGTAGGAAACGTTAGTAGAAGTAGAAGTGTAAGTGTTAGCTAAAAGCCGACTTCTTCTGTCTCTCATTGCCATTAGCAGCCATTGTTTACCTCCAAGGTAGTGCCTGGTGAGATTTCTCCTGTGCGTGATTAAACAATAAAAATTTTGTTCAAAACGCCGTTGATTGATGAAATAAACCAACGAAAGACGCCAGATGATTTGTAAAAGCAGAGCGAAAGAACGCCAGATGTTTTTCTTAAAGTGTAGTAGTAGTAGCTGTATGTAGCCACCTCGCCCGATCGTCAACGGGCGAGGTGGACCGGCAACGGCGCGAGGACCCTGCCGTACGAGAGTTAAATCACACTAAAAGACATACTTTGCGGGCGATACACTCTAGTGAGCTTTCAACTTTTCGTCTTAATGTACATGATAAAGAAATTATTTCTACGAAAAACGCAAGGCACACCTTGAGCAATATGTTTGGTTTTGGGACGCTAAATGGAACCATGAGGCGATGCGAAGCCGGAGCACTTGCACGATCGCGTTCCGTTGGCTTTCGTTGGGCATGCTACCGACCTCGCGTCGTGGAACGCGCGTCCTGTCTTCCCTCTAGCCTTGCCTTTAATTCGCACAGGGCGAGCGGGGAATGCGGTCGCTCTTGGCGCTCTTTCGCTCGGGAGCGGACTTCTTCCTTGCATTTCACCGATCACAAGTGATAATGAAGGGACCACGTAAACCAACAGTACAATAAAAGTTTGATGTTTAATATATACACGATGTTTCACACTCTTTATATTATGTACTGGGCGCATTTCACGGAAGAGTTTCACGGTTTACAGATGATTCCCTCCGTAGCTTCGCCCCACTCATCATCATTCACCCCGTGGATATGCTGTGATTTTCTCGGCAGATTGTTTTTCTTCGTGGCTTTGATATATATATATATATATATATATATATATATATATATATATATATATACATATATAGATAGATACATATACGGATGACGGCGGCGACGGCAGAAATGAGCCGAGATTCTCCATATAATTGCTGTCGCAATAAAATTTTACCCTATGTAAGCGAGCGCGGATATATAACAGCCAACTGAAAGGCTGGGAAACACATACTCACTATGCAACTGCTGCAGCACACACAGGCAATAGGTAGACATTGTTTGTAGAAGTGGTTAAGACAATGGGTTAGTTGCGCTATGCAATTGATAGGCGGAATATATATATATATATATATATATATATATATATATATATATATATATATATATATATATATATATATATATATATATATATATATATATATATATATATATATTATAATGACGAGAGAAATAGACACACCGCCCGTTCGTGGGCCGGCTGATCTATTCTCTGGCCTTCGTCTTACTCTTCCTCGTGCTGGTCCAGCACGAGGGCCGAAGCTACAGCCTGCCGCTCATCGTCATGACACTCGGCCATGACTGCGAAAGAGCGAAGCCACCGACAATGTCTCTGGTAGCCGATGCTGGCTGTGTCGCTGTGGTCGGTCGCTACCATGCTGGGGCTTGGCTTGGAGCTTTGCCGATGACGCTTCCGGTGGGCGGCATTGACTGCATCTCGGTGGTCTGTAGCGAGAGGGAGAGAAGACGTCAAGGCGGCCAACGTGGCCGTGTCGTTCTCGCTACTTTATTAAAAGGCCATGGTAGAAGCAGAGCGGGAGCGGCTGCCGGCGTCCAGCCTCCAGGAGCGTGAGCTCGTTCCAAACCGCTCGCGCCTCCAGCGCTAGGCATGAGCTGCGCGAGAGACGCGGCGCGGTGGTTGAAAAATGACGATGATGATGAATGGCGATGATGATGACGCTACAAATTACTCCCCCCCACCCCCCCCCGCAGAAATGAAGCCGAAATGAAAAAAAAAACGACGGGGCGTATATACAAGAATTTTGCTCTCGCGAGACAAGAGGGTCCGTGAGAAGTCCAGGTCGTGAACGTGCAAGGACCTTCTGGAACCGGTAAATCTCTGGCGGGCGGCTCTGGGAGAAGCGCAGCGGACGAAGAACAGGGCGAAAGTACGCTGTGGTCGTACCCAGGCGGGTCCCACGGCGACTTGACGGGGCCTTTCGGTAGCGCACCGGTTGTCTCGAGTGAGCGCGGCTGTGAGAGGTGCCCGCAGATGCAGTTCAGGGCGGGTGCAGATGTCGTTGCAGTCGTCGGCACAGCATTGACCACTGGGTCATATGACGGGGGGCGCGTCGACGCCAGTGCGTATCGGTCACATGACGACGCACGAAGGGATGTCTCCGCAACGCATAGATACCCTTGAGGGAGATGGCTGCACCGCGTGGTAGCATTGAAGGGCGGGTGTGAAGCTTCTGCTGTGTTTGGCGTCGAGCGTGGTGGCTTCGTCGATGTAAAGTCGCGTGCGGTAGAAATGTGTGCTGGTTGGGCGTCGTTGCCGTTGCGACCAGTGCGCCTGCGTAGCGGCCACTTGTCGGGTGGATGCTGTTCTGCGCCAAGGGCTCCGCAGGAAACCCGTGGTGAAGCTGAGCAGGGGTGGTCTCTGCTGCAGGTTTGGACGGCGAACATGTGCTTATGGAAGCCCCTACGGTGGTCGGCTCACGAGGGCTGGTGCGCAGGTCGGCATGCTGGATGTCTGCCTCTGTGGCTGGCGTGGCATATGCGGTCAGCTCTGGCGTATGCTGACCAGGCACGTCGTCCTCAGGCGTATCAGTCATAGTCGCAGCGTCTCGGAAGTTCGGCCATCGGTGGTTAGGGGCTGGGACTTCGGCTGCGAGAGACTGCGAGGGCGAGGCTGGTCGCTGCTGCCAAGATGCGCACAGTGTCGAGGTCGATGGAAAAACGGGTTCGCCGGACATCGTCGCTGGCGATGCCTCCGCAATTTCGGGTCGTATAGCGGGCGTGACGATGTCCCTGTCTATGGCAGACTCCAGGGCGTGCGGCGAGGTAGCCGTCGTGGAGCCTGAGTGTCATGGGCCATGGATGTCGGGGAAGATGTGCAGATGGCCGGCACGTCTGAAGGACCATGGGCCGAGGCTGTCGAATAAACGGACTTCTCAGTGGACTGGTCGATGGCAGCAGGAGCTTCCTGTACCTCGTCGGGCGGGTGGTCGGGCGCGGGAATTGATGCGCTGGTGGCTGGACGTGAGGTCGGTGGAGTCGTAGCCGGGGAAGTCAAGTCTTGGTCAAGCGAAGGCTGTGGGTCAGTTGGTACCGCTCCCTGCGACGGAGGGGAAATCTGGAACTCGCGGCTCCCCGGAAGCGGGCGGTACGTTTGTCCGTAGCAGGCGAGCACCGCAGCGCAGAGGCCATCGTAAGGTCGCGGGCTGAAGGACGACTCGGCGGCGAGATGGCACAGCTCAACCGGGAGGGCGTTCAGCAGGACAGCGTGCATCATCGGCTGTGTCTTGATGCAATTCACCGCGAGAATGGCATTGAGCCGCATAAACCACGCTCGGGGGTAGGCCGGGAGAAACGACGGAACTGGAGGGCAGAGTCGCGGAAGCATGGCAGGGGCCGCTGGAAGGGCGTGTTCTCCGGTCACCAATTGTAGCGAGAGGGAGAGAAGACGTCAAGGCGGCCAACGTGTCCGTGTCGTTCTCGCTACTTTATTAAAAGGCCATGGTAGAAGCAGAGCGGGAGCGGCTGCCGGCGTCCAGCCTCCAGGAGCGTGAGCTCGTTCCAAACCGCTCGCGCCTCGAGCGCTAGGCATGAGCTGCGCGAGAGACGCGGCGCGGTGGTTGAAAAATTACGATGACGATGAATGGTGATGATGATGACGCTACAGGTCTGTCCCGGCCACGCTGCGATTTCGTTTGGGGATCTGCCAGAAGTGTATCTGGAGGGCGAGACTGGCTACATCGTTGTGGTCGGTCTCGGCCACGCAGGGACGTCTTGTGGACAGCTGCCATAGATACATCTCGCGGCGGGCTTCGGCCATGTAGTGGAGAAAGCGGCAGACGTGGCACGGCCAAAGAAGCTTGCCGGACCAGTATCGGAAAAGGCTCACCGGGTGCCTTGGCTGGTGGTTCTACAGCGGGCTTCTTCGGGAAAGAAGATAGTATTTCAAGGGGCTCCGAGATTATTGACTGTGCAACATTCTTGCGCTTGTCCCGGAGAACCTTGTCACACAACATGAGGTGACCGGGTGCGCATTCGGTCAAGGAATGCTGTCGAAGCAGCAGAAGCGGCTCCGGTGGGTCTGCGAGCACAGCGGTGTCACTGGTGTGTGTCATCGGCTCTTCCTGTACCATCGCGAAAAGCGGGCCAGACACGAGAGGTGCAGGCACCTGCGCGAAGGTAGTCGTGGTCTCTGGCAACTTCGTGGAATTCGAGATACTCGGCGTAAAACTCTGCTCGCGGCCGGTGTCGATGTCTGCCCCGCGGCCTTCTGCATTGCACTCGCTGGAGAGGATGCTGCGAGTGTCTTCATGCCGAGGTTGGGTCCCTCATGAAATCCGTCATCTAGCACAGTGATGAATACCTTGGCCTCTTCCGGTCCCTGCACTGTAGGCGTGTCAACCACGACCGGAGCTGGTGTCTGTATGTGCCGCAGCGAAGGGGAATCTGGGGCCGGCTCCTCCAACTGTGCTGCACGAGGAGTGATCTCGGCCTCTCTCAGTGATGTTAAGATGTCGCGTACCGGCGCAGAGGCGGTGACCAACAGCGGAGTGCAGGACCGGCGTCCGACGTCAGTTTGAGGGCAGCCCGAGGGGTTTTCTGTCGTGGGGCTCGAGGGCTACGATGAACCATCGATCTGGTGCTTCATGTGAGCTCGTCCGAAAGAGGGCACTTTGGTAAAGGGCACTTCTGTACCGCACCCGTCATGATCTCTTTCACCGAGAGATGGCAGGGTTGTGGAGGGACGAGGTGCCACGTCGAGGTGGTGTGCCTCGCAACTCCCGTGTGTTGTAGAGACTCGGTCGGCAGGTAGGGGGTCGCAGGCTTGAAAAAGCGGGCGAAAGACTCGTCAATCTCGCACACCACTCTGACCAGGATCGCTGCCGGGCGCCTTCGTAGGCATGCCATGCCTTGGCGGCATCGCGAAGGCGGTCGATGGCAATCAGCCATTTTTGATGGTCCGATCAGGCGTGGTGGGTGCCGAGCGAGTTTATGGTCTCAATCCATCCGAATACGTCGTCCTGGAAGCCGCGGAACACCGACACTGCCCAAACAGCCGACGATGGTGTAGCGGCAGGCAAGAACCCGGAGTTCAACGACGTCACGCGGTGGAGTTGACTAGAGAGTTCCGTGAGGACGCGTAAGAGTTCCGCACCGTTGTCGGTTGAGGCGCCCGACGAGCAATGGGCGGTGTCCACGGTGTACGCGGCGGTCCCGGTCCTCACAGCGGATGAATGCATCGTGAAGGACGCGTGGACGGCGTCCCTGCTCGTGGAAAGGTATCACGGCGTCGGTGAAACGGTGCGGAGCCGTCAAGGAGGCCTAGACGCCGTCCCCGAACGGTGGTGGCACTGGCGGCAGGTGAGCAGGTGCCGAGGAGGCCTGGACGCCGTCCTCAACCCGCGCTTACTGCGGCCGTACGTTGGCGGATGCCATGGACGAAGCAGCGGGTACGCTTACGGTTCGATGGCCGTAGACTGCGCCATTGTAATGACGAGAGAAATAGACACAACGCCCGTTCGTGGGCCGGCTGTTTTATTCTCTGGCCTTCGTCCTTCTCTTCCTCGTGCTGGTCCAGCACGAGGGCCGAAGCTATAGCCTGCCTCTCATCGTCATGACAATATATATATTGTCGCGGTGCACCGTAAACGGACAACCAAGACGTTTTGCAGAAGAGCAAGCAGCCCGTTTTATGCAGCAGCATAGACAAGACCATAGACACAAAACACGTCTTCTTCTTCGGTCAGAGTCCCGTTCCGCGAGACTGTCCGAGCCCACATCATCTTCTTCGTTGTCTGCATTAGAGTGGGCGCGGCATTATATATATATATATATATATATATATATATATATATATATATATATATATATATATATATAGTTTCGGGAGGGGCCCTCCCTTCTTCGGGGGATGGCCCCTCGAAGAAGGGAGGGCCCCTCCCGAAACTGTTGGGAAATAAATATTTATATCACTGTTGACAACGCCTCCGTTGTATTATACCCACATATATATATATATATATATATATATATATATGTATGTATGTATCTTCGGCAATCTTCCGTCTTTTCTAGAAGGCACTTAACATCTGGTGTCCTTTTCCGACACTTCGACCTTGCTCAAGAACACGCCATACCATAATCATCATCCTCATAATATTCGTCATGATCCTTCTCTTAACCGAGATTCCATCGCCTGGTTCCAGCTACGAAGTACTGTTTCCTTTTCTGACCATGCTACGCGAGTTTTACTCAACACAATCTTCCTTCTGCTCTAACTTTTGTTGAGCGAAGCTTCATTCGTTCATGCCGAGCTTCTTGCTGCAGGACTGTGTTGACCCTGTTCGAGCAGCAGCCGGCGCCTTGCTCAGTGGGGCCCGCACTGAGGTACAAACAGTGCAGCCCTGAACAAGAAGGCTTCACTCCGGTGAAATCTCTTCCAACGAAGTAGAGTCATGTACGCCTACTCTGAATATTCTTACACCGTAAATTGCAGCTTACGAGAAACCTGTTTAATTCTATTATAAATAAATGTCTCTTCTCCCTCTTTATCTCTCTTAGGAAAGGTAGTCTCGCTGTGGTGGTAAGTATACCTAGGAATAGACTGGGATATTTATATTCGATTTTAATTAATAACCATCACCGCTGTGATACGTAGGAAAATGCTGAAGACGCATATGCTTCTCCTATACCACCTCGCTTACAAGAGCACAGGTTTTAGACAGTTCTCCATCTTTTACACCCCCAGTCGTTAAAGTTATAGGCAAATATCTTGGTCGGGCGCAGAGGCGTGCGCAGGGTTGCCCATCAGGGGGGTGCAAAGGTTCATCGCAGCGCCCCCCCCCCCCCCTACTAAGTGAATGTATGGGGCAGATTTTGCGCCCCCCCCCCTCTTAGGTGACTCGAAGGGTCAATGTACGGGGCAGATTTTGTGCCCCCCCCTCTTAGGTGATTAGGGGGGGCGGTCGCCCCCATGCCCTTCTTGTGCGCACGCTTATGTTCGGGCGGTATATCAACAGGTGGTATGCGCTGAAGCTCGGGCACACAAATAAATGGGCGGTTACGCTGTCTTTTTTTTTCAATGATACTAACCTAAGAGAATTCTACGGATTTGAGCTATTGTTATTTTCTCCTTTTTGAATTAAATCTACGGGCTTCAGCTATCCCAAATTGTTCGTCCTCTTGGAATTACTAAGCGATAACATTGCCGAAATAGTTTTAAGAAATAAGAAATAAATTAGTCTTCGGTGCATGTTTGTGTCATTTGGTTCTTTTTTATAATTCGTCAATGCTCCAGGATAGTACAGGCAGTGTGGATCGGTAAAAGAAATGTATTTCTGAGTGGAAACAGGCCAGCCTTCAGGGAGAAATAAAACATAGATTAGAAATTTCAGCCTACAAAGAGGCTAGCTTTATGCGTGCTTTCTGCGAACTTTTCGCAAGTAAAGCGCTCGAAGAATGTGGTGGCAAGTTTTAACAGCTTGTAGCACTTATTTAACGACCTCCTTCCCAGTTAAGAACCTACCAAACGGACATCTTAAATCCTACAGGATCGGATGCTGTACCTTATCACACTCATGACAGTGATGCAGTTTGGATACGGTGCCGTACATCCGGGTGTGTGGTATGGCAGGGCCATATGCCAGCATCTTACCTGGGTTGATACCGGTGTTTGGCGTTACAGCAGTATTGCTCTTGGCGTCTAAGACAAACCGGATATCAAGTACGCGGTCGTCATATAGATCTACGGCCTAGAGCTAGAAGAGTTTGTGCTCTAGATGCCTTCGTACGAGGCGTCAAAAACCGGAAAGGGGTTGATTAAATATCCTCCTTCAGTATCCACTTTCCCATGATTACGCACATGAGTTCAACAAATATGGATGCCATGGAAGTCAATTATAATATTTCAGTGCTATCCTTTATATACCTACAAACTTTGCTATTCACCGCGTGTTTACAGGAGGTTTTCAGGGCCGTAGATTGGGAAGAATTAGGGATAAGAGTTAATGGAGAGTATCTCAGTAACCTGCGATTCGCTGATGACATTGCATTAACGCGGGAGACAAATTACAGCTCATGATTACTGAACTGGATACGGAAAGTAGAAGAATAGGTCTGAAAATTATTATGCATAAAACTAAAGTAATGTCGAACAATCTTGGCAGAGAACGGCGCTTTGCAATAGGTGGTGAGACACTGGAAGTTGTAAAGGAGTACGTCTAGTTAGGACAGGTGGTAACCGCGGAGCTAAACCACGAGAGTGAAATAACTAGAAGAATAAGGATGGGATGGGTTTCATTCCGCAAGCATTATCAAATCATGAATGGTAATCTACCACTATCCCTCAAGAAGAAGATAAAGAACAGCTGCATCTTACCGGTACTTACCTACGGAGCACAAACCTTGAGACTTACAAAGAGGCTTCAACTTAAATTGAGGACGACGCAGCGAGCGATGGAAAGGAAAATGATAGGTGTAACTTTAAGAGACAGGAAGAGAACAGAGTGGGTCAGGGAACAAATGGGGGTTAAGGACATCATAGGTGAAATCAAGAAGAAGAAATGGATATGGGCCGGGCACGTAGCACGTCGTCAGGATAACCGGTGGTCATTATGGGTAACTGACTGGATTCCAAGAGATGGCAAACGCGTGAGGGGGAGACAGAAAATTGGGTGGGTAGATGAGATTAAGAAGTTTGTATGTATAACGTGGCAGCAGAAAGCACAGGACCGGGTTGATTGGCGGAACACGGGAAAGGCCTTTGCCCTGCAGTGGGCGTAGACAGGCTGACGATGATGATGATGATAAAACTTTGACAACTATTCTTAAATAGTTTTCACCGCAATTTTCGTCTTGTTAGACGTTCGGTCGTAATTTTGTTCACTGAGGGCGCGCGTTCCGGTAACTACAATATACTTCAATGAGCTAACTTCGCACTCGATTCCACATCATCACAGCAATTAGATATCAATAGGCTGTTTAATTCGCCCAATGGAATCGCTTCCTTCAACCTCCTTCTGCCTATCTGAAGATTCCAGCAATACTTCCTTCCAAACGAGATTCGTCTTCAGACATTTTGGCTAGCAGGCGATTCACTCGGGTTTAATTATTCAGTTTTTGACGCTCAGCCATTGGGGCCACCAGACGGCGCGTAAAGAATTTTGCGATTATTCGAAAGTGACAAGGGCAATAACTATCCGGAACGACATTTTTTTCTTTATCCAGTGATCTTCGGGCTACATTAAAATCTGATGCATGTGTCTGTTTCACATGTATTGGGAAACCAGATCTGCTTCGTCGATGATGCATGGATTCCTGATGGTTTTTGTGGAGACACAATTGCGCCACATAGAATTCTTAATTGTAAGGGCTATCTCCATCTTTTCTTAGAACCTTTTTATATGGCATGTTTTTATATGGCACAATCTTTGGTTGTTCCCCCGACATGCTAGAGCATTTGAAAGCCACTATCATCTTGTCCTATCACCGCCAAATTACAGTGGTCGTCACTGAGAGGTCTGAGAAAATGAGAATATTACGGCAACTCGCATTAGTTGAACGACTACGATGCCGTAGGTTTCTGGCAATGCATCATACGACAAAAATCCACTCACAGCGCCTATTTATGACCAGCACAACGTAGATTACTGCGCACATTCCACACATATCTTGCGAATATTAGTCCTAGTTTATACGTAACTTTCTATTAACATGCTCTCTCTAACTGACACTAACTATAGCGAATGCAGATATTCCACTCCTTACTTTTCGTGTCCATTCAAGCCCTTTAGGATCCACACGAATGTGGCTGAGGGTACAGATGGGTTGTATTCCGTCCGTTTGGTAGTCAAGCATTCCAGCTCTCCGTCGTCGTCACTATCCAATATTGTAACACCGTACGCATGGTCACTAAAAATCTGCAGAATAAAGAAATGTATTTTAGTACGATCTTCGATTTTTCACTTTAGATTTTGTGCTTAAAGACTGCTTACGCATCTGTGCTCAAAGACAAATCTTACGCATCATGTTGTACGAACAGAAATACGGAAACTTAGGCGTAACAATAAAACGTAACTCCTGATGTCACCGATATAATACACAAAATCTAGAACAAATAACACATCACGTCAGCCTTGCAAAAAGCTGGGCTCAAAATAAGGTCGATGTCGCACCAGGAAACAACGCCGCCGACTTCATCACTAAACGAGTATCTTTAGCAATCGCAACAATGCGCCGTCTGTAGCCAGAAGATAGTAGTAAGCCAAGTGATGAGTTTACCGCTGAAGCCACAACCACGAAGACTAGACAAATTCATGTGCTGCCCGTCCTTTCCACAGTACCTGAGCAATCTGAACGCCGCAGTTTTCTAACCACTGCACGAAATTCAATGATAGGGTCAATATTAGCTTCATTAAGACTGCAATATAGACGTACAGTCGCATCGGCGAGAAGCCGCAGTTTATGTTGATCTGTTTACCGGCGGAATCACCATGAAAAATATAATTCGTACAACAGAACGGCTTTGTTTCAAGCCAAGCGGATATTTATTATGGACCATAACGCAACCCTCTCTGCCCATACGACACTGTAGAGCATTGCACCTTAATGTAAACACGCAAAGACCATAGCGGTAAACTCCTCCGCATAATATTAAAATATGTTTCCATATCACATGCGCAAAGTACATGGTGTTATCGCGCTAGCGCATGGTAACATGGCACTCGAGGCACTGTAGGCGGTTCTCTTACACTTTCCGCGCATCCGTAATTGCATGGTATTTACACAATATCTATTTAGTAAAGATTTATTCGCCGTATGCGCAACTGCTTCGCAGTCTGTAGCACAGAACTTCTCATTACTTGGGATACGTGAACTTAACTTTTTTTTATCGCGCAAGGCCATGACATTCTATTTCACAGTGTACAAAGCTACCTCAAGTTTTGGCGCGCGACGCCAGCGCCTAATGTTCCCTTGTTGGGCCGATTCAAACATCGATGGTCGCCGGTTGGCAAGTCGGAGCCACGGAGTGCTGCCGCGCGTGCTACCGCGGTGATGGCGTTTCCACTTGGAGAAGCCTGACCGTTAACATCGTGATCCTGCAAACTTGGTACGCACTATTACGTCGCGCAGTGCCACAGGAGCCTAGAGCGCACAGGAACACTAGGGCGAGCCTGCGAAGTTGCTATATTCCAGAAAAATCACGAGGGATGCTTAGAGCATTCTAAAAATGTGAAGGCGTCGGCCGAGGTCGGCCGAGTTGGACATTCCGTTGATCTGCTGTCGAACTTTCTGCTTATCTGTTGTTGACTCATTCCCCTATCTCTACACCAATTCGTCATTGCCCAAACGCGTGCGTCGCATTAGGGCCGCCTGTTGCTCTCGTCTGGCTGCTTGAGCACCCTCATCCTAGTGGCTTCCTCCCGACGGCGGTTACGACAAGCGCACTTTTTCGATCTCCTCCACCTGCGACTACGGCCTGGTCAAGGGATATATGCGCTTTTTGGAGCCGCATTTTCTAAAGACCACGAGTCACCATAGGCCAATCCGGCACGGAATGGAAACTGCGTGGTTAACGAAGCAGACGCTGTGCGCCACGTCTGAGCCTCTCTCGCGCTCTTGCCCGCTCGTGACTCGGATTGGTGACGTGACATGAACGCGTTTTCTTTACCTTTTATAAACAATTGAATTGACACTCGAGGCGCAGTTTCGATGTCGCCGTCATGTTGCGCATAAAGTACAACTTGATAACATCGCCGCGCGCGTCGTAGGTTCTATACGCAAGCGAAAGCCAGCGAAGGCTGCAGACGGGTGCCGCTTAAGCAGAAATGAAACGAACCGGCCAACTGCGTGGGGCGAGGAAGCATTATGAGGTGCCGGTGAGAGGGGGGCGGGAGGGCGCTGCGTCGCTGAGGCAGCAACAGCAAACTTTGAGCAAAAGATAGCAGTCGCGTGCACACTATCTCGACTGAGATAAGTAGACCGCTCATACCCTTGTACGTGTGCCCTTACCGCATACTTCTCGTTGAAGCGACTTACAGCACGAAAACCAGAAAGCCAGAAATTCACTTCAGTCGCTCAAAAACCACTAAGGGCTGTTCGCTTAAGCAGCTTTCTTGGCAAAAAAACTTAAGGCAGCTTCGTACTAGTGGCGCTAAGCCAGAAGGAAGTGCGTAGCCGGGCGGCCTTCTTTGATACTCTTTATTATTCTTTCTTTCTTGTGCTCTTTCTTTCTTTTTTCTCTCACCTTTGTGTTTTGCTATGTCTTTTTTGTCTCTGTTTATTTCTATTTCTTTCGTTCTCTCTCTATGTCTTTCTTGCTCTTTCTACCTGCCTTTCTCTTTCTTCCCTTTCTCTATCTCTCCCTCTATTTTTCGCTTCTTTCGTTCTATATCTTTCTCTCTTTTTCTCCGATTACATTTGTCTCTTTCTTTTTCTTGTTGTCTTTCTTTCCCTCTATTTCTTTCTTTCTCATTCTTTTTCTATGCTATGCTTCTTTCTTTGATTCTTTCTTTCTCTGTTTCTTTCTTTTATTTCTGTCTATTTCTCCTGTTTGCTTTATGTATTTGCTATGTTTTACTATCTCCCCTCCTCCTTTTCCTCCTCCTCACCCTTACATTCCTCGTCCTCACTATCACTTCTCTTTGCCGCCATTTTGCTATACTATAGTGTACCAGGTTATGCTATGTTCTGTAATCGTGCCACGATAGCCGAGTAAGGTTACCACGCTCGCCATTGGGTCATGGGTACGTGGGTTCTTATCCCGCCCGATTTTTTCGCAAGAATCCGCATGAATCCGCATGAAATTTTTTTTTTCGCCAAGAACTTCTCCCTTTCACTTTCTTTCTATCTCTCTCTCTCTCTCTCCCTGTACACTTTCTGTCGCCCATCTGACCTATTGCATCCCACGCCTGGAAAATCGGGCACGTGTTGTGGGAGCGAAGCAGCGGATGAAGCAGAGGACGAAGAGGAAGATAAAAGCCGGGCGCAAGTGTTCGGAGAGCGAGCAGAAGATCAACAATACCAATCATGATCTTGATAGTTTTCTGGTGCCTCCGCACGGCCTGAAATAAAGCTTAACAGCTCCGCTGCTAAAATGCTCACCTTAAATGCATCTGGGACGTCATCCTTGTAGTGATCCCTTCGCTTCGCCCAAGCCACGCATGAAGTTGCTGAAAAAACGGAGAGATATAACACCAAGCTTTTAGCAAGAGAAGTACGTGGCTCCATAGTTTACAAGGTGAATGTATGCTCGGAGCAGTGTACTGGCCGTCGCGTTTGCTTACCGCAACGGGCCGCCTAATATATACCGCATTCTACTGGGGTCTCTGTCCGGACAGTGACGTAATTGAAATCCTGATTGGAGTACACGGGGTCACTTGTGGGCAATGGCCGGATGATGCTAACTTCCTTTTCTTTTTTCTTTTGGCAAAACATTCCCTTTGCGGCTTGCACTAATTTGTACTATGATTTTTTTTTTCTTTGACGTATTATTGTCTGCCTTCGGGCTCGTATATCAACCCGATAGACGTCGTAGAATATGACAACCTCAGCCTGAGTGGCATGATACGGGGGTACTTTAGCAAAAGAAAATCATCGACGTACTCAGTTATATACACAAGCTCTATCGGTGACCGCATAAGGGACAATTGGGGTCAGAGCAGCGTGTTCAGCCTATAAGTTGAAATCCTGTATGTCACATCAGAATAAATCTGCACTGTCATTGTTGCTGCTGGAGTGAGTCATTCACCTTATGTTTACTTAGCTATATTCTCGTGACAGCTCAACGTGGTTGAAGGGCGTACTCGCATTGCAAATGTTTATTTCGTACTCGCCGTACGATGTTATTGAGGAAATTGTTTTCTTTATATACTCAAGTTTGTCGCATGAAGTGGAACCTCTATTTGTGTTGAGAAATTGAGCAGTTCTTCAGAGTTCATGTGAGAAAAACTCCTTTTGATAACGCAAGATACGGGGCGATGAAGAAGTAACATTGTTTAGTACGGGGCTCCATCCTGAATTTTCGTGCCAATTCGTGGTATTCGAAACAGAATTTATCCTTTGTCGTCGTTGATAAGACAATGACCTGAGTGAAATAAGTGCGAATAATCTTTAGAAATTGTAGTAAGCATAACAGCTGAGCCAGCTTTATACAGTCTTGGACAGATCGGCTGCTAGATATGGCACCAATATTTACGGTGATCGTTAAAGCGAAAACATTCCGAGTGGCTGAATGCAGTGTGCACTGCTGTGTACGGCGGGTCACAGTAAGTACATGTAGTACGCTAGGGCTGCCCACTGTGCAATGTGTTTCAAGTTTCCTTCTTAAGAAATGGAGCTCCTTTCTGCCAGGGCGGCGTCCGGAATGTCCAAGAGCTGTTCCATACAGAGCGGTTGCGTGACGAAAGGGAGTGCGGACGCTTGAAGAAGGGACTATCTCATACTTCTTTCACAAAAATTAAATGTATTATAAATAGAGAGCAACAGCCTTGTCGAAAGATCAATATGACGTTGTGGGTACTAAAGCGATGATCATGCGCAAAAAATTCAGCAGTATAGCGTCCCATCGGCGCGTATTTCTATAATGCAAATACAGATAATGTCACCTTTCTCTAACCAGGCCATCGAAGGTACCTTTGCTCACGCCCCACCCACCCACCACTTCCAGTAAAAAAAAATGCTCGCACCGCCACTGCGGGTCCTCGGAGAATTCTCAGTGCCGCCACACCAGACCTGATCGACGAAAGCTCCAACAGACATCTAGTACGCAAGCTTCGTAAATCAGTGTGCGCCGACGTACAGCGTCCTAATGTCGCGTCTGCCTCACTACACTTCCTTAATCTATCCCGCCTTTTTCTTTTAACAGCGGGGATGTTTAGGCTCGCCGTTTGTCCGTGTCGCGAAAACAGAACTGATCATCATCATGAAATGGCACGCACTTTCTTCGTGCTCTTTTTCATCGTCGTCGTCTTCTTCATCTTTTACTTCGCTCACAGAACACGTGCAGCGATTTCTCAGGTGCGGGATACATTAACCTGATGGGCGACACAATAGTTGCAGAGATAGAGAAAGAAAGAAATAAAGACACAGAAACAAAGTAACAGAAAAGTTAGTGGCGTAAAATAATTCTTTTTCGAGGCGGGATTAGAACCCGCGTCCCTTCGATCCGAAGGCGAGCATCGTAACCACTCTGCTATTCAGACATGTCAGCAGAATATAGCATAGCCTTGACCCCGCCACGGTGGTCTAGTGGTTATGGCGCTCGACTGCTGACCCGAAGGTCGCGGGATCGAATCCCGGCCGCGGCGGCTGCACTTTCGGTGGAGGCGAAAATGTTTGAGGCCCATGTACGTAGGTTTAGGTGCAGTTTAAAGAACCCTAGGTGGTCGAAATTGCCGGAGCCCTCCACTACGGTGTCTCTCATAATCATACCCTCATACCCTGAATTTGGGACGTTAAACCCCAGATAATATTGTTAACATAGCATAGCCTTGTATAGTATAGTATAGCCAGGGGGTGCGAAAGAGAAATGAGGCTGAGGAGGATAGATGTGAGAGTGAAGAGGAGAGCAGAGAGTACAGCATATCATAGGAAGGAAGAGCAATAGAGAGAAAAAAGGCAGGACAAGAAAAAAAGAGAGAAATAGAAAGAAGTAGAGAGCGAAAAAAGAAAGAAAAAGAAAGCAAACTAGAGAGAGAGAGAGAGAGTGAAAGAAAGGGAAGAAAAAGGAATAGAGAAATAGAAAAAGAAGAGAAAATAGATGAAGAGAGATAGTTATGGTGAGAAACAAAGAAGATAGTGAGAAAGGGAAATGAGGGTGTGGAGAAGAGATATGAGGGAGCGAATGAGGAGAAGGAGGACGGGAGAAAGTGAAGCATAGCATAGTGAGAATGAGGAAGAGAGAAACAAACGTAGAAAGAGGAAGAAAACTTGAGAGAGAGAGAAAGCAAACGAGAAATAGAGAAGAGATAAGAAACAGATAGAGAGAGCAAGAAAGAGAATGAAGTAGGTAGAAATAGAGAAATAAGTAAGTAAATAAAAGCAAACAGAGAGAAAACGAAAGGGGAGAAAGAAAGAGAGAAAAAAATTGGCCGCGTATCTGCGTGCTTCGCTGCAAATGTCGCCTAAAGACGATAGAAGAGGCGCTGCGTGAGATATGGACGCCATCTGGCAATACGTCGGGAACATGAGTGCTGTGTTGAGGACTGGTAGTCCCGGCGCAGCAGCAGGCGAAGAGCGGCGGTGACCAACACGACCAGCGGGGACGCCAGCCAGCCCGAACACGCGGTTTGGCGCGAAGCGCTGAAGCAGAAGAAACGACCGCACTCAACGAGTACTCTCCACACACTCTTTTATTTACACGTCGCCTGGCTAAAACAGGAATGCCAGAGCGGCGCCCCATGGCATTTGTACAGTGCAATACAGTGCCGAAACCGAAACACAACAATGAGCTCGTGCAGAGGGCACGGAGGAAGTCAAGTTTAACGCTCAGTCGCATTTTCAGCGCAGCTTAAGAAACTGGGGTCTTTAGAATTACGGATGTATGCATTTTCTATTAAAGGAACACACCACCTAATACTTACCTAGTGATGTTGTGCCTCAGATATGCGTAATGTTTGCTTTTCGATCGACAACGTACTCAAGTATGAACCTAGTCAGCCGTTCAAGATGGCTGGCCCTTGGGCAAGTGGTTCAACTTTGGCCGAGTGGCTGAATCGAGTGACGTGCCGACAAACAGAAAGACAGACAGACAGACAGAAAGACAGACCAAAATTTCTCCGTTTAAGTATCCCAAGAAAGACTATCGTCTTTAAAAAAACAGAGAGCTACAAACAAGGCCGTCCAGCTGCGCACTTTCTTCAGGCTTAGCACCACCAGTGCGAAGCATTCTTAATTTTCGTATTTTTCTTTCTTCGGTCAGTGTGCGCTGGAGCACGTTGGAGGAAGAGGTTACCGAGCCCATAGTGGGGAGCTCTTCGTTGGGTGGATTATCGACCTCATCTTTCCCTCCGATCGCGGGCCCTCATTAGCTGTTCGCAATAGCGCACGACAATGCAGTGCCTCTGTTAAATGCGAAAGCTAGGAGCACAATATTTTTAAGAGATATGTAAATAGTGCACACATGTAGCCTTCAAGAAAACCACGACGATAATACTAAATCCGCGTAATAGGTTATGTCCACAACGCATTATAAGCAACCAGTTTGCAGTAAAAGACTATTACGTACTCGATACCCTTTCTCTGTATACAGTTCAAACGCGCGATCAGTTATTAACCAAAGCTTTTATTTCGATAGCAGTTATATGGACACCATCGGAAGGTTTTTGTCTGGAGGTGTCGCCGTCATTTTCTGTATAACGTCCAAATTGATAAAATCGCCCTGTGCACCTCCTGCACAGCGCTCGAGCGCTGCATGCGAGCGCGGCTGAAGCAGAGAAGAAACGAGCCGGCCATCTTCGTCGCAAGAAGGGCGCATGCGATGTCGTCGTCCCACAGGCGAGGGCTGCCGTCGATGGCTCCTCAAGCAGAGAGGACAAGCCCCGCGCGGTCACTTCCTGGGCAGCAACAGAAAACTCGCATCAAAAGGGTGCGGTCGTGCATGCTATCTCGACAAACATTGGTAGACGACTCCTACTCTTGCACGATACCAACACACACGTTGTAGCAGTGGAAGGCGCGACTGTCCAGCTCAGACCTGGCCGATCAGCAAGCGCTGATCGACCAGGTTGAACGGGCGGCCAAGGCCAGTGGGGCCTTCGACTAGGGCTCCCCCCAAAAGAATTTTTATTGTAAATAAAGTTTTTATCTCTCTCTCTCTTGTACGTGTTGTCCTCTCACCCATTATTTAGCGTTGAGACGACAGACAGCACGGAACCCGCTTCGTTCCCTGGGGTACTCCGGCATTCTGTAG
Source organism: Rhipicephalus sanguineus (assembly GCF_013339695.2). Lineage (NCBI taxonomy): Eukaryota > Metazoa > Arthropoda > Arachnida > Ixodida > Ixodidae > Rhipicephalus > Rhipicephalus sanguineus. The sequence continues at coordinate 112,515,531 of NC_051178.1, forward strand.
AGTTACGCGAGATCAGACCTTAAGAGAGTTAGCTGCTAGCCTCACTTCGTATGACTTTGTGTTGCATTCACTCCTTCGCCCTGGCGGCGAAACAGTCTGTTGTTTTACAACTCACAGATTTCAGCGGCGGCGTCGCAAGCGGAAAATGTAGCGCCGGCGAGCGTACCGAATTGCAGTGCTGGAAGGTGCGCCAGTCATATGCGTACTTCTATGCGCCGCTTTCCAGTAACTGATGCCCTGTCGATTACGCTTCTAGAACTACTTCAGTTCGAAAACTCGGCTCTGTAGTCACGAGTGGCGCTGTAGTCATGTCAGGCTTCATCGAGGTGCGCCGACCGCTGCTACGGCTGCTACCGTATCGGTGCGCGGGATCAGATGGCTCGCTGCGATGTATTGACGAACACATTCCGGTTTTTGCAATACGCAGCAAAAGAGATTACACGTGTTGCGCGTCCGCAATGCCAACGTGTTTTATGCCGGGCTGCACAGCGGAAATATGACGAACAAATAAATGACCACGGCACTTTTGGGCTGAGCATGATCAGGCGGGATAAAAGGCTGTCAGGCAAATCGCAAGTTAATGAACGAATGTGCTGTAGAAGTGTTGCTTTCAGGGCCAGCTCTTCATACTAAACTTGAGAATACCCGCGAAAACAGACACGAACATTAATTAGGGCAATTATGATGTTTCATCCTTTTTTTCTTTGTACTGTTACGAGGAAGAACTCCGCCCGTGACCTCTACTCCGCCCGTGACAGTACTTTGCTGAGAGCTTGATGCATGTGTTGGTTGTTTTGGTTGTTTCAGGCCAGTGTGGTTTTCATGTCAGTTGTAAGTTCAGCGTGGTGTTGTGATTCCTTCCTTCGTGTGTGCGTTTTTTTTCGCTGGTTTTCTCAGGTATCATCAATAAGCCATTCACGAATGCCAGAATCGAAATGGCTCATTTTCCCTGAAAATCTTCAAAGGGTGATGTGTAATTATCATAAATACTGAAGTAACCCGCAGACATTTCAATTAAACACGTGATTTATGCGCATTTTTGACATGTACTATTGTACTCTATAAATGTACATGTACCACTTTTCATTTTTATTAATTGATTTTAATGACAATTATCAGCTACTTTCGAAGCACCGACTTCGGGAAAGCTGGTTCATTGACAGCAGGGGCTATGCGAGAAGTTTAGTTCCCGGGAGGAAGGGTGGGCATATAATAAATACTGAACGCACCCATATATGTCTACGCCGCTGATTACAGTCAAGGTACATGTGCGTAATAAGTGCAGGAGAGGTTTATTGATTGGTTTATGGTATTTAACGTCCCGAAGCTACTCAGGCTATATGAGAAACCCCGTAGCTGAGGGCTCCGAATAATTTAATGCGACAACCTGGCGGTTGCTTAGCGAGCACCGGAATAGCACAGTACACGGACAGCTAGCATTTCGCCTGTATCGAAATGTGAAGGCCGCAACCAGGATCGAACCTGCGTCTTTCGGGTCAGCAGCCAAACAGCTTTAACCACCAGGAACATAGCCAGAAATGTTTTTTCGGGAGGAGGGGTGGTGTTCAATCGTGATTTATGTATGTTTGTGCGTGTATGTATACACAAGCAAAACTGAAAAATTTCAAGATTCTGTACGCCCCCCCCCCCCCCCGGCTACGCCACTATTAACCACTGTAATCTCGGTGACTTCATTGAAGCGAAAGATTGGTTCGACGTCAGCTAATCGCGCCCGGTCTAAACGTAGTTCATATCGAGCACGACCTGCAACTTATACGAGTGAGTCAGTCATGACCGACAGATCTGATCCTGGTCACGCTTTATCGCGATCAAATTTAATCGAGTGACACATCGATAACTTTCTGTATGACGAGCTTGCGAGGCGGAAAATTCTAGAAGCGCACCCTACAATTACGGTGGCTACTACATTGCTTTATAGTTATATGAATAACGACAGCGGAATAATGCACAGCGGCCTTTCGCTGTATTCTTGCCGTTCCTTGGGCACTGCACGTCAAAATGCGAGTTGCAATAAAACCTGCAGTTGAGCAAGGCGAAGGCTGTCAGAGGAAAGACATTACGAAAGGATACCCTCGAGAGCCTCCGACGAAATTATGCAATGGCCTATTTACTTCTAAGTACTTACGAGTACAATTACAGACTCTTCTGGTAGTCAGGCAAAAAAGGTTTGTGAAATCAACTATACCGGTATTTCAATATTGCACTTAGCCATTGAGCTGTAGCAATGAACATGACGAGAGCAGCAGCGACGGCCGTGCTCAGGTGCCTGCTGTCATTCGCGTAACACACAACACGTGCAGACACGGTCTCAAATATTGTTGCTCACAATCATGCCATTTAACACTATTACATAAACGGAAAAATAAGTTGTTTTCGCAACTCTGTTGACAAACAATTCAATATTTGCGCTAACAGCCGCAGCTGTCCGCCGCCCGTACTCGCGCTTCGTCATCTGCTACGCAGAGCTTGTTGCTGCAGAAGCGCCACCTGCACCGGAAGTCGGTTCCACGCCGCTTTCAGAGTACGGCGGAGGCGGGGAGTTTAGCAACTGAAACAAGTTCTATAAACGTTGCTGTCGATCGTGGCCTTCCGCCGATCATCTCTTTCTGATATGGCAGTCTGACCTTATAAAGAGGCGACTTGTCATTTCGCGTTGCCACATTTTTATTGTGGTCCGGATATAAGAACATTATCGTCGTTGCTGACTGTAGCTACCGAAGTGCTGCGCTGCTCAGTCCCGGAATAGAGGAAGCAATCAAGAGAGAGAATTGAGCAATGCGAAAAAAAGAAAGAAAGAAAGAAAGAAAGAAAGAAAGAAAGAAAGAAAGAAAGAAAGAAAGAAAGAAAGAAAGAAAGAAAGAGAAGTGGTACGTCAGTCACGCACAAGCCAAGCTTCGTCTTCCCTCCTTTTCCCTATAGGGTAAGGGCACCTGACTTTGTTTTGCGGCCGACCACCCAGACTGCGTGTCCAGACCTTGCTTCTTCCGAAAAAAAAAAAAAAAAAAGGTGGGCAACACTGGCGGCGCAAGGCTGGAACCAACAGTGGAGCCAGTGTTTGACCTAACTAACTTTAGCAAGCAATGTCAAGGTTATGCTAAAGCTGCAAAGTTAAACTCCAACCATTAATAGTTTCCGCAAGGAGTACGAAGCATGGTAAGACTTGGCTAGTATGCTCTGGTTTCGGTCGGTTCCCCACCCTGCGAACGTGTCAGGCGGTTTTGGCGGGAACATGCCATGTGGCTAGTTACGTGATGTTGTTTGATTTTATTCACCTGACTACTTGTTACGTGATGTTACGTGATCTTTGGTCACATGACTAGTTCTTCCGTGATATTTCGTGAGTTTAATTGCGTGACTAACTGTTGCGTAGATTTTGGCGGGAACATGTCACGTTAGTAGCTGTTACGTGATGTTGTGATTTTAGCCACATGACATGATGTTCCGCGTGCCTTGGCGGCAACATGTCAGGTGACTAGTTGTTGGAAAGAAAGGAAATTTTAAGGGCTCGTTTTTCTTTGTTTGACTCAACAGACAATACTGCCAATGAAAGTACAGGGGATGGTATTTAGAGTAATTATGGTATAAATTTGAAGACATTAAAGTGAACGAAAAGATAACTTTGCGCCGGCACGGACCGAACCTGCAACCTTCCAATTACGCGTCCGATGCTCTACCAATGGAGCCAGAGCGGCGGTCATTCCCCCGTCCACTTTATTGGGTATATCTGTACGCTTAAACCTGGGAATGTTAGTCAGCGCCGACCACAGCCATGGCGGCGACTGTGGAACACTCTTTTTCTGCCTGCTGGCGTCACGTAGCACGTGATCCTTTTTCCAGCTGGTAGCTGACCAATAATCCCTCGCATACTACCTGAACGCATCAAGTCTGCCAGAACGAGACATTCGCTGTGAATAAATGAGAGAAGGGAAAATTTAAGGGCTCGTTTTTCTTTGTTAGGCTCAATATCAACGAGAACTAACATACGGTAATGCCAAGTAAGGTATAGGGGATATTATTTGTTGTAATTTTGATATAAATGTGAAGAAAGTAAAGTGGACGAACACATAGCTTGCCGCCAGCAGGGACGAAACCTACAACCTTCGAATTACGCGTAATTCGAAGGTTGCAGATTTGGTCCCTGGAGGCGGCAAGTTATCTTGCCCTTAAAACGAGCCCTTAAAAACGAGTCCTTAAAGCATACGGGGCTGGATGCCGAAAGAAACAGCCGCATATGCTTGGCCTGAACGTTCCGGCCACTGATCTCCACTAGGTTTTCCGGATGGCGCTTCGAGCTCTCTGGCGCACGGTCTACCGGAAGTTGGTGCACTCGCCCCGGAAGATCGGCAAATGGCCGCCGTGCAAGCGTACCTGCTGTATAGTGCCTAGAATTCTAGGCACTATACCTGCTGCATCATTTGGGCCGATGTCGTTCGCATTTCGCCAAAAATGCCTCCTTGTTGTGCCGTAAACTGTACAGCATTTCCTAAAATTGCCGATAAAAGCTGTAACCACATGGCGAATCGAAGTAGAAAATGTCTGTTTCCAATACAATAGGCACCAATGTACAGACGGCGTTATTGTCCCTCAAGCTAGCAATGTGTTCATAAAGCCATAAAGATTTCATCTAGAGCAAAACTGTCGCCGTGGTGGCTCTGTGTCTATACGGTGCTCGGCTGCCGACCCGAAATGTGCGGGTGTGATCCCAGTCTCGGCGGTCGCATTCGATGGAAGCGAAATGCTAGAGGTCTGTGTACTGTGCAATATCAGTGCATGTGAGAGAGCCCCAGGTGGTCGAACTCATTCGGAGCCCTTCTCTAAGTGTGATTCATTATCATACCGTAATTTCGACTCGTAACACCCCAGAAATTAGTAATCATCCAGCAAAAATTACCCTGGGTAACACTTTCACTGCGCCCTGGTTAGGAATATATTTGCATACATTTGCTTACAGTACTGCGAAGGGTTCTAATGTATTCGTTTTTTAGTTTTAACAGGGACCAAGAAGCGCAGTCACTGCAGGTTATTTTTATTCTCAGCATAACTGAAACTTCTGTGCCGGTCAGCTTCTTTCGTGTTTATATCGAACTCGCTTATCGTCTTTTCGTGAGCGCTGGTTGACTGTCGGCTAAGTGATTTTACGATTGTTAATTTATTGTAAGACGTGCATATTTACACCGGTCGTAGTATCCGCACGCCAGCGTGCATCCAATTTGAGCTGCGCCTTGTGCGCTAAAACCAAGACGCAAGGGACATTTTCCTTCCTTTTCTCTGCTAAATTCTGCTTCATATTCTCGTCGCATGTTTCTGTACCATAGTATTTGTGGTCTGGAAGAAAATTACGTCTTCAAAAATGCAATGAGGTGTGAACTACAAGCCAAAATGAACGCTAATCGGCGGCTGAGAAGCGCAGCAGACGACCCACTTCTGGGAGGAGCCCTTAAACGTCCGATGGCCGTGCGCGCGCCCGGCCGTGACTAGCCGTGACAGCACAAAGCGCCATCCAGCAAACCTAGTGGTAATCAGTGGTTCCGCCGCCGACTGCTGCTGAGCCTCTTTGTGGCCTCTCTTTATGGAGGCGCTGGCAGACGTCGGCCCCTCCATCACTCCCCTCCGGGACCATCTCATGGGCCTTGCACGCGACGGAGACGGCCGGCGTGTGTCATCACTGAGCAGCGATCGTAGACTAGAGTCACTGTATATGCTACCGTTAGGTAGCAGAGTAGCGCATAGGTCCGGCTAGCAACCACAGCTATGCGGTGAAGTCGCACTTCGTTTTTGCAGGCGACATGCCTACCGTGTCGCCGGTTAGCCTGCCTGGCGTGTCGAAGACCGGCGATAAACATTGGCTGTCGATGGCTAGTGTTAATTCAGTTCGCTGCAGCGGCGGCGTCGAGAAATAAAAAAATTGGCCCAAGCGGCAGCTTCTCTGCAATGCATGGTGGCTAGCGGCGTTGGAAGACAGATGCGCAACTCTGCTACCTAAAGGTAGCATATACAGTAACTCTATCGTAGACAGCCTTTGCACGCCCCCAGTCGCAGAAAGAACATACGACGCGGGGGGCGATGTCATCGATGTGGTCTTGATACGGAAGCTCGCTGCGCCACCGGCGTCTTAGTGCCCAGGGAGCGTCCACATAATTGCTATCGCTGTAAATGAAATGTTGCCTCGAGCAGAGGTTAGTCGTGTATTGCTATTTCCTCTATATGTGTCCGTTGAAATCTGAGCCGGGAAACACAGTTCTTAAGCAGATAAGCCCTCAGCAGGGTGACACAGGTTGCGCAGGCCACACGCACATTACTGAACGGTTTTTGAAGTTGCTTCATTTACCCACATCTTATTTTTGTACTTGGATTTGGGCGCACGTTAATGCGCCCCAGGTGGTCTAAATTTGCGGAGGCTTGCCCTACGGCATCTCTCGTAACCGTATGGTACTTTTAGCACGTAAAATCCCAACAGCTATTTTTACATATTTTAAGACGGGCAGCTGTTATCACAACCCTGTTTATACGGCTGAACCGAGCGGTGAGTGACGATGAAGCTGAGAGCGATGATCAAATACTAGTGAAGAAAATGGAGGATGATTGTCCCGCTCGCAATCCTCCGCTTAACATCGTTTTCTGCCGCTGCAATACTGCGCACCTACAGCCACTGTTATGTTATTTTTAGTCTTACCAGACCTAGCGCCTTTATTTTCCTTGCAGTAAATTCGATGTTTCAGTATTTGGAAGACTGCAAACTAGCGCAAAGGCAATTCCGTATTTACGACTTCGCGAAAGCAATGTCACGATAAATATTTACTATACCAATTTTTTATTTTTCTAATTTTCTCATGCCTTGGTAGTTTGGTGGCGCTGCTCTCTATCACGAGAAATAAATGCCACAAGGGTGTCTGAAAATTCTATTTGCGGGGAGAATAATTAAATTTATTGGGATTAGCGTTGTGGTCATATAAATAACTTTTTCAGGATCGGGAGAACAGGGCGCGCCCATCAGATCGCATCTCGAACATGCAGGCTCGGGTAGAAAATAAGAAACTGTTGACTGCAAGAATAAGCGTCAACCAGATGCGTTCCTTCTGTTTCTTATTTAATTTCTTGTTTAATCTTCCGTCTTTGGCTTATGGGAGACAGTCTCTGCGCCTTATCAAGTACCAGCTTATCAATAAGGCGGATAACAACGTAATTAAGGAGAAGAAAGATAATCGCAACGAAGGCGTACCAAGTTGCCGTTAGTAAACTGTTTACTGTGCAGTAAAACCGAAAAAGAAAGACAAGAACAAAGCGCGCTATACAACAAACATTCTGCGCGAGTCTAGCGTATTCACTGTGAACGCAAACACACACTGTAGATTTTTTAGGGACAGCAATGAGGCTCCATTATTTTATCAGTATGACACTCAGTTCAGAGCTTTAGATGCGTTCTGCTAATCATAATACCGTGTGTCAGATTACACACATAGGGACGAAGAGGCAGAACAAGCCCGATACCTGACAACAAAAACTCAATTACAAAATAACGTGATATACATAATACGTACGTACAAAGCGGATCCGAAACGTCACATCAACGTCAGGCATCTAAGCGTAATATTTTGCAGAAAAATAAAACTCTCTCTCAAACAATGTTATGTGCTCTCGGTTCAGTGAGATTGAAGGCTGGCAAGCGCACGTCGCTTTTCGCGCAAGAATTCTGAAAATGTTAATAACTCCGTAAACGCTTGTCATTGTGCCTCGCGAACATTGTGAGTTGAGCCGTCAAACTAAAAAAAATTGGGGAGGGGCGAAGCATGTAGGGAAGGGTGTTTCAGCTCCATTAACGTGAAACCCATGGAGGGGCAAAGCCTGCAGTTGCGTCGGCGTTTCCCGCAGCAAAATCACTGCTAATGAGCAATGAGAGACCGACGAGACCCGCAGTTCACGTTTTGTAACGTGCACGCTGTGAATCTTTATTATTCAACTACGCACAAGAGAGATCTTCCACCGGCAATACATTGAAGGTCACGATCCAGTGCCTATAGATATGCGGTGCCCGGTGAACGGTTGTGCAGCGCGAGCAGTCGTTTATTTTTATTGCGATAGCAATTATATGGACAGTCTCGGCTGATTTTTGCCGTCGCCGTCGCCGCCGTCATGCTGCGTATATGTATAAGTATGTATGTATACATCAATATCCCAAAGAAAAATAAATCAGAAAAATGTTTCCGAAGCGCGGTATCGAACCAGCGACCTCTGACTGCAGCGCGGTGCGCTAAGCACTACTCCACAAAGCGTACGTCCCTCTGGCAGCTAACGGCGACCGTTATATACACACCCTTTACCGTTTGCAGTCCTCCGAGACGGAGGCGCTTATAAGCGTTTCTTCATTACCAGCGAGATGGCGCTAGGAGCGCGCGGGCGCACTTAAAGGCGTCGGCCAGCTCTCTCGCTTCTCCTTATATTTGCGCAGCGAGAACCTTGCCCTTCCGATGTCTGCTCGCGCGGGCGCTCGAACAAACTACCGCGGTGTTCATGATTCTCAGAAGATCGAGCTACTTGGTAGCTCTCACCGCGCGTCGCGTGCGTGTAGCTAAAAGCGTTTCAGATGTCGTGCACGTAACGTACGTGTACTTTTCACGTTTGCGTATGAGAAGTCCCTACGTACGTGAAATTAAAACTGTCTAGTAGCTGCCGGGTAGTGATGGACGCACGGTAGTCGCAGCGCGTCCATCACGGGCCGCTTTTCTTGCTATCGCATTCATTGCTTCGCCCTTGCGGCGAAACTGTGACTTTTTTTCTTTCAAGAAACTATCTAGCAGATGCTGCCTGCGTCGGCGTTGTCTCTCGCGGGCGAGGGCGGGTTCTCCTTCCTCGTGAGCTGGTAGTTCAGCGTTCATTGCAAAAAGAGCGCTTCCATAGCCAACGCACGTCGTTCGCTCTCTCCCGCCACACGGCGAGCGCTGAGGCGGTGGCGCACTCTCTTGCGCTCAAGCAAATGGACAGGACACGACGATGCAAGCAAGCAAATGGGTCACGACGCTGCGCGTGAAAATAACAGACGACGATGCACCGCCGACAAGCCGAGACACTAAGGTGCTTCTCCCCTAAAATTCGCTGCTATGCAGTGATATCCTTCTAGTGTGTAATACTTCAAGAATAATTCAGACATGAATTTGTCACTATCGCTGTGCGTGCGTGTGTGTGTGTGAGAGAGAGAGAGAGATAGGCAGAGTTGCAGGAGTGATTTCGTTAGCGAGGGAATCTGTGGTCTGAGATGCAGGAGATGGACAGCCGCTTCTCCCACAGCTCCAGCGTGGGAGTTGGGTTTAGGAGCTTGTACATGCGTGTGTCTGTGTGTATGTTTGTTTGTGTCATCTAGCCGCCGTTATTCTCATTACATATAGCGCTTTTCTTCATTAATGAAGTTTCGATTATTATAGAGCGCTAGGTCTTTGGCTAACAGAGCCGTTTAACTGCATGAATTCAATAAATGCTAATCTCATCAGGCAAAGTTCAACTCGCAGGTTGGTAGAAAGAGCAAATCAAAACATTTTGCGTTAAATGGAGTCTCATTATAGACAAGAGAAAAAGTGCGTAGATATGACATAACCCTGATCGAAGTACGAAATTCCTGAAGAAAGAATTTCGTTGAAGACGTTTCGGCAAAATGACTTGTTTTTGATAGGACAACCGCCACCTTCTTGAAGCAATCGAAAGGCAACCACTTAAGCAGTCTAGAAATAATATTTACACAAAAAAGTATCCACATGACGGCCTATACAAGGCCTGCAAAGGATGCGGGTAAATTGGACAGGAAATCAGCACTATCTGGAACCAGCCAGCATTCACAACAAATTACTCTAATGCGCTCCCAAACAAAAATGATATCCTTCGTAAATGAAGGTTAATGTCTAAAAATGTTTAAACAGCACAAAAGGGACGTAACACACACAGAAAGGCTCAACAGAAGCCCGTCTGTCCGAGATGGAACATGGTAAAACATACAATAAAGGCAGGGCAAGGTCGCCGAATTAATACATTTAACATAAAAAAGACGTTTTGGCTCCCACATGGGAGCCTTGTTCAGAGGTAAAATAACAAAAAAAGTATTCGAACTCATGGCCCGCACACACTTGCACATAAATCAAGCAGAGCGCATTCACTCAAGACAGATTGCCATCGCTCCTGTTCAGAGTACACGGTTGTGCCTGTCACGAGCGACTCAAGATACATGCGTCGTGATAGTAATTATCTTTCAAGACAGAACACGTATGCGCGCTGACTGCGTCATCCGTTCAAGCCTATTTAAAGGAGTATTGATATCAAAATTTTACATAGTTTATGTTTCTGTTGCAATAAATAGCTAACAACCCACTTTCACGGCTGGAAACTTGGTTTCGTCGACGGCGCGACGTTTAGTTATGCGGAGACTTTTTCATAGCACCCAGTCGCACTTTCGGTTTGAAAGAGCGCCGAGACAGGCGGGACACAGCGTGGTTTACGTGTAAATATAGCTAGCTATGAAAGCACACAAAACTGCGTGAAGGTCGGCACTGCGCTGACAACCCTTTTCAACAAAGGCTTTCTGTGTGCCGCCATAATCCCCTCTGGGACGTTGTAATATGCTTCCATGACAAAGACACGTCGCCTTGTCGATACCTTGGCTCGAACAATATCCCTCGTTCAATGGTTGGTGATCATGCAGTTCAACCCCCAATATCCCCTTTCACTCCAACCAAAAGTCTGTAGCCAACAGACCGCGTTTTGCTGAATCACGCCGTCGCACTAGTGGCCACACCATAAACCTTTCCAAAAGTTGAAGGCGGCCCTATTTCTTTTTGGGTGTCTAGCAGTGACATTCTCACCTCAGCTCTCGTGTTCTCTGCTGCATTCCTCGGATTAACCGTTCGTTTCGTCGCACTGCCGCAACGTATCTAAGAAGCGCGTGGTCGAGATCTACTCCTCCAGGTGCCGCAATGATCCTAGTTGCTCACACGAAAAACGTGTGTTGTTTTCATGAACTCCTTCAATCAATTTCCATCAATTGCAGTGATACTTAAGTAGTTCTAATCTAAGGTAAACTTACGTTCTTTCATCATGCCTATCCAATATAGAACTCCCAACTTGAACCAGAACCGTCGATTTCGTCGCAGTTTTATTTTTTTAACGCATTTTCTCAAAAAATTTGCCAAGTCCCACGCCTTGTGGGAATCGGTTTCATGCGAAGCAATCAGCGAGTAGCTGTCTATGCTGCATTTTTTGTATTTGGGTGAAGCGTTACGAGGTGGAGCGACGCGTTTTTGTAAGCGTAGTAGTTGGGTGAGCATCGTTGCCTTCCCAGGCAAGTCGATAACACTTGCGTTTAAACGGTAAAGGCTCTGTTACACTCCGACTTTCCCGACGCGCGCGCGCGAGGGCGTTGCGATTCGTCACGTCGAGCCGGCTACGCTACGCCAGTCGCAAGTCGGTCTCCTCTACAGTCGAGCCGGCTTCAACGCGCCGGTGCCATCGTATCTGGAGGAGCGCATGTGCAGTAGGGTGATGAACGCACCACGCCACCTGTCGGGAACCGACGAAACAGCCCGCGAAGCAGGTTCCTGTACATGAATGCGGCAGGACCTATTCAGAATCAGAACCGACGGACGCCCGAGCGCGCCAGCAGCCTTCGGGCGCGTCGGCGGTCAGCCGCCGCCGTACAATAGAGGGCACTTTTTTTCCTGGCGTAACGTCGCTGTGACGCCCGCGCACGCGTGTCGACGTTACACTGGAGTATACAGGGTGTTTCAAGAAATGTGTCCACTATTTTTTAAAAATCACAGAAAGGCGGTATCTGAGTGCTACCTGCGGCGTTACCTTTACTGTGGGAGAGGGCATTTTGAGATGCGTAAAAACATCAATTACGGCAGTAATTATAGAAATTAAGAGAATTAACTTTTTAACCAGTGGAAATAAGTGGTCGAGTCAAATGGGCGAATGGAAGCCCTTCCTTAGAATAGCCCATAGCCGCTTTGAAATTTTTGAAAGGCGGCCACTGGTAATCACCGCGGAGCGATGAAATCTGGCTAATCTTGCTGGCGATACCGAAACCTACGCTCCAAAAAGCGCATCTGCCATTCACTGCGGAAACGCCCTCAGTGACGACACTGTTTCCCTCGCACGGAGGGAGGGGGGCGCTCGCTTATCGCTGTCCCTCTGTCTGCCTTTCTGTTTGTCTGTCTGTTACCCGTTTCAGCCACCCGGCAAAAGTTGTACCACTTGCCCAAGGGCCAGCCATCTTGAACTGGTTTGTAGGTTCATACTTGTGTACATTGTCGATCAAAAAGTAAACATTACGCATAACTGAGGCGCAACATCACTACGTAAGTACTAGGTAGTGTGTTCCTTTACCAGAAAATACAGAGATGCGTAATTCTGAAGAACCTAGTTTGTTAAGCTGTGCTTAAAATGGCGGCTGTGCTGAAAATACGGCTGCGTTGAAAATGGATGGATGGATGGATGCTATGAGCGTCCCCTTTATAACGGGGGGTGACAAGTGTGCCACCAGGCTCGAAAAAAAAAAAAACCTTTACTCTTTTTTTTTCTTAGCGTTGGCCTAGTGTCTTTACTTCAATTAAAACTACAATTAAAACTGCGGCAGATCAGGGACTTTAGCGGCAGATAGAATCACTGGAAAATTTCAGAGTACCGCAAAGGTAGGCTGCACGCGGGCAACATTGGGCGGCGGCGGCCATATCCCTTCCGGACCGTTCGGCGCGTTGGTAGCGTGTGTTGAGAAGTGACCGATCTTTTCGCCTCGATGCCGTGTTACGCTCGGCGTAACTGCAATATGTGTGTGTGTGTTTCTTCAAAAGGATATCAGAAGTGATTTCGAGTCATCGACAGTCATGAATCGACTGCGCGATAAGCGGTGTAGCTAATGAAACGTGCGGCGAATGTTGCCATGTGCTCGCGAACTCTCTTCGTGGCTTCATCGGTCTCTTTTCGTTTCACAGCGGGGTGTGTTCGCAAGGTCCGTAGCTGTATAGTTGCATTAGCGTAATGACCGTACGAGATGCCCTTTATTTCGACACTTGGTGAACGTTGACTGTTTGCGCTAGCTTTGCAGTCGGTGTTCAGGTTCACTTCATAGCGCATTCGAGAACATTATAGAACATCGAGAACATTCAGCATTGCGTCCTTCGACTGATCGTTGACGCATACCTTACTTGCGCACCATGCTTGCTGTTCAGCTGGGTGTTATCTGTAATAGAAGTGGTGTGTGTACGGTGAGTGGAAGTTGTGCGTGAAGTATTTGTCTCAAATCGGAATGCCAGCAGCCGAACGCACGGGCGAATCTGCGTGCGGTAGGTAACGTGCATTTTATTTTGCGAATACATTGTCATTTCCTAACAGATATGTAGAAAATAGGCCATCAAAAATGATTGACGTCACTACTCAGTTTCATTTCCTATTTTTTGTCTCCTTAATATTCCCAACGTTACAGTGCATTTGCAAATATTTTGCTGTGTTCCGACAAAGCTTTTTTTTTTTGTTTGGCGTTGCCAGCGCGTAAACAGCTAGGGTTCGGTTTCTGCACTGCTTTTAATTTCAACTTTTTTTTTCGTAATGCACTCTTCTTAAAACTTCCTCGGCGCAGTGCTTTATGTTATTTTGATCAGAAATAGCACATCCCGAAAATTTTTAACGCGCATGCTACTGCAACACGGTATGTGTATACGAGCTAGGGCTCGCATGAAATCGATTCCCTCAATGCGTGGGAGGATAAACCTTTTTTTTTTTTTTGCTGTGACCATTTCTCACCCACTAAACAGTATTGTAAGAGTGCGCTCGGCGTAATGTAGCATTAGCAACATTAAAAAAAAAAAATACGCTTAATAACATTGCCTTATATCAAGTTTATCAACAGAGTTCCACGCTTCAGTTTTGCGCAGTGGCAAATGATCACGCGACAATTGCCTTCAAGGTATACAGGAAACAGTTATTATTTTAATAAGTCTTCGATTTCGCTCTCGTGCGTGACACACTTATAACTCGAAATGCATGCACAATCTGTTCAACAGATCGAGATACTACAGCCAAGCAAATAGAAAGGTATGTAGTATGTAGTTTTCAATATCGCTGAACATAGCGAACCGTAAAGGTGAAGTATCCTGTTGCATGACATCTTTTCCAGCAAAGTTTGTGTAGTTCACTGCAGAAAGGAGTGTTCTTAGAGGGGGGCGAATTCATTCCGCGGCCAACTATGCAGCCACGTACAACGACGCTCTGACGTTAATGTTTCCCACACAATTCAAAAATATACGAAATTCCCGGAGTAGCTCACCAGCAACGTTCGGTTACTGGTGAGCTACTCTCTGGCATCTGCATGACGCGTTTAAAAAAGCGACGAAGTACTTCTAGGGTCCGTGGTACTGCTAAATGTCCGGCCGCGCTCTGCATTCAACGCGCCTGCACCCAAAGCGCTTGGAAGGGATATGGCGGTGAGAGGTCCCGTGATGCGAGTAAGCCAATCGCGTCGGCGGCGGCGCGCGGAAAACAGATGCGATACTCTGAAAATTTTCTAGTGACTCTAGCGGATGGATGGATGGATGCTATGAGCGTCCCCTTTATAACGGGGCGGTGACAAGTGTGCCACCAGGCTCGAAAAAAAAAAAAAACCTTTACTCTTTTTTTTTACGCCCTCTGCCGCAGAAGAAGGAAACCCTCTGACAAGCTCATGTTTCCCGACGTATGCCAGATGGCGATGATATCTCATGCGGCGCAGAGCCATATATACCCTTCGGGAGAGTTTGGCGATTGTTTCATCTCGCCGCTCTCCGAGCTCCGCCCCAGCACCGCCCTCTTCTCGTGACGTAAACTCTCTCTCCTCGCCGGCGGCGGCGGGCGGCAGTGGCGACAGCGCGTCGCGGACTCCGGCGCTGCCGCGACGGAGAGACGCCGGCACGCCGCACTGCCGCACTTACACACGATCGCTGAGGAGCGCGCGTCGGTTACGAAGCTCTTGTGCGAAGCCGCGCGTATTCATGGTGACTGCTCCTCGCATTCAAACGTGAATTTGTTGCGTGCGATGGGCTGCTGTTGCGCGGTTGGCTATTCAAACAGCAGCGCGCAGGGTTTCCGCCTTTTTAGGCTTCCGAAGGAAAAGAAGCGACGACGCCTTTGGATCAGAACCATCAGACGCAGCAAATGGACCCCGACCGGCTGCTCCGTGCTATGCGAGATACGTACTTGAGTATTTAGCTTGAACATTGCTGGTATTATAAACAGCGTGCCATTAACACAAACTTTTTATTTGTTGTGGAATGGAGCCCTTTCAGGCGCACAAACTTTAAAATTAATTTTGTCACACAGAAAAAAAGGAGTTTTATGGTTCGCGTTTGGGCAAATTGAAATTTTGCAGCGATCACGCTAAAAGTGTCAAGCGTGATGTGTTGCGTTTACGTAATTTATCGCGCGTTCTGAGCACGAGCTTGGGATGTTACCGTGATGTTGGGAGGGGAAGATTTATTTCGATATCGCAGGTTAGTGCCGCCGCGCGTCAGCTGCGGCGGTTACCTGGCATGTGTAGTACGTTAAGTGGTCTGCGTTTCTGTGGCTGTCAGCCTATGGTGTCATTTACCGCTTTGTTGCCGCTTGTGTACATGCTACCAGTTTCACGTTTAATTCGCGCATGTAAATTAATCTGCGCCTCTGTGCTAAGCGAATGTGCCTTGCGCTTTTTAGTCATGCACGTATAGTGCACAATGTATGTGCTCGTGCAAGAAGCTCTTCTGCTATAGCAAGGGGGCCTCATGTGCTCGATGAAATTTCGTGATTAGGAAGTATAGAGCGCGAAGAAGTTGAGCAGAAAAATGATTTTGTAAAGTAAACCAACAGGATGTCCGCTATCAGGGTAGCCGAACGAGGTATTGTTTTCATTTAACACGCGCCTACTGGGGATCCTGCACCTGCTCTGACGAAAACCTTAGATGACTCAGCAAACGCGAAAATTGACCGCCGGCGTCCGCGGTGTCGGCGTCCTGCGTCTGCGGCGTCAACACGAGGGATGTCAAAAATCATCACGTAATGACGTGACCATACGACCAAAGATTGTGACGTCATTATGGCGTCGAATAACGTGACTTCACGCGATGACGTCAGCACATGACCAGATGTGGTGTAGAAAGATTGCAGTGCCTCCGATCTTGGAGGCAGTGCAAAACATTGTTAGGTCACAAAGCTTTCGAGGGGGAAGGGGGAGCGTGAGGAACAATACATCACCTGAAGAAAAGGAAAACGGCTCTCACCATCGAATGGTCTTAGGCGAATGCATAAGGGACCCTGTGACATTTTTTCTCTCTTATTCGAGAGTTTTAGTGCCGGGGACTCCAAGCCGCTTCCTTATTCACCCTCTTACGTTCCCTTGTACTCTCAGCCGCACCCATGGACTATACAAAGGAACGTAAGGGGCTCACGTACGCAAGGCACTTTGGTGTCCCGGCACTAAAATTCACTAAGAGGGAATTTTAGGGCTCGAGATCACCAAGCCGCTTGTGTACGCCTGCTTTTGCGCTTTTGTGGCCTTAATACAATTACGTGCGCTGGTATCTCTGTTTCTTTTAAAAGCAGAGCTGTTTAAGCTTGGAGAATCCCCGTTAGTAGCGAATAAAAATTGTCATTATCATGAACCGGCACGCAATCCGTCCTCTTCTTTATCTTCTGCTTTGCTGCCAGAACATGTGCACAGACTTTTCCGGCGCGGTATGCAATGATTCTCCCGCAACACTTTTTACGTGACATGTTCCAAAAATCACACCTTTTATATGTGCTCGTCACAGAGTAACATCACGCAATACCAATTTTGGTGTATATCAATCTGGCGGAACGGCCGCCATCGCACCATGAGCGTGGCACGTAACTCATGCTGTACATGACACGCGTGTCATGATATTCACATTCACTCCAGTTATTTATGTTCGTCACACAGTGATGTCGCGCACTACCAATTTTGGTGTATATCAAGTTAGCGCAACGGCCGCCAGCGCACCATGAGCGTGACACGTAAGTCATCTTATACATGACACGTGTGTCATGATTTTCGTAATAACTCCCGTTATTTATGTTCGTCACACAGTCATGTCGCGCAATACCAATTTTGGTGTATATCAAGCTAGCGAAACGTCCGCCAGCGCACCATGAGCGTGGCAGGTAAGTCGTGCTGTACATGACATGTGTGTCATGATTTTCATAATAACTCCTGGTATTTATGTTCGCCATACACTCTTGTCAGGCCATACCAATTTTGGCATATATCAAATTAACGAAACGGCCGCAAGAGCACCAAGACTGTGGCATGTGAATCGTGCTGGACATGACATAACGTAGTTCAGCGCAAAAAACAGGCAACAGACGAGTGATAGGACAAGGACACAGCGCATTCTTCCAACTAAAGTTTATTGGATTGGGACGCATGTATATATACACACAGAGAAAACAAGAAAAGAAAAAATAAAAAACCAGGAAGTAAAAACCGAAAGGTGAAAAGAAGAAAAATGCCGATAAGTCACACACGTGTGCCAACACCACCCCCCTTCCCATGTCTCGCCAAAAACAAAAGCTCTTTGTCAGAAAGATGCAAGGAAGGCATGCTTACGCATGCGTCCCCAGACCGTTTAATTTCCTCAGCCTCGATGATTTCCCTCACCCTTTGGTCCCGACTGCGTGCAAGGACCGCAGTGTTATCAAAGAGGGGCCTACACTCACAATCCCGCACGTGGATGCCGAGGTGCCCCGATACTGTCGTGGACATGACATACATGTCATCACTGTCATGTTATGACCAGTCATTTACGTTTGTCATACAGTCACATTACGCCATACCAATTTTGGTATACACCCCATGAACGAAACGGCCAGGAGAGCACAAATTCGTAGGCGGCTACATAGGTATATAGACAGATAGATACGCTCAAAGTCGCAGAAGTTCGCTAAGAAATGCTTCGCATTAAAAAAAAACAAGATAGACGCAAACCCACAGGTCTTCATAGCTCGAAAAGTCACCGATGATCACGATACTCCCTCATGCGAATTCTGAGCGCAGCTTTGTGTTGAGGCAGCGCGAACTGTGTTTGAATTTCTGGCTATCCGCATTGCAACGTTCGTTACATATTGCCACAGAAACTGCCAGTGCTCGAGTGCCACGCACGCCACTCTATGCATTGCAGGCGTCATCGACATCCCCGTCACGACAAGCGAGACAGTAGCAGCGCACCACCAGCCCTGCATGCGCACGAGCTCCGACCGAAGGGCGAGCACGCATGACGGAGGAAGAAAGCGATGTTAGAGGCCAGTGGCTCGTGATATTGACAGAATCCACTTTCGCTGTCCTTCGTCCTCGTTCGCTCTATCGGTTATGCCGACTACGCCAACGGCGATGCTGAACAACGCAGGAATACACGCCAAAGAGCTGCGCCCTAAAAGCGCAGCGCGTATCGTAGAACGTCGTGGACTCGAATCGGCGTGCACAACTCAGTTTCACGATGATTTGGACACGCCTAATTCACTCCATATTCTTCATTAAATTTGCCTAACAATGTTCTTGCACAATTTCGCTTTCGCAATTTGTTTAGGAGCGCTAGATTTCACGAATGAACAGCGCGTACATAGCCTCAGCCGTACGCCCGTCGCGCGGAAAGACTATATATGGCGGACGCCGCCGGAGCGGAGGCGTGGCGGTGACGTGAACAGCGTCATCGCCGCGCCGCGACGTCACTGCCCCGCCCATTCGCCAGACTCTCCCCATCGACGGCTCTGGGCTCGGTCTTTCCCACCGCAGAAGGAGATTCGTGGCGCTGGATAGGAGAACGATGTCCGGGTGCCATGACACCGCCCACGTAAGGAGAGAGAGGAGGAAAAGCAGGCGTGATTCGTGGTTTCCTTGCGGGGAAGCCGGTGGGCGCGGCGAAAATAGCGCAAGGAGCGATTCGGTCGACGGGAGAGAATGGAAACGTTCACGCTCCATGAAAGAAATAGAGTAAAGCGGTGTTTTGCGAGACTTCAGCGGCACGCGGGAAAGTGCCACGGAGTGAGTGTGTTGTTACTTTAAGGTGCTACTTCCACTTTCATTCTTGTGTAAAATTTTAATGAAACTCTAAAAAAGAACGCTTGATCTTAATTAGTAACGTTACTGTCTGCATGCCGAAAATAGTAAGGCAAATTAAAAGGTGCTATTACAGACGAGAAGTAGCCCTTACGGTGTTCTTATGTCCTCTGTTCTTAAAAGCTGCGTAGCAATGCTAATTCTCCATATCTTTCGTGGGTGTGGATTCCCCACACGGTATCTAGTTAATCCAGGCAATATAAAGCGATGCGATTTCTGATAATATAGTTACACTTAATGCAAAGCGTGCAGCTGTATAAAAAGCGTGCTTCAGTACATTCCAGCAGGACATTCGGAAATGGCTTGACTGGATTACTTTGTATTTTTCAGATTATCGACTTTTTTCCTTTGGCTATTGCCGTATATGACACGGACCAAGATGGAGACCTTGACTGCCTAACGGCCATTCGGGCGTACTACAATCAAGAACACCATGTAGCAAAATACGTTTGGGTTTTAGCGGGTGTCAATGGCCACGTCAAGCAAGACCTAATTAAAGTTACAGATTTGCATTTCAATTTTATGTCTAGAAATTGTGATTTGTGCCTACGCAGGCGATAGCTATTCCGCTCGAGATGAGAATATTTTAATTCCACTTCATTTCAAATCATGCCCCTTGTCAATTCCTAACGAGCATTCACATGGACGGGCGTATGTAAAGTGTGTGTATTACGAAAGAGAATGCTTTAATACGGTGTTAGAGTTTTTTAGCCTGCAAAGTATTTCCTTATACGGAAAGGCGTGGCTCTTGGCCGGATATAGCGCATCGAATTACCTGGGGAGACTTGCGAACGAATTTTAGCGTACGTACCTCCAAGTACGCCCACCGAAATAGCTGCCGCATCCGCATGTGCGTAAACAAGATAATAGTGAGCTTGCCTGTACTGCCGCTAACCACACCTTTATTCCGTCTTTCGCGGCAACACATTGATTTGATCCTAGAGTGCACTCATTAAAAAGGTTCAGGGCCACAACATACGCAGCAAAGACTAGTGCAGACTTTTCTTTTTCGAAAGTCTGCCCTTATGCATAATAATTATTGATTCAAATAGACACACACAAGTTTCCTTCGTGTATGAAGTCAAGTAATGAGCGGTGGTGAGGTCCACTAATCCAGCGGTCAAGGCCGGGTGGTCGGCCAGGCCTGAGGCCTGTTGCACGGAGGTGACGGCGACAGCTTAATTGTACACCCGTGCAAGTCAACAATAAGTGTGTGGGAGTCACATCGCGCATTGGGGCGTCGCAAAATGGGTACGATGTACCGTAGGGGCCGCGGTTAATTACACGAACGCACAAATATATATCACACACACGTTATCACATCTACATCTGTCACTGCAATAGAGCGATGAACCAATGTCATCCTGAAATGTAGCCAAACTATGAACGAACTCCACGCGCAGGTGAATGGAAGTACGACGACTCCATATGTGTTAGTGCGAGAGAAAGCGTGCTGACGCAACTTCCATTCCTGTTAAAATTACGTTCAAGGCAAGAACTGCTGTTGTGTCAAATGAGGTGCACGCATTTGCATTCCGAGCAATGATATGCCAAGAAACTATTGCTGCTGTTTGGACTTTTTAATCAATCATGTTCAAGCAAACACACTTTTTAAGAAATCTGCCTGTATGCCCAACACAAATTCACCCGACGGCAAGAAATACGGAATACCAACTAGCCCGCTTCCATACCCTGCTTCCCACAGCGCACCAGGTTAGGGACACGATGACATCTTATCGAAGACCGACTTCAAGCGCAACACCCTTGTGTCCCTATAATTTCCCACCCGATAGCGTGTAGTGTTATCCCGTGTAATGTGCCAGAAATTGGAGGCTTGAGGCGATGAGAAATCATTGAATAGGAAATGTTGCTGGAGCCAGCGTTGCTACAGGAGGACGTCAGAATGCTACGTGGACGTCAGAATGCCGTGGCACCGCCGAAATGTAAATGAGTAAAAATATGCAATTTTCGTAAGTATGCTCCTTCATTTCTTCAACTACATGTGCACCGGACCTTCAGAGCTTTCTTTTGAATTCTATATATATATATATATATATATATATATATATATATATATATATATATATATATATATATATATATATAAGGGGTGTATTCACATAAGAACGCAGGTACATATTCGTGGACACCCTTCAATTTCGCTGGCAAAAATATATTTTGCTGGCCGAGTCCCCAGGGCCACGAAACCACTCTTGGTTTTGTAAAAAAAAAATTCTCTTAGTCAAAAAAAAAATCGGAAGTCTCCACTCAGCAGACCCACCTTTGGCGAATTTCGCGAAAATGGGTATTTGACGAGTTCATACAAAATACCTATTGTAGATGTGAGTCTCAAAATTTTTCTTGGAATACTATGAATAACGTGTGTTTACGAAATGCTGTTATCGTGTAATGTTGTTGCACGTACTTAATGAAAAAAAAAACGCAAATACGCCACAATGCTCAAGAATGCTCCAGTTGCAAAAATTTTTCCTTCGCGTTTATAATACTCAGAAAGTGCAAAAATTCCTGGGCTGTTGCCACAGAATACTTTAACATTTGCGTTAAATATGATTGCCGAGGACGATGTCGAACGCAGACTAAAAATGTATAACTGAAGGCATAGCTCTATAAATGCAATGCTATGAAATGCAATTAAAAAGAGCCATCCTCGATTTTCTTTAAAATGGAAGACCTTTGTGTGTTCAAACTTAATCTGCGAAAACATTCTGCATTATTTTTGCGAGATCGGAGTTACAAATCCAGCAATGTGTCCAAATTGACGTTCACGCGCAACCACATAAATGAGCGAGCATGTAGCTATTTTTGCCATTATCATGATTTTTAGGTCTTAAGTATGTTCCCTCGCGTTCACGGAAAATCAAATTGACAGAAAAACGACGAAGGGCTCCTTTAAAGTGCTAATTGAACTTATGCGTGCTTTGACTCGTCTAGTACTGTTTCTGGCAAAAGCAATTATAGGGTAAAGTTCATCTAGATGCACACTCGAGTCGGGTGTTCGCATGCAACAGTTCATTCAGCCCTAACGCAAATAGGACGTGAAAGAGGCATTGAAGGAAGACTGGGTCCACGCGGAAAGTGTTGTGTAGATGGCGCCCAAGATCTCCGCCTTCTAGCGCCTGGCGTAGGACGTCCGAAAATGACATTTCCCTTCACCGTCATCTGGAGAAGAGAAGAACTAGAAACCATATTACATCCCCACCATTCAAGTTCGGCCTCATTTGGACATAGAGAAACGACGATTTATGTGGTACTTGACGCACTTCCATACCAAGAACATGACCTGCCCACGGACTTAAGGGAGTAAATCTATCTTGAACCGCGGAGCAACATCCTCGGCTATCAGAGCAGTCACCACACGAACGCGGAGCCAGTATTCTACTACGGAACACTATAGCGTACAAATAAACTGAACTTACAGGCGTAATTATCATGGGAGACTTGCCCGCACAGACCACGTTTCTAACCAGAGGCATGGCTTCTGAGCAGCATCACTCTTCTGTGCGCATCCATCTGTCAAAATCGACCAGTTCGAGCCCCACGTGTATGCCTACGGTGACAGCTCGTACAACATATTGGAAACGTCTAAATCCATAGCCGAGACACTCCCCGTCGGCGCGGTCCATTAGTTCGACCAGGGTTTTTCGCCGCCTCTTCCGCGCCGTCTGCCCTGCGGAGAAAATGAAACGGAAGCGCACGAGTGGAACGGGACATCAAGTGAGCAATAGCCACCTTAGATTCGAACCGCTCAAGGCCATCAATCACTAACCCTGCTCGATGCGCGACCCATCTGCGCAGAGATGCACCCGACCACCGATCAGACAATTTCGGTGCTGTCGCAGGCCTTCAGGGTTGGCAACCGCTCCGCAAGAGAAGCGCTACTACTCACAGCCTCATGACAGGACAAGGGCCTGCTTGTCTTGCGACCATGGCGTAACAGCCAATTTCGTCCATCAGATACAAATGAGCCAGCTTCCCACGCATTGTCGCAGCTTGGCCGAGACCAATCACCAAAGACAGCATCGGCAAAGTTTCAGGCTAAGCCCCACCTCGGCCGACACCGACCACAGCCACAAAGCAAGTGCTGCCCACCGGAGGCACTTCTGGCAGATCCCCAAACCATGGTGCAGTGTTGTCGGGGCCGACCACTATCATGCAGCCAACCCCGTCCACCACAAAAATTGTCAGCAGCTCCGCGCGCTCACAGTCATGGCCAAGTGTGATGACGAGGAGCGGCATTGGGACTCTGGCGCGCGGGAAGCTAGCGTGAAGTAGAAGAACAGAAAATTAGAAATTTGTGCAGATATGATGGAAAAAATGACATTAATGGACTACCAGCCTTTAAAATTTTCATGGAAACGTCAGTGGTGTCAATGTAGACGATCTGAAGTTATGATAAAGTGATTTCGATGCCGTGTCTGCGCATTAAACGGCTGCTCTGGTGATATCGCCTCTCTGTCATTACTGTCGAGAAATAGAAATTACTGAACATTATTTTTTTTGTCTTGTCGCACGTACTGATTACTTAGAAAACGACTTCTAGTTATTGAATTTTCTAAAATAGGTTTAAGTTTATCTGCAAAAATAGTACTAGGCCTCTGTGCCTCCAGTTTGGGATATTGCCGCAGGGATGTATTCGATGCGGTTTGTATCAAGATACAAAACGTATCCCATTTTAACGCGACAGCGTTAAAGAGCTCGTTGCGCGGAAATTCCGGTGTCGGCGTCAGCGTCGTTGGTTGTGAGCGAAAAATCATCACCTTGTCCGTGACCGAAAAATTGAGAAGGATGCAAAAAATAAATATGAAAAATCTCAAGTTCGAGGGAGAATCAAACCCAGGCCGTCTACGTGGCAAGCAGGTGTCCTATTACAAAGCCTCTGCAATGCTTGGAACTGCACTGAAATTAACTTTGCTGTTTCACAAACATACGCGTACTGTGTACAGGCGTCACAGTATGAGATGTAATATCGCAGTAAAACGGGGTACAAGCGAATAGTGCCATCGGGCGTCACACCATGTGAATTGCATAACGAGTTGGAGGTTTACAGACGGCCACCCATGACAAAAGGCACACACATTACTGCGCGTATTCCTTTACGAACACGTAGTGGATGCATCGCAACTTCGAAAAAGTATCACGCGCGTAATTGCTGCTGGTTTAAAGCGTTCCACCCATTACAAAGGGCATGCACGTTAGTGCGCTCATTCACTTGCACACACGTAGTGAAGAGAGAGAGAAAGCTCTTTAATGTAAATTCTGCCGGAGTATATAAAGGCGCCTACATACTACTCTGTATAGGGGATGGGATTGAGGATAGAAAGGCCCTAGGAGCAGGAGGGCAGGACAGGAGAAGGAAAGAAAAAGATAATATGAACGTGGTATGTACATGTCACAAAGTAATGATGTTGATGTAAGTTAAGTTATAGTTTATCAATTCGGTTAATGTCGTCGATGAGTCTGAACAGAAATTTTAAAATATGACGTTGCTGAGAAGTACAAGACGTAGAATCAATAGAGCATATTTTATTAGATTGCCAGGCATACTTAGAAGAAAGAACTTCTCTTCAAAGTAGAATATGCTCAACTTCCCAAGCACCGCTAGATCTCGAAAAAAAAATACACGTAGCGGATACGCTGCTGTCATAAACGTGCTGTTGAAGAGGGCGCAAACCTTTAACTTTACTATAGGTATGTCGTGTTTTGTGTGTGTTTCTGACTGGGCCACTGCACATATTGACAAGGGAAACAGAGCGCGATGAGGATGGAGCCAGATATCGCTATCGCGTTCAACTATTAGAGGCGAAGCTTAGGCGTCCCCCTATTTTTATTCTCTATTTAATAAATATTCTTACAGTAATTAAAAATGTGTTGAACTATAACAGTCTCAATTGAAATTAATTCCAAGTTGTTCTGGTCAGCGTAATACAGCTGGGAAGTCTGCTCAAAATCGCACGTTTTTTAAATACAGTAGCTATCAGTTCCTCTTTTTCAATATTTTTTTCTTTAATTTAGTTCGTTTTAATGTCATCAGTTTAGTTTTCGTTATTACTATTAATAAGCAATCTTGTTATCAGAGAGAAGTCACGATACGCAGTCTTGGCCATTCCCCCAGAGTGTGTATGAGCCACAATCTTGAGGAAACAAACAGTCGGCCCAGGACCGGGTGCTCTCTCCGTCTCCTTCCTTGGTATATATATATATATATATATATATATATATATATATATATATATATATATATATATATATATATATATATATATATATATATATATATATATGAATGTAGTGAATGGCAATTGCGCAAAAAAACACAGGACAAGAAAGAAACGTCCAGATCTACTTCAACTTTCCTTGCTTTTCTCTTTCCAAGAAAGCGCATATATTTCATCACACGAATTAAACGCGCATAGTGTTAGCCACCGCGAAGTCCTGTGTCTTTGCTATGATGAAACGACGAGACGAGAGCAGACAGCCATTCACAATGGAACACCAAATTGGCCAACGCTCTATTCTTCTACGGTATGTGTGTGTGCGTGTGTGTGTGCGTCTGCGTGTGCGTGCGCGCGTACGTGCGTGTGGGTGGCTGGGTGCGACTTCTTCCCAATAAACCTTCAGTTTGTAACATGCGCTTGTCCTTTTTTACTTCATGAATTATGCCCTCATATTTCTAAGTAGCGCTCTTGGAACAGTGGTTTATATGCCTGCATGTAGTACCGACATTTGACATAAATAGACTTTGTTAACTTTATCGTCCTGTTTCGCACATTTTTTTTTTCAGGGAAAATTTTACTATAACCTTTAGAGACGGTCCAAGCCCAGACCAGCTATTGATCAACAAGGATGGTACGCACCGACACTCCTGCAGGTTCTCTTTGAGAACTCAACCTTGCGTGAGCCGCTGTATAAATTAGCAGAATTCCTATGGAAGCAGCGGTTCCATTTTTGCGGTACAAGGATGCTGGTAATGTATACAACTATGAATATCGGTAGAAGCCATAATCTGCTTCGCTGCCTTCGCATTCCCCTGCTAGGTGCTCAATGCAGATTGCTTGTGTTTGGTCGCGAGGACATGCTTGATTGAAGGTTCGAATCCCAAGCTATAAAAGGAGAGAATATTTTATTGCAATGGTGGTAATTACGAAGAAACAAAGGACATTAAGGCAAAAGGCAGATACAGACAGCAGACAAAGGACAGCTCATATTCACTTTCGATATGCACTTCGACTTATTAGCTCTTATTAAAAAA
Organism: Rhipicephalus sanguineus; assembly: GCF_013339695.2. NCBI lineage: Eukaryota > Metazoa > Arthropoda > Arachnida > Ixodida > Ixodidae > Rhipicephalus > Rhipicephalus sanguineus. The sequence continues at coordinate 112,541,936 of NC_051178.1, forward strand.
CCACGACACTAAATGTGAAGTGGATACTGCGCCGTGTGCTTTTCGCATTTCTATGTATTCGGTTCGTCAGGCAGACGTATAACCGCTGCTTTTAGCAAACCGCGTCTGAATATCTAGGAGCCTCCCAGAATATTTCGAAATGTCTGATAGCCTTGAGCGCGCAAACTCGAACAGTAGATTTTATTCTGGAAGTAGCGCAGCCACCAGCAATAAGACCTGAATGTTCGGCGTCATTTGTATGAATACGGACGCACCTAAGCGGCCGGCGACTGTTCATGCCGCTATCAGTTTACATAGTGAATCACTTGCACATTGCCTTTTCATTTTCCGGACACAGGTTCGCCCAAATACAAAGTTTCGTATCGAAAACGCCGATTGCTGCCTTCATTAGTGTCACGACCACGTGATATCTGGTGGAGGTGCTGGTTAAACAGGCGCAGTTAAAAATATATGGGTTTACATCTTTTTACAGCAGAGCTGTTAAGGTAAAGGTTGGCCGTGTGTCGTAGATAGAAAGCTATCATCGTCATGAAGCAGCCCGCGTCAGCTTCGTCTTGTTCATCTTCTTCCTATTGTGCTTTGCTACGAGAAGACGTGTGCCGATTTGTCGGTGAATGACGCAACAACATCATGGGCGAGAGAAAGAGCAGATAGAGAGAAGGAAAGTGAGAAAGAGAGAGAAAAACAAATGGAAAGAAAGAGGAAGAGAAAAAGACAGAAAGAACGGGAAGAAAGTGAGAAAGAGACTAAATACAGGCAAAAATAGACAGAGCGAAAAAGACAGAGAAAAGACCATACACAAAAAAGAAAGAAAAAAATTGGCCGCGAATCTGCGTGCTTCGCTGCAAATGTCGTCTAAAGACGATAGAAGAGGCGCTGCGTGAGATATGGAGGCCATCTGGCAATACGTCGGGAAACATGAGTGCTGTGTTGCGGGCTGGTAGTCCCGGCGCCGCAGCAGGCGAAGACCGGCGGTGACCAACGCGACCGGCGGGGACGCCAGCCAGCCCGAACACGCGGTTTGGCGCGAAGCGCTGAAGCAGAACAAACGTCCGCACTGAACGAGTACTCTCCACACACGCTTTTATTTACACGTCGCCTGGGTAAAACAGGAATGCCAGAGCGGCGCCCCATGGCATTCGTAGAGTGCAATACAGAACCGAAACCGAAACACAACAATGAGCTCGTGCAGAGGGCACGGAGGAAGGTAAGTTTCAGCGCAGTCGCATTTTCAGCGCAGCTTAAGAAACTAGGATCTTTAGAATTACGTATGTATGCATTTTCTATTAAAGGAACACACCACCTAATACTTACCAAGTGATGTTGCGCATCAGATATGCGTAATGTTTGCTTTTTGATCGACAATGTCCACAAGTATGAACCTAGTCAGCCGTTCAAGATGGCTGGCCCTTGGGCAAGTGGTTCAACTTTGGCCGAGTGGCTGAATCGAGTGACGTGCCGACAAAGAGAAAGACAGACAGAAAGACAGACCAATATTTCTCCGCTTAAGTATCCCAAGAAAGACTATCGTCTTTAAAAAGAGAGAAAGCATAGCCATGTAAAGCACAGTATATCAAGTATAGTTTCTCGTGTGGCGCAGAAAAGCTATCGTGTTGATGAAGCGGCGCGCCCTCCCTTCGTCATCTTCTTCAACTTTGTCTTCTAATGCCTCTTCTGCTTCATTCCTAGAACACGTGCGCCGATTTGTCCGCCGTTATTTTTCCACCTGATGGGAGAACGAGTACAGAGATAGAGACGCGCAGAAAGAAATAGAAACAGGCAAATACACAGAAAGAAAGGAAAGAAGCAGAGATATCGATAGAAGGCGAGAGAACTACTTCTAAGAGGGACAGAGGAGGGGAGGAAAGAAAGTATTTAATACAAAGAGAAAGAAAATAATGGACAGAAAGGAAGCGAAGAAATGCATAAAAAGATAGAAAGACAGAGAAAGAAACGGACACAGAGAGAAAGAGGTAGTACGAAATAGACACAGAAAAGATAGAAAGAAAGGGAGCAAGCATAGACATGAATAGTAGAGTATAGCAAAGGGTGGGAGAGAAGGAAAGCAGATAATTTTAAGGGCTTGTTTTTCTTTGTTAGACACAATAATAATGAGAACTAACAGACAGCAATGCCAAGGAAAGCATAGGGGGTGTTATTTGCAGTAATTAGAATATAAATGTGCAGAAAGTAAAGTGGGCGAAAAGATAACTTGCCGCCGTCACTCAAGGCTGTGCAAACAAGGCCGCAGGTTTGGTCCCTGCCGGCTGCAAATTATCTTTTCGCCCACTTTACGTTCTTCACATAGAGACAAGGTCCAGCACGTGACATGCCACCCTCGCAGCGCGAGGGGGTTTCCTTCGCGGCTGAGAGGCTCGCATGCACGCAAGAGTCTCCACCACCCCATTCCCCTCTCCTTGTTTTGCCGGATCGTTCAATAAAGTTGTTCACTCACTCACTCACTCACTCACATTTATATTCCAATTATTACAAATAACACCTTCTATGCTTTCCTTGGCGTTGCTGTCTGTTAGTTCTCATTAATATTGTGTCTAACAAAGGGTGGGAAAGACAGAGTTGAGAGGGTAAAAGCCCAGCCAAGCCAGATCGGTCCATCGTGGCATCGACCCACTACAATATATATATATATATATATATATACAATATTAATGAGAACTAACAGACAATAATGCCAAGGAAAGTATAGGGGATGTTTTTAGTAATAAATGTAAGGTAATGTAATGCACACATATACCCTATAAAGTGGACGGGGGGATGGCCGCCGCGGTAGCTCAGTTGGTAGAGCATCGGACGCGTTATTCGAAGGTCGCAGGTTCGGTCCCTGCCCGCGGCAAGCTATCTTTTCGTCCACTTTTCTTTCTTCACAATTACCTTACATTTATTACTAAAAACATCCCCTATACTTTCCTTGGCATTATTGTCTGTTAGCTCTCATTAATATTGTGTATAACAAAGAAAACGAGCCCTTGAAAATTAACGCTTCTTTCCTTCATTTATATATATATATATATATATATATATATATATATATATATATATTATGTGTGTGTGTGTGTGTGTGTGTGCGTGCGTGCGTGCGTGTGTATACACTCGTGCTCTAAGAGCGAGCGAATAGTAAATATGTCAGAGAAAAAGAGAACTCTAACGCGAAAGCCATCTAGTTTTTATGTCAGCAGATAGTACAGATCCCCCCGAAAGCCCTCTGCACATTACGAAGTCTTGCACTGCATGTGGGTTCGGCCCACTTTTGACCAAACAACGAGTTCATGTGATGACGTTTTCACATGATGTAAAAGTAATGTGACGTCATAGTGACATCATGGTGACGCCACAAATTCTGGAGATCTGTGACGTCCATTTACTTCTCGCATCACGCATGCTCACTCGGACGATCCATTTTTGCGGCTGATCAGGCACCTCAGGCATTCGCCTTAATATGAATTAAATCTTAGGGGTTACGCTATAATAATGCAACTTTGTTATTTTTACACTGTTTCATGGTGTTGATGATGGTGAGAAGGCAGACCGTTTAACTGGACACACACACACACACACACGCGCAGAGTGAGAAAGAGAGAGAGACAAAGAAATGAAAACTTGTAGGATGGAGGAGGATGTATAGCTCCTTCGTACTCAATTTTGTCCATGGTCAGAACGTGTATAAATGAGCCATTTTGTAAGAGCCCCTACGGAAGGCCTCCTTTAAATGAAAAACAATCATTCCCCATTTAATTCCGTCGCAGATAAAAAAGTATGGAACAAAAACAAAAATATGTCGCGCACAAGCAATCTCGGATGACTGTCGATGTAATGCGAATATATTTTTTTATTGGCACGAGCAACAAGTGGCGATCCTGTTTCTCTTCCTAGAACTTCCGGTCGAGCACTTCCGGTTTCCCGAATGTTCAGAAAATCAGTTAAAAAATAGAACAGATAGAAATCAATGGTTCTGGTTCAAGTTAACAGATATATTGGATACATTTGATTTCGGAGTGTCAGCCGACTTAAGCTAAAGGCCAATTAACTGTCAGGATAATTAATGAATATTAATTGAATGATTTCATTGAAAGAGCGGACCCTTTTTTACTGAGCAGCTGGGATCGTTACAGCACTTGGTGGGGCAGACCTCAACCACGTGCTTCTTTCTACGTAACCTCTGAGACAAGCTTCAGCAGCTCGCGGAACGCAAGGTTAACCCTAGGAATGCACAAGGGTGCACGAATGCCAACGTGCGAGTGTCAGGCCAACGTGCGACTGCCATCATAACATCCCCGTCGATCTAAGAGGATATTTTGACGCACTTAGTAAGTATGTGTTCGTCTTTTCTTACAGCTGTGAGCGAAAAAAAAGCAACGCTTTTAATGTAAAACGTGCATGGGGGCAAGGATCCATCTGTGAGATGACGTGAGGCGTTCACTTTCCCACATATTTTATTGCTGTTTGCTCTCCGATGGCAACTATATCCGCTGTCGTTCTTGCGGGCGTCTTCTTCTCTCTCGCTAGGCTCCAAAGTGCGGAGCAGCTGAAGCGCAACTTCGTCGTCTGCTCTCGCGTTGACGGCTCGCCATAGGGATCCCCCCCCTTCCCTAGCGAGGTAGCCAGTGCGTGAAGGAGCGATCCTTATGAGTAGCTGGTAGTTGCTACTGTGGCGAAGCGCGTTCGTTTGGTGTCGGAGGATGGCTTGTCGTCTGCGTGGACGGCGTCGGTATCGAGGAAGGCCGGTTTAATGCGGTCAATGGAGACACTGTCATCGCGTCCATTAATCAGCAGGACAAAATGCTTGGGACAACGCTTGATAACTTTAAAGGGTCCGTCGTAAGGTGGTTGTAGTGGTGGTCTGATTGCATCGTGCCGTACGAAGACGTGTGTGCAATCCCGCAGAGCACGACTGACGAAACTTGGGCGTGAGTGTTGACGTGGTGGGATAGGAGGCACGTCTTTCATGGCGTTCCTGAGGCGACTGGCATAATCAGCAACGTCCAACGGTGGTATCGGAGACACGTCGAAAAACTGGCCAGGAAGCCTTAAGGTCGTGCCAAAAACGAGCTCAGCTGAGGAGTAGGACGCGTCCGTGCGTATCGTGCTGCGAAGGGCGAGGAGGACGAGAGGGAGTCGCTCCGTCCAGGGTATCAGTGATCGTGAGGCCATGAGCGAGGCTTTGAGTTGGCGGTGAAACCGCTCAACCATGCCATTGCACATAGGGTGGTAGGCTGTCGTCTTGATGTGGTTGACACCAAGCATGCGGGGCAAAGTCCGGAACAGCGTGGAGTCAAATTGACGACCTCGATCCGTTGTGATGGTCTGGGGAACTCCGTAGCGGCTTATCCACACGGTGATGAGTCCGTGGGCAACTGACTCTGCGGTGATGTTGGTGAGCGGTAGTGCCTCGGGCCACCGCGTGAACCGGTCTACGCACGTTTATACCGGCTGTTTTCCGATGTGGGAAAAGGGCCTACGAGGTCCAGGTGCACGTGACTGAACCGTGAGTCAGGAGGTGTGAAGGCACCCAGTGGGCTGACTGTGTGACGCTGGACTTTGGTTTCCTGGCACTTGAGAGAAGCACGTGTCCAGCGGCGGACGTCGATGTTCATACGTGGCCATAGATATCGCTCTGTGACGAGGCGTTGAGTCGCACGTATGCCGGGGTGCGACAAGGAATGCAAGGCGTCAAGACACTGTGGCTAAATGGTGCTGGAACGTACGGGCAAGGACAACTGGTAGACGTGTCACAAAGGAGGGGAATCGCGCAGCCTGGAAGTTGGGCATCTCCGAACTTGAGGGAGTTCTCTTGGCGTCGGAGAACCTGAAGTTCGCTGTCCTCCCGTTGTGCAGTAGCCATTGCTGCAAAGTCCACTGGCGGGCGCTCATCCATTGTTGCGTTGATTTCTACGCGGGATAGTGCGTCAGCAACGTGGGTGTCTTTGCCACTGTTGTGCCGGATATCGCTCGTGAACTCCGATAGGTAGGCAAGCTGGCGGATATCACGTGGGGTGTGGGCAGAGTTGGTAGCGGTCGAGGGAGTCGTGAGCGGCTTGTGATCGGTGAGGATATGGAATTGCCGACCTTCGAGGAAGTGTCGAAAATGCTGGACAACCAAACAGGCCGCGAGCAGTTCGCGACCGAACGTGCTATAACGAGACTCGGTCTCTGAGAGCTTCCTTGAGAAGAAAGCGACCGGCTGCCAAACTCCGTCGACCAAATGCTGCAGGGCTGCTCCGATGGCGACATCGGAGGCGTCCACGGTGAGTGACGTGATAGCGTCGCTCTTTGGATGCGCGAGGAGCGTTGCGTTGCCAGAGCTTCCTTGATGGAACTGAAAGCTGTCTCAGCGTCGTCTGTCCAGGACATGGAAGCGTTCGGCTTCATTTCACCGGACAGAAGTGCATGTACCGGTTGCAAGATGGCCGCGCAGTGTGGAATAAACCGACGGTAATAGTTGGCAAGCCCGACGAATTCACGCAGCTTCTTCGTAGTTGTTGGCCGTGGAAACTGCAATATAGCTTCCACGCGCGCCGCCGGTGGAGAGATCCCACGGGAATCCACGCGGTGACCAAGGAAGTCCAGTGAGGAAACTCCGAACTCGGTCTTCGGTCCGTTGACGACAAGTCCATATTTCCGGAGTCGCGTGAAAACCTGCCGCAGGTGAAGCTCTTGATCTTCTGCTGAAGTGATGAGTACGAGGATGTCGTAGATGTACGCGAAGCAGCAGGTCAAACCACGAAGAACGTGGTCCACGAATCGTTGAAAGGTTTGTGCGGCATTTCGTAGACCGAAGGGTATACGTATGTATTCAAACATGCCAAAAGGTGTTATTATGACTGTCTTCGGTACGTCGGAAGGCTCCACAGGTATTTGGTGCTATGCCTTCACTAGGTCAATTTTGCTGAATACGGTGGAACCGCGCAGCAATGCCGTGAAGTCCTGGATGTGCGGTATCGGATAACGGTCCTGTACCGTCACTTTGTTGAGGGCGCGATAGTCACCGCACGGTCTGCAGTCACCCGAGGGTTTGGGAACCATGTATAGCGGTGATGGCCAGGCACCGGAAGAGGGCGGACGTATCCGAGGTCAAGCATGTGCTCGAATTCTTGCCGTGAAATCTTGTAACGGTCAGGAGCGAGACTACGAGCACGTGCAAACACCGGTGCTCCTACTGTCACAATGTGATGAGTGGCATTGTGGCGCACCAGGTCTCCAAGAGATAGAGCACGGATGAGATCGGAAAATTCTTCCAGAAGCGTAAACCACGGCGAGGAGACTTGGCATGAGCTTGCACGAGACGTAAGGGTGGTAAACTTGATGTCACGCCTTGAACTGTTAGGTGGGTCTCAGAATCCACGAGGCGGCTATGTCGTAGGTCTACCACAAGCTTAAACGGCCAAAGAATATCCGCACCGATAATTGGTACACGCACGTCGGCGATTAAGAAAATACAACGAAACGTGTGGCTCAAGCCGATGTCAAGCGTAACAGACCTCTGTCCGTAGGTCCGTATGGTGGAACCATTAACAGCTGTGACAGGCGGCGTTGTCTGGCGCCGTCGATGGTCCTCCAGCGTAGGAGGAAAAACACACACTTCGGCACCCGTGTCAATGAGGTATCCAACTTTGGTGAAGCGGTCCATGACGTGCAAGAGGCGGCTGTATGTCGGGCCTGCAACACTGGCCGCCGTCAGTGCGTGGCCCGTGCGTTTCCCGCAAACTGGCATGGCTGATGGCACTGACGAGCGCGTGCCCCGTATCGTTGGCTGTACCAGCAGACACCGTGAGGCAGATTTAGCGATCTATCGCGGCTTTGGCGTCGTTGTCGTGACGTAGTGCGTCGGTGGTCTGCTTTCAGTGAGCTCAGTTCAGCGGCCAGCTGGTCCACTTTGCGGTTCAGCTCCTCGTTAGCTTGAAGGAGGCGGTCCAACGAGTCATCGCGGACCAGCGCAAAGTGGGAAGCGTCACGTTTCTCGATTGCAGATATGGACGGGGCACCAACACCCATAATCTTGTCAGCCATCTGTGCCAGTGAGTCGAGAGTTTCCGTGGAAGACACACTCAAAATCATCCGCACCTGCTGCGGCAGTCCCTGTAGGAAGAGGTCTCGTAGGATGGATGCGTCCAATGCAGCAGGGTTGTTCCCGATAAGATGTCACATGCGACGCAGAAGCTCCGTAGGCTTTCGGTCAGCAAGTTCTTCCGCGGTGAGCAGCTGCTGCAGCCTACGCTGTTCCGACTCGATTGTCCGGCGGATGAGCTCTGTTTTAAGAGTGTCGTAGGGGTTGTCAGGAGGCGGAGAGCGCAGAATGTCTCTTACGATGGCGAGGACAGCAGGTGGTAAAGCGCCGATGACGTAGTCGTACCTCACTGATTGCGATGTTACCCGGTGTCGTCGGAAGAGGGGCTCGACACTCAGAAACCAGAGTTCCGAGTCCGCCTGCCAAAACTCCGGTATCTTGAGAGTAGCGACGACAGCGTCGGGAACCGTGGGATTCGGCGTTGCGTCGCTGTTGGGTGTGTTGTCCATGGTCAGTCGGAATGTACGGGGCTGAAGTCCTTACTGTAGTCACCGAAGAAACGGGGATGGCCGTGACGCTCAGTGCGTGGGTGAAGGGACGAGCATGTGGCGCGTTGCGTGTTCGATGTCCGGGTCACCACTTGTGGGATGACGTGAGGCGTTCACTTTCCCACACTTCGTCGTCTTCTCTCGCGTTGACGGCTCGCCATACATCCATCCATCTCGTCACGTCTTTATTGTGATAGTCGTGACTGTTTTCCCTCAAATGTGCATAGTGTATTTCTACTCACGAAGTCGCCTTCGGCGCAGATGTAGGGGCCCGGCCGGACGGTGATTATGAAGCCGAGTCTGTGGGCGATCTTGAGGAAGCGCTCAAGGTCCTGCTGCCCTTCGAAATAGTACTGGCCAGCTTCGGGCTCGTGGCTGTTCCACTCCACGTAGCTACAAAAGGCCCATGCAATCTCTGAATGTACGTAGCTCTGAAATCACTGCTTGCAATAAATAACGGACGCTCGCCGCCGCAGCCAACACGATAGCTAATGAAACACGAGCTATGTGCAGTACTGGCGATTGAAACGAGATATTCTGAGCTTGGGGCTGTCGACGTTTGTTGCACCACAGGTGAGTGCTCGTGAAAGCGAACTGACGCATTGCGGTATACCGTGAGCTCGAGAGCGTTCGCGACGCGTGGCGATGACTGCATCTGGTAGACAACCGCTGGTAACGTTGCGCTCAGTCTGTGGTGCTTGGCGATGGAGCGCTGCACGTCATGGCTTCAAAACTGTACGCTCACGTGTTGCGCCGCGCGAAGCACCTATGGGCACGGTTTAAAGACACACATGTCTTCACTGCCGCTCTGATTCCACATCTCTGTTGTGACGCAATTGCCGAAATGGACGGTAATCAGTAAGGGGTTGAAGATCTGACCTCTCCGCGAAATGTTATGCAATAAATGTCTGCCTTCTGAAGTAGTTTAGGTGACGGGCCGAAATGCGACGTCTACAAAAGCATATCATTGATAAGCCTGTTTCCATTTTCATACAGAAAGGTAGCCCGTTGTGCGTAACTGGACCTGACGGGCCTTTATTGTTACACCCGTCGTGAGACGAAGACGTTACTCAGAATTCTGTTGTGTTCAAGCCGGACGCCTGCATTGTCTTGAGGCGGTCCTCCCAGAGGTTAGGCAGGACCCTGAAATAGTGGATGGCACCCGACATAATCTGGACACGATGGCCGTTCATCACGAATGATTTGCCAGAGTTGTCTACTGTGAAGGACGGCTTACGAAAAAAACATTCATGGCTGATCCCTCCGTCATAGGAATCGGTATGACACAAAAAATTGGCCGCGTATCTTCGTGCTAAGAAGATAGAGGAGATAGAGGAGGCGCTGCGTAAGATATGGACGCCATCTGGCAAGATGCCGGGAAACATGAGCTTGTGCAGAAGGTTTCCTTCCTCCGTGGCAGAGGGCGTTCGTCGGCGCGCACAGGCATTTTCAGCGTAGCCACATTTTCAGCGCAGCTTAAGAAACTAGGGTTTTACATTTACGTGTCTATGTATGTTCTATTAAAGGAGCACACCACCTAACACTTACCTAGTGATGTTGTGCCTCAAATATGCGTAATATTTACTTTTTCATCGACAACGTTCACAAGTATGAACAGCCGTACCAGTTCAAGACGGGTGGGCGGTAAGCAAGTGGTTCAGCATTGGCCGGGTCGCTGAATCGGGTGACAGACAGACAAACAGAAAGACTGAGAGACAGACCAATATATCTGCGTTTAAGTTCCCCAAGAAAGACTATCGTCTTTAAAAATGAAACGTATCTTCAAAGAAGTAGTGCTTACTGTGTTCTGATATATAAGAGCTTGCAAAATGTATAATGGAGTTTGGAAGCTATAGCACCGTTTGATGGAGATGCACCGACGCTGGCGCCCAGTGGCACATCTTGATCGAGAGGACTAACGCCCATGATTGTGATTTAACCGTAGAGGTAGCTGAAGCTTTTAACATATACCTGGACACAGCGTATCCTGAATCTCGCGCAAAGACGATATCAACAAGCACATAACAAACACTGCTACTCGATATGCAGTTCTTCAAAGCGTCGTCAGTTAAGGAGAAAAACGGCACGGTGTGCGCTCCTGAGTAATAGAGTAACCTACGCCTGCGCCCATGCACACACTGCGCTTCAGGCAGATGTCCTGCGATGACGCAACGGTACCCTACTGAGACGTTCCGTTATGTTATTTCAATAATTCCACATGTTTCCGTACGATTCATAGAGAAATAGAGGGATAATATACGGAAAACGTATGGGCTCCGTATGAATTCCATACGAAAACACGCGGAATTATTGGAACGGCATACGGAACATTTCAGTAGGGAGGCGCATGAAAGTACCAGCTTGTTGCAAGACAACGCTTCCAGTCTTAGCGACGGTGCATACATAACTCCTTATTGGACCATACAACCTGCGGTATGCTAGTGGTTACGGCACCGCGCAGCTGAGTTCGAGGCAACAGCACACGTGACACGACAGCGTGGAGAAATTCGTTCCATATGCCGTACAACACACGATGGTCTGGGACACTCGTGTTGGCTATTGCTACATGGTGCTGACTAACAGCATAATGAGTATTTTTGGCTAGTGTTTGCTATCAGAAAATAAACATTGTCTTCATTCAGTTGTAATTCAATGTGTGACTTGTCTGCCATTTTTTTAAGGCTGTCAGTTGTAAAATGACCACGCAGAACTTACACAAACATGAACAGATTGGAGTGCCATGTTTACAACCGAATGACTCAGCAAAATGATTATCTTTCTGTAAATTATTCATTCTGATACATTTCAAGCGAACAAAGTGGATATAGCATACGCTGCCCTTATGCATTAATAAAGGAGCCTCCTGCGACGAAATGCATTTGACACTGCGTGCATACACTCACCCGAAATGATGAAAGCCATATCGACCAGCCTTTCTTTAGTGGAAACGGAAGCCTGTCCGGGGACTTGTACATGGATAACCAGAAAAGGCAAAATACAGCGCTAAGCAAAACCAACCATCTGAAGAGGGCTGTTGGTCTTAGCGAGGTAACTGGTCGACAAATCCTGATCCTCATCTCGTCGATGTGTCCTCGTAAGAAGCCGCGTACCAAGTTGCGAAAAAAAAGAAAAAAAGAAACAGAACTGAACATCATCATCATCATGAACAACAGCAATAGTCACTTTTTGTCCACTGCAGGACGAAGGGCTATTCTAGCGATCTTCAATTTACGCCATCTTGCGCGAGCAATGAACGGCAAATTACAGGCAGTTAAGCAATAACCTCTGTCATGCGTACTATCTTGACAGGGATGCCTTTGTACGTGCTCATGCCTTTGTACGTGCTGCTCGGGTTGAAGCGACAGCAAGCACGAAGGTCGCATCGCTGGCTGCAGCGGCCACATTTCTTTACACCAGTGTTTTGTTGAGTTACACTAGGTTGCATGCTGAAGTAGTGAGCTGCTAGCCTTACTTCGTATAACATTCCAAATTGTCGCTCATGCTTTACCACTACGACGAAACGAAGTATCTATTTTTTCTTCAACGCGTTCTCGAGGGGTTGAAATGAAGCTGAAGGTTGGGCGAGACCGCACTTTTACTTCCGTATACGTGAGTACTGGAATATACAAATATTCGCTGCATGCTATAAATGGCATCACACCCACGCTCGCGCTACAAGGATGACTGAACTACCAGAGCTTGATCATGCCACCTTTCTTTCTGCTGACCACAAGAAACATGGCCCTCAAATTTCACGTTATCTCGACCGATTCTTATCAAAGAAAAGCTGTGTTAAGTAAAATACTTCTTACGTACAAGTGTAGCGCACTTCGGATCGAGACATGCCTTACCTGAGCAGGGCGGTTGCTTGGTTGGTTGGTTGCTATAGCGGAATAGCTCAACCCACTACGGAGGACTGGCCACGAAGCGTGCGGCAGTAGAATTTGTGACAAAAAATAAAATAAAAGGAATATGCGAAAAAGATCATTTATAGTAAAGCAAAAATGTTAGTGGTATTTTTCATTAAATGTTAGTTATCATCATCATCATCATCATCAGCCTGTCTACGCCCACTGCAGGGCAAAGGCCTCTCCCATGTTCCGCCAATCAACCCGGTCCTGTGCTTTCTGCTGCCACGTAATACCTGCAAACTTCTTAATCTCATCTACCCACCTAATTTTCTGTCTCCCCCTCACGCGTTTGCCATCTCTTGGAATCCAGTCAGTTACCCTTAATGACCACCGGTTATCCTGCCGACGTGCTACGTGCCCGGCCCATATCCATTTCTTCTTCTTGATTTCAACTATGATGTCATTAACCCCCGTTTGTTCCCTGACCCACTCTGCTCTCTTCCTGTCTCTTAAGGTTACACCTATCATTTTCCTTTCCATCGCTCGCTGCGTCGTCCTCAATTTAAGTTGAACCCTCTTTGTAAGTCTCCAGGTTTCTGCTCCGTAGGTAAAGTGTTAAATATTAGAATCAAATAAATAAATAAACACAGAAATTTAATTGAGGGAATGAAATGATATATGTCTATTTATAATATTAACATGGCAGTCTCTCTCTATCTTTAATATAACTGAATATGGCATCGCCTATGAACCTGTTGCATTGCCTGTTCGGGCAGACGGTCGTCTTTCTCATTTTCTTCAAGGTGAGAGCTCGTGCGCTCGTTTCAGCGCCCCGTTATAGATTATGATAACCATGTTCTCGCAAAGTGGGTACTCGCTGGTTGCTAGAGTCACAAGAGGATCTCAGAGTACCACAAAGGTAGGCTGCACGCGGCAACATTGGGCGGCGGCGGCGGCCATTTCCCTTCCAGACAGTCCGGCGCGTTGCTAGCGTGTGTTGAGAAGAGACCGATCTTTTCGCCTCGATGCCGTGTTACCCTCGGCGGAACTGCAATATGTGCGTGTGTTTCTCCAAGGGGATATCAGAAGTGATTTCGACTCATCGACATTTATGAATAGACTGCGCGGTAAGCGGTGTAACTAATGAAACGTACGGCGAATTTTGCCATGTGCTCGCGAACTCTCTTCGTGGCTTCACCGGTCTCTTTTCGTGTCACGGCCCGGTGTGTTCGTTAGGTCCGGAGCTGTAAACATAGTTGCATTAGCGTAGGGACTTCGTGCGACATGCCATTTAGTTCGACACTTCGTGAATCTTCACTGTTTGCGCTAGCTTTGCAGTCGGTGTACAGGTTCACTTCATAGTGCACTCGAAAACGTTATCGAACATCATCGAGAACATTCAACATTGCGTCCTTCGACTGATCGCTGACGCATACTTTTCTTGCGCCTCATGCTTGATGTTCAACTGGGTTATATGTCTAATCGAAGTGGTGTGTCTGTATACGGTAATTGGAAGTTGTGCGTGACGTATTTATGTCTCGGTTCGGAACGCCAGCAGCCGAACGCACGGGCGAATCGGCGTGCGGTAGGTAAGGTGCATCTTATTTTGCGAATACGTTGTCATTTAGTAAGAGATGCGTAGAAAATAGGACATCAAAAATGATTGACCTTACTACTTAATTGTTTCATTTCCTATTTTTTGTCTTAATATTCAAAATGTTGCAGCGCATTTGCAAATATTTTGCTGTGTTCCGATAAACAGTTTTTTTTGTTGACGTTGCCAGCGCGTAAACAGCTGGGGTTCGGTTTTTGCACTGCTTTTAGTTTCATTTTTTTCGTAATGCACTCTTATTAAAACTTCCTCACCACAGTGCTTTATGTTCTTTTGATCAGAAATAGCACATCCCGGAAATTTTGAAAGCGCATGTTACAGCAACACAGTATGTATATATACCTATGGCTCGAATGAAATCGATTCCCTGAATGCGTGGTATCTGCCGTTTTTTTTTGTTTTTTTTTTCTTTTGCTGTGATCATTTCTCACCCACTAAACAGTATTGCAAGGGTACGCTCGGCGTAATGCAGCATTAGCAACATTTTTCTGCAAAAAGAAATTTAAAATGCGCTTAATACCATTGCCTTATACCACGTTTATCAGCAGAGTTCCACGCTTCTGTTTTGGGCAATGGCAAATGCTCATGCCACAATTGCCTTCAAGGTATACCAGTACTTTAATAAATCTTCGATATCGCTCTCGTGCGTGTCACCTCGAAATGCACGCACAATCTGTTCAACAGATCTGATATAAACAGCCCAGCAAATTTGAACGTATGTAGTATTCAATATTGCTGAACATGGCGAACAGAAAATGTGAAGTATCCTGCCGCATGAGAGCTTTTCCAGCAAAGTTTCCAGCCAACTATGCAGCCATGTAGAACGACGCTCTTTGGACACGGAATATAAAAATAAACGAGATTCACAGAGTAGCTCACCAGCAACGTTGTGTTGCTGGTGAGCTACTCTCTGGCATCTTCATGAAGCGCTTAAAGAAAGCGATAAAGTACTTCTAGGGACCGTGGTACTGCTAAGTGTCCGGCCACGCTCTGCGTTCAACGCGCCTGCACCCAAAGCGCTTGGAAGGGATATGGCGGCGAGAGGCGGCGCGTGGAAAACAGATGCGATACTTTTTTCCAGTGACTTTACTGGTTGCGAGCAACTGCCTAGAATAATATAGCATGAATGAAGGTAATACGAAGGCAGCCGATTTCGGCAAGAGCTTGTCAAACTATTCTTTTACAACAAAACTGTGTATGCCGAAACGAAGCGAATGTCCACAGGCAGGTTGTCCCCAGCGCAGATAGTACTAACACAGAGCCACTCCATCGCTTTTTTTTTAACGCGATAGCGTTAAAGAGCTCGTATCGCAGAAATTCCGCCGTCGGCGTCGGGTCCGTTGGTTGTGAGCGAAAAATCATCATCTTGTCCGTGACCGAAAAATCTAAAAAGCTGCAAATAAAATAAATAATAAAAATGTTGGGTCCGAGTGAGAATCGAACCCAGGCCGCCTGCGTGGCAAGCAGGTGTTCTACCACACAGCCACGCCTCTGCTTGGAGCTGCACTGAAAGTAACTTTCATGCTTCCCAAAAATACGCGTCCTGTATACAGGTGTCACATTACGAGATGTAATATCGCAGTAATATTGCGTGGCACAAGCGTACATTGCCATCGGGCGTCACACCATGTCAATATCATAACGACTCGGTGGTTTAAAGACAGCCACCCATTACAAAAGGCACACACATTACTGCGCGTATTCCCTTAAGACCACGTAGTGGGTGCATCGCAACTTTCTCGCGCATAATAGCTCCTGGTTTAAAGCATGCTACCCATTACCTAAGGCAGACACCTTAGTGCGCGCATTCTGTTAAACACTCGTAGTGTTGGAACTGCGCACTAGGAACAGAATATCGCTGTCGCGTTCAACTCTTAAAGGCGAAGCTTAAGCGTCCCCGAAATTTTTATCCCGCCTCTGCCCCTACATTCACCGCAGCCCTCCTAGGGCACAAATGTGAATAAAGACGTGTGAACAACAACAAAAACCAGCGCAGGTATGTGTCACAGAAATTTGACAAACACCACTACCCGCCACTGTTCCACTAAAAATGAAGAAGTGTTCGTGAGCAGAGCGTATATGTGGTATAGTTTAGAGGATACAAACAAACGAACAGACAGACAGACAGAAATAAAATTGTAGTGGCTTGGCTCGGCTATGCCAGGATATACGTAGCGCGAGTGAAGTTTCAGCTGATTATTCTATAACTCGTCCCACGGCTTCATCCAACTCAGGCACCGCCGATAAACTCAACGTTTCACGCATGGCACTACTTAGGGGCGTGAAATTATCTTGTGCCAGTCTTTCACACATGTCGCACACATATCCAAACGGATTGTTTACGAAATCCGTCTCGAAGGTCCGAGTCGCACTGGCGCTTTCGCTAAGTTTCACCGTATAGTCAGTCGATCGGTGAGCTTTAACGTCATCGACAGCGTCTTGTTGTTGCTACTGCAGAGATGGGCGCGAACGTCAATGCTCAGCCTCCTGGCGACGTCGCTTTGCTAGACGTTCCTCCCATTGCTCCAGTGTCTCCGCAGCACCTTTACCATTGTGCCGTTCGTTGTTCCTACGCTCTACCGCTAAATGCCAGGTAACTGGCATTTAGCGGTAGTTATGAGTTAAGCTTCTCCGCTCTTCTGCGCCGGTGAGCAGCATTTGCGCTCTCCTCCATTGCTATACCACACTGGCAAACGCCAGCCAGAGACGCCATCAAGCAGCTCCAGCGCAGTGTGAGACGGCGACTGCACAGCGAAGGCGCACAGCTGCGCGTGCGCCATCTGCCGCGGCTATGACGTCGCTCCTCTGGAATGCTCAGACGGGCGAGTCGCGCGCGCGGCGGCGGCGGCGGCGGAGTGCACGGATGTGGCGGCTCTGGTGCGCCAGCTGTGTGACATCACTTCTCCTCGCGCATGCGCAGCACGGCTCTTGTACACGCACGCAAAACCGCTCCGGCTCAGCAATTGTAGCTAACGCTACAGAAACATATGTGCCACAGTAATTGGGCAAACCCCATTACTTATTAGACGCGAAGCATCTCTTGCTCGGGGGTATGTCCCGCGGCGTAGGCGCCCGCACTCGCACTACGCATGCGCAACTCTCCTCCTTCCCTCTCTCCAACAGCTTGTGTTACTCTCTCCACTTTTCTCCCGGCACCTGCTTGCGCTTCTCCTGCGTTCTTGCTTCTGCTCTCGCGGCGCATGCGCTACTCTCCTCCTCTAGTCTCGTCTCCTGCAAGTGTGAATATAAAGCGGGTAGAGCACTGCGCGCGTTCAGTCCGGTGCTTGCTTCCGTTGACTCATCTGAAATGCGGGCTCGACATGCCGAAATTCACTCCTGCGCAACGCCACGATGAGCGCCAGCGCATGCGCGTCCCCTCCCCCTCTCTCTCCTCTCCTACGCTGCCCCCCCTACCACGTTCCCCCCCCCTCCTACCGCATTGCCCGCTCGCCCTGTGAGAATTAACTGCCAGGCTAGAGGGAAGACACGACGCGCGTAGTGTTCCTCTTCGTGTTCCACGACGCGAGGTCGATAGCATGCCCGAGGTCGGTAGCATGCCCAACGAACGCCGACGGAACGCGATCGTGCTAGTGCTCCGGCTTCGCATCGCCTCATGGTCCCCTTTAGCGGGAGATGGTGTAGTTTTTTGGTGCGCCTTTCATTTCTCCTGTCTATTCATGTTGTGTTAGGGTAGCGAGTATGTTAGTCTGCTGATGACTAGGCTCTTTACCAAACTAAACGGCTCCAGGCTTCACAAATCACCAAGCCTCCACGGACACTGCAGCAGAGGACCTAACGCTCTTAGACCTTATAAGTGCGCAGCAATTCTTCAATACTACAGGGATAATCAAAAAACGCATTCAGTAAAACATAAGAACCTCACAGCAATGGAATCTACGGCCCTACGCAGACTCCCGACAAGTGCACACACCAACTTACGCAGGCTGCATGTAATCTACCCCACAACACACAGAGATATATGCCCGTGGTGCGGGACCACACCAACTCTGTAACACATTACGTGGGAGATTAAACTACACAATGAAGAACCCCACATCGTGGACAACATTGAGGAACAGTGGGAGGCGCTGCTTTCGAGCTGGGCCTTTGAGGATCGGCTTTGTCTGGTCCAAAGGGCAGAGATGATGGCAAGGGCCAGCGGATCCCTAGAATAGGGTCCCCGACCGTTTGCGATGCGCCGCCTTATGCGATAAGAATGTTTCGTTCTCTCTCTCTCTCATTACATACCACTGGTCCGTGTGTTTAGAAACTGAAAGCGAGGCAAAAAATACTCATGCTTCTCAAACGGCTTCTCAAGATCATGCACGAAACGCCAACCGTATACGCAGAAAGTCATACAAGACGGAGCATGTCGCGGAAAAAAAAGACGCATGCTGCTAAAAGCGAAAAACTTTAAAGGAGCATACGCTACATTAAAAAAAAAGACTTTCTGTATCTTTCTCGGCAATTCCGTGCCTTCCTGAACCTTTCATCAAATTTCAGTGTCACCTAGGTGCCGTGTGCTATATAGCTTCGCTGGTCATACACTTTCACAGAGTGGAATGTCTCCGTGATAAGTCCAGTGACAAACACCGAAGCCGCCCCCCTTCAGCTTTACTCGTCAACCGCCTCCACAGGGTGTAAGGGGCTGTTTTAACGAGGCACGAATAATGATAATACTAATGGAGATTTATACCACGTACAGACAACCTTTTACAGATTTTCCTAATGGAACTTACTATAGAGAAGGAGCATGTCACCTTAACAAGTGGGCTATAGTCACGGGAAAGCAATTATCATGCACTTCTCTTAGTGCGTCCAATACGCTCTAAGAGATAACCGTTTCCCCTCAAAATTTTCAGGGCATCATAAATAAAATAATTTAGCTACATCCACTATTTTGTGTGAGCAGAGGTGTTGTGTGAGCAGTTGTTAGATGCTTTTGCTGCGTTTCAACGTCTCAGGAAGGCCACGGTTTCACAGGCGGTAGCAAGACCCCTATGGAAGAAAGGGAGAACAATGATGAGTTACATGTCAAATGGATGTTATTTATACGCATCCACAAAGGAAGTTCAGGGGGCTTAAAACTAATCTCATTCCAAGCCAGGAGCAAGATATTTTTATGGAACGTGCTTTTAGACTAATTGGTTCTTCATAATACAGAAGTGACAGCGCGAAAGTAGGCGCTTTCGGCGCTCGTTTTGTCTCCCATTTCGCTCTAGTTTTACGTGCCAGAAAAATACGATGATTATGATACACGTCGTAGTGGAGGGCTCTGGAAATTTCGATCATGTGGGGTTCTTTAACGTGCACCTAAATTTTAGTACACGGCCCTCCAGCATTTTCGCCTTCATCGGAAATGCGGCCGTGATCGAACCCACGACCTTCAGGTCAGCAGCCGAGCACCGCAACCACTTTACGACTCGCATTCGTACTGGTCTTGTTTCACACTCAGTTCAGTAGAAGCAAGGGGAGCTGAAGCATTTGTAACTTAAACAGCATATCGACGGACACAGCTTTGTCAACAACTGTTTACATTAAATGGCAAATAACAACCAATCCTTGTACGTTCACAAGCAAGCTGGCGAAATTTTAGCGCATATTTTCATGTACTTGACCTATAATTGAATATTATTATACACACATCAGCGGCCTCTGAGTCGGGCAACACTGACGCACTCGCGAGTTGTGACGTAACCATCTCCTTGCTCTGCGAGCGTCTGTATTCCGGCGAATATATGCTCAGCTGCGCGTGCGAGGGAGCTATTTCAAGTTTCTTAAGCTTGGCATTGATACTGAGCCATTTTCAACGCGTGGAGCTTTGGTAGTAGACGACGGCTCCTCTTCATGCTGCGCATAGCGTCACACACACCATGGCAAAATACGTACTCCCGGATCACGGTTGATGTAAGGGAAACCTCTCAGTGTATTGTGAACAACTGGTAAAGGGCCCTTAAACCACCCAGAGGTGGAAATTTATTTGTGGCGTTGCACTATTGCACGAGTCTTCAACCAGCGCAGCTTCAACAAACACGTAGCCGCGAGAATTTCTCAAGACGGTGCCGTATGTCGGTATTAAACGCGCTTGATGATCCAAAGGAGGCTCTCGCTCGCTTCGCTCTTTCCTTCACTACGCTCCGTTCTTGGGCTCGTATCTTCTCCTGACCGAATGCTCATGCCACGGCAAGGAGGAAGTGAGGCGAACGCGCGTATGCAAACAGGCGCGAATGGTTACGTCACGGCCAACGCTGGGGATACCGAACGGCCCGGAGAGGACAAGGGATTTTTCTTCTTGGAACTTATGGCGCGCCCGCGGCTTGTAGCGCTGCCGCATTTGGCATCCTTGATCGTGACAGCATTCTGAACTCGATGCGCGTGTTTACTTGAAATGGAAAACAATATCGCATGTGACGTAGGCGCCCTTGAACATTACTCAATCTGTTCTCTAGAGTTAGGTACCATGGAAGCGCTGCACTTTATTGACCCTCGCCACGGGGATATCAGAATGTGAAGCACCCACCCCGTGCTGAGATCTTTCGCGTCACCTTGATGCCGCTGACTGCACAGGCAGCCAACGCACTAACGGGCACATTCAGCGAGGGGGCCTGAATCCACTTGTTTTCTCCAGGCGTGTAGCATTGCACGCTCCTCACTGGGTCATCATCTGCGTTTGAGGGCGGTGAAAAGGAAGGAAGACCTCGTGCTAATAATAACTTGCGATGGATTATCAAGTTTATCGATATGGAGTGCTACAAAGCTAGCCACTTGTCGCTTAGCATGTTTCAATTTGATTAGCTTTTGGGAATGCTCAACGCCCTATGCGGAATAAATAAATAAATAAATAAATAAATAAATAAATAAATAAATAAATAAATAAATAAATAAATAAATAAATAAATAAATAAATAACATTTGCTGCATGCTACATTCTCTGAAACACTTGAAATCGAGAGCATGTACCACTGCATTCGCATCAACGAGACACTTAAAGCTTTCGCCTTAAAAATATTTACCATGAAAGCCGCCGATCACGTAGATCACATTTCCTAGCGTTGCCACGCCGAACGCGCTGCGGCTAGAGTTCAGCGAGGGCGCCTCTTGCCAGGTCAGCGGAGACTCGTCGTTGCTTCGCAGCACTGCGCAAGAATATATTCGGACCGAGGGCACACAGTGAGTGCTTCCCGTATGAATTATAATATTCTTGCGTCTCGCATAGTGGCAATGAATGGGAACAAGGCGTAATACTATGGAGTGTTGCAAAGGGGTGCACTAAATCACAAGTGGTCTCACTGCTTGCGAAAGCACCCCACCACAGCTTCATACACTACCGGTGCTCAGTCGCTACACGTAATATACAGGATGTTTCAAGAAATGTGTCCGAAAGTCCTCAAAAATAAAGAAAATGCAATACTTGCTCTCTGCCAACACAACTGCATTTCTGTAGCTGTAGGCATCTTAATAAAGACATAACTGGGAACTGTAATTAAGAAAGTGAAAGTAAGTAACCTCTTAATTAGTGGAGTTAGGCGGTTATGTCAAATAGAAGAATTGAAGTTCTTCATGCGAAGAGCCTATCACAGCTTTCAGATATAGAAAAAGCGGCCTCTAGTATTCATTTAGGCGTAATGAAATTCAGTCAAGTACAACGGCGAAACCGAAACCGAAGCATTAATGAGCGCAATAAGCAGACGACCAGTATGACGTCCTTGTTCAAGACAACGATTACAGAGGTGTAGTTCTTCCGCGTTCCTTAATCTATGTGCGCCATGCCTGCTATAATTTCAAGCGCTGTATGTATGTTCGTGCGTGCGTTTCCATGACAAGATCGCCCATGTCTGGCAAATATTACCTTTTATCACGACCAAGTACTGGCGTCTGCGGACGTGCTGACCGAGCCACCTTAAATGGTAGGCGTAGATTCAAGACCACCAAGCCAAATACTTAATATACTTTCAAATAACGTCAACGAATACAAACATACGACCGGTTTAATCTTGTTTCCAGGAGAATGACACATACGTGATTATTTTGCGAAGTATGAGGGAAATCACGCTTATGCCCTTGAAAGCTTTGAATAAAAAGCACTGTCCGACACACTTGGCTCATTCGATTATTTTTTTTCGCCCCAAAGGGAAAGGTCCTTTAGGCGAACAGAAACGAATCACTGACGCATACCTACAGCCCTTTTAAGCTGAAAACTCCATTCTTGCTATTGCGTCGAAGTCGCCTGAGCTTCGAAAAGTGTCGTCACCACATTTAAACCGATACGTGACTTATGACAGATTATTTTCCGGATTCGAGTGCTTCAAGTGTAGGGCTACCGGACAAAGAGGAGTGATGAGATGTAACGAGAAAGCTAGAAAAAACAAGCAACCTTACGGTATAATCCAACACATGCCTTGCCTGGAAAGCCAACAGTGCAGAATCCATGACACGGCGCGAGCTACGGCACTTCGGTCTAGTTACGCAGTTGCATTAAAGCGAAGTGGACGTATTTGACTTTTTTGCCCGTTTTCATTGATTGGTTCCTGTCAACGTATACTACCGCTACTGAAGCACACTGTTTAAAAGCTGTGCTTCTTGCTATCTCTATTGCGATGAAATAAATGATGCCAAACTGTCCTCAGTGTTCAAGCCTCCAAGCCTGCGAGTACATCCTTCACGGCGGTGAAACGCTAAAAAGAACGGAGTATTTTGAAGAATAGAGGACAAGGCGCTGTTTTCTTCGAAA
Organism: Rhipicephalus sanguineus; assembly: GCF_013339695.2. Classification (NCBI taxonomy): domain Eukaryota; kingdom Metazoa; phylum Arthropoda; class Arachnida; order Ixodida; family Ixodidae; genus Rhipicephalus; species Rhipicephalus sanguineus. The sequence goes on from NC_051178.1 coordinate 112,564,701, forward strand.
TGCTTCCGTTCTCTTTAGCGCTTAACCGTCGAGAACGCATACGAACACGCCCAACTGGCAGTCATTCTAAGAGTACATCCTTCCTTCTAACAGTTTTCTAGGAGTGAATTCGTTTATTCGCGTAAATTGACAAACACTGTTGTGGGTTCCCAAACATTTTTCTTGGTCGTAAACCACATGTGAACGGCCAATACAGAAGCATAAAAGCCCAGAAAACTGCACCGCTAAATACGAAAGGAAGCTCTCACCTCTGAAAGCGCAGGCAGCGGCACCGCTTCGTCGACAGATCATAGAAGCAACCCTTGTCCACTTGTCTTTAGATGTGCAGTACCGCTCAACAGATGACATTCTCTCGACGCCTGCGTCAGAAAATAAGAAACGGAATGATATCCGTGAAATGAGGGTATGTTAAAATGAAGCCTTTCTTGCTGATCTCTCCGAGTTTTTGTGACCTTGATGCTGTCTTCGAGAATGGGCCACACGAGGGCCACACTTGTGTTGTGTCACTTCTAGTCGGCCAAAGGAATTTAAAGTACACACTTGCGGTTCTACGTTCCCTCACTTCTGGTCTGCACTTCACACACTACCGCACTACTACTGCCTAACAGTTATAGCCCAACTAAGAAAGGCCTCAGAGACTAGTTCCGAAAGAAAGGGTCCTCGAAATTGTGGACATCATAATCAGTTGCAGAAAGCGATCCTCCCGCGTCCGAGCAAGACGAGGATGCGAAGGAGCTTCGTTTATGTATACCGTAAATGAAGGCGCGTTCACATATGCTATAATGTGGGACAGTAAGCGTTGCTGAAGAACATATCTTAATACATGTAATGCGTGCATACGTTTGTCACAGTGTGAAACATAATCATGTGGGGAAGCTGCAGTGAATGGACACCTGCCCAACGAACGAACGTGTTGCCTATTCGGAAAGATAATGTCCGCATAGATGAGGTCCGACACGAGGTATAGAATGCTTTCATATAATGCTCTCCGTATACCAACGTTTGTTTGAAAGAAGCACAGAACGCTCCCGAATTTATTTGTGAATGTATAACTTTCTGGGAAAAGAAGGTCAAGGTGCATTTGTTGTCCTCCATGTCTGCATTGACGCCGTGAAGAAGACAAGGCCACTCGCCACCGCCCTTTCAAAGATTTTTCATGTCCGCCGTTGCTTCACGTCAGCAGTTAAATAGAACATGTAAGCCGCTGCAATATCGATTCCGCGTGCCTGTGTTTAGGCTCCGCACCATTAGACATCGCTGACAACGGTTTTTCCCCCCGTAGAGTTATTCTGTAACAGGTAGTCAAGCAACAATAATAAGTCATCGGACAAGACTATAAGGACTATCTAATACCTAAACTTGCGTCGCCGCAGGAAATGCCATACCGTTGTGGCCACCCATCGCGTAGATATTGCCGCGAAGCGCCGCCACTGCGACGTATCCACGCGGCTCCTCCATGAGAGCGTGATAGTCCCAGTAGCCTTCGTCCAGGCCGAAACTTTTCGTGGATCGCAGGAACCGCCTTGTCTGTCGCCCTCCCACGATGTATAGGCGCCTGTTCAACAGGACCACGCCGTGGTAAGCCCTGCACGCGTTTTTTCAGGTCAACGACAACGAATACGCGTCTCATCAGAGCAGCGCACATGTGTTTACGCGGTTAGTGTGATAGAAAGACATAAATGATGTAAATGTGCCGCGAATAGGATGTGCTAATAGGACGTGCGGATGATATGGGCGACTGATTAGGTTTAATTCAAGTCTTGTTTTTTCTTTCCGTTCTAGCTTATCAAGCGACAACTTAAGGTAAAACTGATTTATGTGCTCGTCGATGACGCGCAATCGCCTAATTTGATGTGTCTGGCCTGCGTGTGTTTTCTTTTCTTTTTTTTAACGAAGCTTTATATGTGTTAAGATACGGGCTTAAGTGGTGTCGTCCGTATGCAAGAACTCGGATGTAGAGCGAAGGGGAAATGAAGGTTTCCGAAGCCACCCCCCTTTCGAAGATCGCTCCGGCCGGGAGGGACGGCGGATGCCGTCTAAGGACACCGTCAGCGCCTTGTTCGTCCTTGTTCCTTTCGCCTGTCTCGGTTGTTTACGCGGTGGGGCGACAGAAAGGTGAGGGGTGTCATTCTACATATCGTGGAATTTCGCCATGTTGGCAAATTCCGTCATTGGTCAACTCTGTATGGTGTGTGCATGCGTGTGTGCCTCGCAGCTACACTGGTCAACCACCTTCATTGAGTGGAGTTTTTCAATGCGTTCAATGTTGAGGGATCCCGGACGAACCTCTTCGTGAAATCCGGATCCTTGTACTGAAACCACCTCTTGGCATGGGGATCCAGGACTTCAACGCTCCGTTGGGGACGTTCATCACGCCATCCCCCCAACACCACAATCACCTCATTCGGAACGCGAGGCAGCCACCTCTCCGCGTTGCTTAGGCCACACGTCTCACAGCTTGGCTGCTTCATGTCCCTGGGCACTGAAAAAAAATTGGCAGGTCCCATGCATTGTGGGAATCAGTTTCATGCGAAGCAGTCAGCGAGCACTTCTATGCTGTATTTTATGGCTTTTAGTCAAGCATTACGAGGTGGATCGACGTCTTTTTGTAAGTGTAGTAGCTTTGCGCACATCGTGGGCTTACCAAACACGTCGACAACACTGGCGTTTAAAGGGTAACTTATGGTGCGACGTAACGTCAGCCATGACGTTAGAGTACATACGTCAGTATTATCGAAACTAAGTGCAATTTATGGCGCAATCACGTGAACATCATACGTAACTTTCGTTAGTGTATTCCTCCGTGGTCGAGAAATGCTTCAATATAGCTTGCTGAACCATAGAAATAGAAATTTAGTGTTTATTAGAGTGCTATAAAAGCGGAGCCAACAGTGGAACCGCAGACGTTAATCTGATATGACACCTGTATCGTGGGGTACATATGTAGTGTTTATTGCTTTCTTGTAAAATGAAATAGTCAGCACCACAACCACAAGCCACGTTGCATAGACATTACGCCTGCATGTGGTGTTTTTCCAAAGCACTTTCAAGACCTGGCGTGGCTCTGGTACAATACCTTACAGGCACGCAGAATGCTTGGGCGCGAATCCCGCTGGGATCCTCATTTTTGTTCATTCCATTCGTCAGGTGATCGCCGCCGCTGTCGCTTTTTCTTAAAACTGTCGCATTTAAATTACCAATATGTGTTCTCGCCGTTCCTGGATAAATATAAACTGTCCATCACCTGTGGCGCACACCCGTACACCTCGGCCCGTGGTAAAAGGTATGTGCCCCACTTGTCTGGAGGAAAGGGTTTGACGACGTACGCGACAGGTTTTTCGTGTTATTCATGTCATGACCCGACAGTCATATTCGTCAAATCATCTTACCCTCTCATGGCAATTTTGGTCTACAAGTTAAGGAGGTGATCATGAGAGCACCCAGACGTCGGCGGCTAGACCGATAGATATATACGTAAATATAAACGCTCAAAGTGCCAAAAGGTCGCTAAGAAATGCATCGCATTTAATATTTAGAGAGTGCTATGTGTGCTGTAGAAGACGCAGACAGCTTCGATACGTTAATTTTCTTAGCATTCCTGCCTCTTCGGTTTCATGGCACTACTTCCCGCTATAAACTGTACAGCTGCAGTACTACATCACTGTACTGAGGATGAGTTCAATTCTGCCATGGTTAGTTTATACAGGGTGCCACAGTTAACTCTTGCCAGTGTTCTAAACTTAGCCGATGCACTCAATGACGACGCGACCAAATGAAATGTTGCTCACTATTGAATGGGGCAGGCGACACTATATTTGTGTTTTGCTTCATTAGGTAAGATTAATTACCTACTTTTGAAGCAACGAAGCTCGGTTGTCAACTTTTATCAGTTGCCAACTTTTTACA